>NC_135993.1:12486519-12789852 GCF_053455715.1 Rhinoraja longicauda
AGGTTAACCCACTCATTCCTGGGATCGTTCTCGTAAACCTCCTCTGGGCCCTCTCCAGAGCCAGCACATCCTTCCTCAGATACGGGGTCCTCTGATATAGGTCTTGTCCTACACAGCTGAGGATGTTTGGGTTCAGGATATCCTTACGGCCCTCCTAGGGTCAATAACTGTGTCAGGGAGTGATCAGTTTATCCATGGTGTGAGATGTGGGTCCAGCCAGCTAAGAGATTTTCCTGGACTCTTTTATCACTGTGTAGGAAGACACGACAGGTGCTGGTTTACACCGAGGATAGACACTAGTCCAGTATGGAGCAGGCCCAGCTCATTGCTCATCAACTACAGATGAGCTGTCCCATAGAAGCGAGCTGATCAATGTCCTGGGCAGGTTACCCACCAGCCTCTGGCAACCTAAGTGGAGGAGATGAAGGAATAAGCCTTTCATGACAGACGCAAAATGCCGGAGTAACTCAGCGGGACGGGCAGCATCTCTGGAGAGGAGGAATGGGTGACGTTTCGGGTCGAGACCCTTCTTCGGTCTGAAGGTCACGGGGAGGGGGGAAACAAGAGATACGGACAATGAGCTTCAGTCACTTTCGGTCTGAAGAAGGGTCTCGACCCGAAACATCACCCATTCCTTCTCTCCAGAGATGCTGCCTGACCCGCTGAGTTACTCCAGCATTTTGCGTCTATCTTCGGTTTAAACCACAATCTGCAGTTCCTTCCTACACATGATCATCCTTTTGTTGGCTTGACCTTGGCCATGGGTACGGGAAGAGATGAACAGTCCGTAAGTAAGAAGCTGCATGCTTGTGTGAATTATAAAGATCCAGCACAGAGGCATTGGAGGAAGCCGAAGAAGTTCACCAGAATTCTGTCTGGATTGGAGCGCGTCATTTAGTTTAGAGACACAGTGCAGGAACAAGCCCTTTCGGCCCACCGGGTCCGCACCGACCAGCGATCCCCGCACACTAACACTATCCTACACCCACTAGGGACATTTTTTAGGTAGACACTGAGTAACTCAGCGGGCCAGGCAGTATCTCTGGAGAGAAGGAATGGGTGACAAGTTTTACATTTACCAAGGCAATGAACAGACAAACCTTTGGAGTGTGGGAGGAAACCAAAGATCTCGGAGAAAACTCACGCAGGTCACGGGGAGAACGTACAAACTCCGTACAGGCAGCACCCATAGTCAGGATCGAACCCGGTGATTTATAAGGAGAGGTCAGACTGTCCGTGTCTACAGTGTCTGGACCTACAGCGTCCGGGCCTACAGTGTCCGGGCCTACAGTATCCGAGCCTACAGCATCCGGGCCTACAGTATCCGAGCCTACAGTGTCTGAGCCTACAGTGTCCGAGCCTACAGTGTCCGGGCCTACAGCATCCGGGCCTACAGCGTCCGGGCCTACAGCGTCCGGGCCTACAGCGTCCGGGCCTACAGCGGCCGCTGAGCCTAATATGGGACAACGGCGGTAACCAATTTAGCTCAAAATACAGGCTGTCCCGGCTAATACGGGACAGTTGGCAACCCTAGCCTCCACCACCAACCCTGGCAGTGCGTTCCAGGCACCCACCACCCTCCGTGTAAAATATCTTTGCCCCTCTCACATAAATCTATGACCTCTGGTCTTTGATATTTCCATTCTGGGAAAAGAAAGTGCAGGATTGTCCCACTAACCTCATGTCTGAGTTCCATGCTTCTGGTGAGGATCAAGGCCCTTGCAGTGTCATCTGAGAGGAAATCATGAGAGGAATAGATCGGGGAGATGCACAGAGTCTCTTGCCCAGAGTAGGGGAATCGAGGACCAGAGGACATAGGTTCAAGATGAAAAGATTTAATAGGAATCTGAGGGGTAACTTTTTCACACAAAGGGTGGTGGGTGTATGGAACAAGCTGCCAGAGGATATAGTTGAGGCTGGGACTATCCCAACATTTCAGAAACAGTTAGATAGGTAAATGGATAGGACAGGTTTGGAGGGATATGGACCAAACGCAGGCAGGTGGGACTAGTGTAGCTGGGACATGTTGGGCGGTGTGGGCATGTTGGGCCGAAGGGCCTGTTTCCACGCTGTATCACTCTCTGACTCTATGACTCTATGACTCTATCCAGAGCCCATGTCCGCTATTCAATGCAAAACAAGCTGTGGTGGGCAGGTTACTGATGAGGACGTGATTATACATTTGATGGCAGAGGTGAAGTCTCATCTATGATATGAATTCTGATCAAATTAAACCTATAAAATCCACCTTTTTGATTTATTAACTTTTTTGTTATTCTTCATATAATGCAAATCACGAATAAGCAAGATAAAATAAACCTATATATTGTATATTTGATGTATGTTATCTCACACAGTTTAATGCTTTTGTTAACTGAATATAGTGCACTGGATACTGAAACAGTACATTGGGTCTTACATATTTACAGTTTTCTGTATATAATAAAGTTAATTGATGAAGTTCTCTGTATAATGATCCATGTATAAGAGAAGGGTCTCGACCCGAAACGTCACCAATTCCTTCTCTCCAGAGATGCTGCCTGACCCGCTGAGTTACTCCAGCATTCTGTGTCAATCATCTTTAAACCAGCATCTGCACTTCTTTCCTACACATGTATAATTTAGTTTAGTTTAGTTTATTGTCACATGTACCGAGGTACAGTGAAAAGCTTTTTGTTGTGTGCTAACCAGTCAGTCGAATGATTATACATGATTACAATGGAGCTGTCCATAGTGTACAGATACCTGTTAAAGGGAATAACGTTCAAGGTTTAGGTTAGTTTCGTTTAGAGATACAGCGCGGAAACAGGCCCTTCGGCCCATCGAGACAGCGCCGACCAGCGATCCCCGCACACTAACACTATCCTATACACACAATTTACAATTTTACCAAACCAATTAACCTACAAACCTGTACGTCTTTGGAGTGTGGGAGGAAACCAGAGCACCCGGAGAAAACCCACACAGGTCACGGGGAGAACGTACAAACTCCGTACAGACAGCACCCGCAGTCAGGATGGAACCCGGGTCTCTGGCGCTGTGAGGCAGCAACTCTACCGCTGTGCCACCGAGCCGCCTCACAGTGCATGGTAAAGTCCAATTAAAGATAGTCCGAGGGTCTCCAGTGAGGCAGACATTGAAACATGATACCACCCATGGATTTAACAGTGAAGTAGAAACAAACTTATGGGAGACAAAGCGTTTTCACAGTGCAAGGACCTCCCAGTGACGTACAACACATTCGACAGCAACTGGAGAAAGACATTCATTACACCTGCACAAAGTGCCCACTGTATGTAGTCAGCAGCTCACAGCAAACGTTTTTTAAAGAACGGGATCGCCTGGGCTTGTATTCACTGGAATCTCGAAGGATGAGAGGGGATCTTAGAGGAACATATACAATTCTTAAGGGATTGGACAGGCTAGATGCAGGAAAAATGTGCCCGATGTTGGGGAGTCCAGAACCAGGGGTCACAGTTTAAAAATAAGGGGTCGGCCATTTAGGACTGAGATGAGCAAACACTTTTTCACCCAGAGAGTTGTGAATCTGTGGAATTCTCTGCCACAGAAGGCAGTGGAGGCCAATTCACTGGATGTTTTCAAGAGAGAATTAGATTTAGCTTTTAGAGCTAACGGAATCAAGGGATATGGGGAAAAAGCAGGAACGGGGTACTGATTTTAGATGATCATATCGAATTGCGGTGCTGGCTCGAAGGGCCGAATGGTCTACTATGTTTCTATGTTTCTATGATTTGCAGATCAATTTCAGGCACAGTTCATCAGTTCATAAGTTGGAGCAGAATTAGGCTATTCGGCCCATGAAGTCTACTCTTCCATTCAATCATGGCTGATCTATCTCTCCCTCCCAACCCCATTCTCCTGCCTTCTCCCCGTAACCCCTGACACCCGCACTAATCAAGAATCTGTCAATCTCCCCCTTAAAAAATATGTATTGATGCCTCCACAGCCGTCTGAGGCAATGATTTCCACAGATTCACCGCCCTCTGACTAAAGAAATTCCTCCTCATCTCCTTTTTAAAGGTACATCCTTTAATTCTGAGGCTGTGCCCTCTGGTCCTAGACTCTCACACTAGTGGAAACATCCTCTCCACATCCACTCTATCACATCACTCGAGACAACAACCATTCTCTTAACGTCGGCAAGACAAAGGAGATAGTGATCGACTTCAGGAAATGAAGTGGTACACATTCCCCAATGTTTGCGGGAGGAAACCAAAGATGTGCGGCACGGTGGCGCAGCGGTAGAGTTGCTGCCTTACAGTGCTTGCAGCGCCCGAGACCCGGGTTCCATCCCGACTACGGGTGCTATCTGTGCGGAGTTTGTACGTTCTCCCCGTGACCTGCGTGGGTTTTCTCTAACATCTTCGGTTTCCTCCCACACTCCAAAGACGTGCAGGTCCTGAAGGAGGCTGGGTGGTGGTACGGATTAGTGAAGAAGGGGGGAGGCGATGATAGAATCCATTCAGTTGGAATTAACAGGCCAATATTCACTGGCAGGATGTGTAGGAAGGAACTGCAGATGCTGGTTTAAACCGAAGAAAGACACAAAGTGCTGGAGTAACTCAGCGGGACGGGCAGCATCTCTGGAGAGAAGGTATGGGTGACGTTTCGAGCAAAGAAGGGTCTCGACCCGTTCCTTCTCTCCAGAGATGTTGCCTGTCCCGCTGAGTTTGCTGGAGTGACTGGCATGATGTTGGGCCATTGTAGAGACCACCGACCAGCCTGTACTAGCTGGAGTTTAGATGAAGGACCTCATTCAAACGTACCGCATCGTGAAAGTCTTGGATAGAGTGGATGTGGAGAGGATGTCTCCACTATAGGACCAGAGGTCACAGCCTCAGAATAAAATGGCGTAGCTTTGGAAAGGAGATAAGGAGAAATTTCTTTAGTCAGAGGGTGGTGAATCTGTGGGATTCATTGCCTCAGGCGGCTGTGGAGACCAAGTCAGTGGGTATTTTTAAAGTGGAGATTGACAGAATCTTGATTAGTACAGCTGTCAAAGGTTATGGGGAGAAGGCAGGAGAATGGGGTTAGGAGGGAGAGATAGATCAGCCATGATTGAATGGCGTAGACTTGATGGGCCGAATGGCCTAATTCTGCTGCTATCACTTACGAGCATGAAAAGGGCCTGTTTCCGTTCTGGATGTTTCAATGCAAGTGTTCCTCTCTCACTGTGTCTGGCTGCTTAGTTTTCATGAGGCTGCACTTAGTCACACATTCAGTCTATTCAAGACCAAGTGGACCTGTTGGGCCCAAATCTTTCATGCATTGGTGCATCACCCTCTCCTCCCCCCCCCCTCCCCCACCCCTCTCCCCCCCTCCTCCTCCCCCCTCGCTCCCTCTCCCCTCCCCTCTTCTCCCCTCCCTTCCCCACCTCCCCTCCCTCCACCCCCTCCCTCCCCCACCCTTCCTCATCACCCCTTCTCCCCTCCCCCCTCCCCTTCCCCTCCCCCCCTCCACTCCTCCCCCTCCATCCCCATCCCCTCCCCACCTCCCCTCCCTCCTCCCCCTCCCCTCGCCTTCTCCCCCTCCCTTCCCCTCCCCTCCCCTCCTCCCCCTCCCTCCCCTCCTCCCCCTCCCTCCCCCTCCCTTCCACACCACCCTCCCCTCCCCCTCCCCTCCCCTCCCCTCCCCTCCCCTCCCCTCCCCTCCCCTCCCCTCCCCTCCCCTCCCCTCCCCTCCCCTCCCCTCCCCTCCCCTCCCCTCCCCTCCCCTCCCCTCCCCTCCCCTCCCCTCCCCTCCCCTCCCCTCCCCTCCCCTCCCCTCCCCTCCCCTCCTCCCCTCCCCTCCTCCCCCTCCCTCCCCCTCCCTTCCCCACCTCTCCCCCTCCCTTCCACACCACCCTCCCCCTCCCCTCCCCCTCACTCCATCCTCTCCCTCCCCGCCCCCCTCCCCCTCTCCCCTCCCCCTCCCTCCCTCCCCCTCCCTTCCCCACCTCTCCCCCTCCCTTCCACACCACCCTCCCCTCCCCCTCCCCTCCCCTCCCCTCCCCTCCCCCTTCCCCCTCCCCTCCCCTCCCCTCCCCTCCCCTCCCCTCCCCTCCCCTCCCCTCCCCTCCCCTCCCCTCCCCTCCCCTCCCCTCCCCTCCCCCTCCCCTCCCCTCCCCTCCCCTCCCTCCCCTCCCCTCCCCTCCCCTCCCTTCCCCACCTCTCCCCCTCCCTTCCACACCACCCTCCCCCTCCCCTCCCCCTCACTCCATCCTCTCCCTCCCCGCCCCCCTCCCCCTCTCCCCTCCCCCCCCCCCCTCCCTCCTCCCCCCTCCCTCCCCCCTCCCAGTAGTCCTGAACTACTATCTACTTCATTGGTGACCCTCGGACTATCTTTGATTGGACTTTACTGGCTATACTTTGCACTAAACATTATTCCCGTACCCTGTATCTGTACACTGTGGACGGCTCGATTGTAATCAAGTAGCGTCTTTCCGCTGACTGGTTAGCACGCAACAAAGAGCATGGAAACATGCCCTACGTCCCACCGAGCCCGCACCAACCATCAATCACCAGTTCACTCTGGTTCTATGCTATCACACTGCCTACACATTACGGGGATTTTATTTACAATTAACCTACAAACACACACAAGTTTGGGATGGAAACATGGAGAAACATAGAAAATAGGGGCAAGAGGAGGTCATTTGGCCCTTCGAGCCAGCACCGCCATTCATTGTGATCATGGCTGATCATCCACAATCAGTAACCCATGCCTGCCTTCTCCCCATATCCCTTGATTCCACTAGCCCCTAGAGCTCTATCTAACTCTCTTTTAAATTCATCCAGTGAATTTGCCTCCACTGCCCTCTGTGGCAGAGAATTCCACAAATTCACAACTCTCTGGGTGGAAAAGTATTTTCTCACCTCAGTTGTAAGTGGCCTCCTCTTTATTCGCCTCAGTTTTAAATGGCCTCCCCTTTATTCTAAGACTGCGGCCTCTGGTTCTGGACTCCCCCAACACAGACAGGCTAGGTCAGGATCAAGCTGGGGTCTCTGGCGCTGTGAGGTAGCAGCACTATCAGCTGTGCCACCACTAGCTCAGAATGTCTCCGACTGCCAATGAACCAGGGGCCTCTCATGTTTCGGGCGAGTGTGGTAACCACTACATTACAGGGCGACACGGTGGCGCAGCGGTAGAGTTGCTGCCTCACAGCGCCACAGACCCGGGTTCCATCTTGACTACGGGTGCTGTCTGTACGGAGTTTGTACGTTCTCCCTGTGACTGCGTGGGTTTTCTCCGGGTGCTCCGGTTTCCTCCCACACTCCAAAGACGTGCAGGTTTGTAGATTAACCAACTTCGGTAAAACAAAACTGTAAATTGTCCCTAGTGTGTGTAGGGTAGTGTTAGTGTGCAGGGATCGCTGGTCGGTGCCGACTCGGTGGGCCACAGGGCTGTATCTCTAAACTAAACTAAACTAAATCAAACTACACTACACCTAATGCCCGCTGCACTTTTACCTTTTCACTGTCGTGAACGGGAGTCAGAGAATCTCTGCATCAATTTGTTCCTTCTGGTCTGAAGCTAGAATGTTGTAACCTTGTTAAGCTGTCAACGATACTCATTAGAGTGATACAGCGTGGAAACAGGCCCTTCGGCCCAACTTGCCCACACCGGCCAACATGTCCCAGCTACACTCGTCCCACCTGCCTGCGCTTGGTCCATATCCCTCCAAACCTGTCCTATCCATGTACCTGTCTAACTGTTTCTTAAACGCTGGGATAGTCCCAGCCTCATCTACCTCCTCTGGCAGCTTGTTCCATACACCCACTACCCTTTGTGTGAAAAAGTTACCCCTCAGATTCCTATTAAATCTTTTCCCCTTCTCCTCTGGTCCTTGATTCCCCTACTCTGGGCAAGAGACTCTGTGCGTCTACCCGATCTATTCCTCTCATGATTTTGTACACAAAATCTACTCATTAGTAGAAGTGAGCCACTTTTATAGCAATTTACTCTTGACAGTCAAGATTAATCACAGCTTTCCATTATTAGCAGAACAATAAATTATACGTGACGTGGTCCAGATCCTGTTAAACAGCTCATCCCACGAACTCAGAACAAGATTGTCCACATTTTGGTTATTCTTGTCAGTAAGTTAAATATAGTGATTATGTTTTAAGCACCTGCAGATGTTGTTTTTGTTTTGCTCATAACGTTACATCACAAACTATGTGCTGACTTATTAACTACAGCAACTTGCGATACAGTACAGTCCAGCATTTTATTCACCGTGCCAACACGAATAAAGCAACCCTTATAAGTTCATAAGTTCATAATTTAATTGAGCAGAATCAGGCCATTTGGCCCATCAAGTCTACTCCGCCATTCAATCATGGCTGATCTATCTCTCCCTCCTAACCCCATTCTCCTGCCTTCTCCCCACAACCCCTGACACCCGTACTAATCAAGAATCTATCCATCTCTGCCTTAAAAGCATCCATTGACTTGGCCTCCACAGCCATCTGTGGCAATGAATTCCACAGATTCACCACCCTCTGACTAAAGAAATGTATCCTCATTTTCTTTCTAAAGGGACATCCTTTATTTCTGAGGCTGTGACCTCTAGTCCTAGACTCTCACACCAGTGGAAACATCCTCTCCACGTCCACTCGATCCAGTATTACTGGAAATGCTCAGCTGGTCAGGCAGCATCCGTGGAAGAGAACTCGAGCTAACATTCAAGGGTGGAGGCCTTTCATCAGGTCAGAAGGAATAGGAGTAGAATTAGGCCATTCGGCCCATCAAGTGTACTCCGCCATTCAATCATGGCTGATCTATCTCTCCCTCCTAACCCCATTCTCCTGCCTTCTCCCCACAACCTCTGACATCCGTACTAATCAAGAATCTATCTCTCTCTGCCTTAAAAATATCCACTGGCTTGGCCTCCACAGCCTTTTGTGGCAATGAATTCCACAGATTCACCACCCTCGTACTAAAGAATTAATAAAGAGATCTTATTTTCCAGGAGGATATACAAGTTCATGTTCATGTCATCGGAGCAGAATGAGGCCATTCGGCCCATCGAGTCTACTCCGCCATCCAATCATGGCTGATCTATCTCTCCCTCCTAACCCCATTCTCCTGCCTTCTCCCCGTAACCCCTGACAATTGCACTCATCAAGAATAAGTACATGTTATCCTGTGAGCTAGCCTTGCATTCACTGTTGGAAGTAATCAGGTAACATTAAATACAAAGCTATATAAATTCGGGGTCAATATTAAAAGATTGGGGAAGTACTGAAGATAGACACAAAATGCTGGAGTAACTCAGCGGGTCAGGCAGCATCTCTGGGGAGAAGGAATGGGTGACGTTTCGGGTCGAGACCCTTCTTCAGACCTCTCAGTGGTTGGTGATGCTTGATATTGTGATCAATGCTTTATGTCATTTTCCACTCTCAGCTGGGGTTTGTTGGACAACTGTAGATTCGACGAACTTGTGAAATTCAGGTGTTGGAGGGACGTTTACTGTTCCGTTTAGAGATACAGCAGGAAGCAGGCACTTTGGCCCATTGAGGCTATTACTAAGGTGCTTGGGAAACTGAAAGGTCTGAAGGTGGATAAGTCACCTGGACCGGATGGACCACATCCCAGAGTTCTGAATGAGGCGGCCTTCGAGATTGTGGAGGCATTAATTGTGATCTTGCAAGAATCAATGGCATGGTGGAGCAGCGGTAGAGTTGCTGCCTCACAGCGCCAGAGACCCGGGTTCCATCCTGACCACGGGTGCTGCCTGTACGGAGTTTGTACGTTCTCCCCCTGACCTGCGTGGGTTTTCCCCAGGTGCTCTGGTTTACTCCCACACTCCAAAGACGTGCAGGTTTGTAGATTAATTGGCTTTGGTAAAAATTGTAAACTGTCCCTAGTGTGTAGGATAGTGTTAGTGTGTGGGGATCGCTGGTCGGCGTGGACTCGGGGGGCTGAATGGCCTGTTTCCTCGCTGTATCTCTAAACTAAACTAAACTAAACCAATCACTGGAGTCTCTCAGACGATCTTACTGGAGATCCTTGGACTATCTTTGATCGGACTTTACTGGACTTTTATCTTGCATTAAACGTTTTTCACATTATTCCCTTTAATATGTATCAGTACACTGTGGACAGCTCGATTGTAATCATGTTTTGTCTTTCCGCTGACTGGTTAGCACGCAACAAAAGCTCTTCTCCGTACAGCGGTACAGGTGGCAATAGACTAAACTCAACTTATTCTCGGACGATTGGAAAATTGCAAATATTACTCCGCTGTTCAAGCAGGGAGCGAAGCAGAAGAATGGAATGTGTAGGCAGGTTAGCCTGACTTCAATGGTTGGTCGAAGATACCACAAAATGCTGGAGTAACTCAGCGGGACAGGCAGCCTCTCTGGAGAGAAGGAATGGGCGATGTTTCAGGTGGAGATGCCTCCTCAGAAGGGTTGTTGAGCCACTGGTTGGTAAGATTTTAGAGTGTACTAGACCAAGTGGATCCGTAGGGCTCAAACCTCTCCTGCATTGGTGCAGCACCCTCTCCCCCCTTCCCCCTTCCCCCCTTGCCCTCCTCCCACCTCCCCTTCCTTCCCCTTCCCCCCCTCACCCTCCCCCCTCCCCCTCCCCCTCTCCTCGCCCCCTCCCACTCCACCATCCCCCTCCCACTCCCCATCCCCCCTCCCCCTTCCCCTCCCCTCCCCCTTCCCCCTCCACCCCCTCCCTTCCCCCTCCCCCTCCCCCCTCCTCCTCCATCCCTCCCCCTCCCCCTCCCCCCCCCTCCCCACTCCCCACCCCTCCCCCCCTCCTCCTCCCTCCCTCCCCCTCCCCCTCTCTCCCCCTCCCCCTCCCTCCATCCCCCCTCCCCTCCCCTGTTTGGGTAGCATAATAAATAAAGGTTTTTACTGTACCTCGGAACATGTAACAATAATGAACTTAAACTTGGTTTGGGAACAGCTCCATCCGAGACCGCAAGAAATTGCAGCAAATTGTGGACGCAGCCCAGACCATCACACAAACCAACCTTCCTTCCATCGACTCCATCTACACCTCACGCTGCTTTGGCAAGGCCAGCAGCACAATCAAGGACCAGTCTCACCCCGGCCACTCCCTCTTCTCCCCTCTCCCATCGGGCAAAAGGTACAGAAGTGTGAAAACGCACACCTCCAGATTCAGGGACAGTTTCTTCCCAGCTGTTATCAGGCAACTGAACCATCCTACCACAACCAGAGAGCAGTGCTGAACTACTATCTACCTCATTGGTGACCCTCGGACTATCCTTGATCGGACTTTGCTGGCTTTACCTTGCACTAAACGTCATTCCCTAATCATGTATCTGTACACTGTAAACGGCTCGATTGTAATCATGTATTGTCTTTCCGCTGAGTGGTTAGCACGCAACAAAAGCTTTTCACTGTACCTCGGTACACGGGACAATAAACGAAACTAAACTGAACTGAACTAACCCTATCCAATCTCTCCTTATTCCAGAGAACGGTGGCGCGGCAGTAGAGTTGCTGCCTTACAGCGAATGCAGCGCCGGAGCCCCAGGTTCGATCCCGACTACGGTTGCTGTCTGTAGGGAGTTTGTACGTTCTCCCCGGTGACCTGCGTGGGATTTCTCCGAGATCTTCGGTTTCCTCCCACACTCCGAGATCCACACTGCACAGATATGTAGGTTAATTGGCTTGGTACCTTCGTGGGTATAGGATAGTGTTAATGTGCGGGGATCGCTGGTCGGCGCGGACCCGGTGGGCCGAAAGGGTCTGTTTCCACGCTGTATCTCTAAAAACTAGAACGTCCTGGCCAATCTCTTCTGCACTGCTTGCAATTTGGTGACCAGAACTGTACACCATACTCCAAGGGGTATTTTGTACAACTGCAATATAACATGGCAACTCTTAAGCTCAATACCTCTGCCTATGCAGGCAAGCATCCCAAATGCCCTTTTCACTACGATAGGCACATTTGCCATCAATGTCAGGAAGCTTTGTCCCCATGGTCTCTCAGTACACCAACACTCCTAAGGTCCCTGTCATTTACTCCGCATACCAGAACTAGACCTCCCAACGAACGAGCATTACGTGGCAATGAATTCCACACATTCACCACCCTCTGCAGAAAAAAATTCCTCCTCATCTCCTTTCTAAAGGTACGTCCTTTTATTCTGAAGCTGTGTCCTCTAGTTCTAGACTCTCCCACTACCACTTATGGCAGCACGGTGGCGCAGTGGTAGAGTTGCTGCCTCACAGCGCCGGAGACCGGGTTCAATCCCGACTACAGGCTCTGTCAATAGACAATAGGCAGTAGGTGCAGGAGGAGGCCATTCGGCCCTTCGAGCCAGCACCGCCATTCAATGTGATCATGGCTGATCATTCTCAATCAGTACCCCGTTCCTGCTTTCTCCCCATACCCCCTGACTCCGCTATCCTTATGAGCTCTATCTAGCTCTCTCTTGAATGTATTCAGAGAATTGGCCTCCACTGCCCTCTGAGGCAGAGAATTCCACAGATTCACAACTCTCTGACTGAAAAAGTTTTTCCCCATCTCTGTTCTAAATGGCCTACCCCTTATTCTTAAACTGTGGCCCCTGGTTCTGGACTCCCCCAACATTGGGAACATGTTTCCTGCCTCTAATGTGTCCAACCCCTTAATAATCTTATACGTTTCGATAAGATCCCCTCTCATCCTTCTAAATTCCAGTGTATACAAGCCTAGTCGCTCCAGTCTTTCAACCGATGACAGTCCCGTCATTCCGGGAATTAACCTAGTAAACCTACGCTGCATGCCCTCAATAGCAAGAATATCCTTCCTCAAATTTGGAGACCAAAACTGCACACAGTACTCCAGGTGCGGTCTCACTAGGGCCCTGTACAACTGCAGAAGGACCTCTTTGCTCCTATACTCAACTCCTCTTGTTATGAAGGCCAACATCCCATTGGCTTTCTTCACTGCCTGCTGTACCTGCATGCCTCCTTTCAGTGACTGATGCACTAGGACACCCAGATCACGTTGTACGTCCCCTTTTCCTAACTTGACACCATTCAGATAATAGGCTCTGTCTGTATGGAGTTTGTACGTTCTCCCACGCTGCACATCCAGAACAAGGGGTCACGGTTTAAGGATAAGGGGGAAGTCTTTTAGGACCGAGATGAGAAAGTTTTTTTTCACACAGAGAGTGGTGAATCTGTGGAATTCTCTGCCACAGAGGGTAGTTGAGACCAGTTCATTGGCTATATTTAAGAGGGAGTTAGATGTGGCCCTTGTGGCTAAAGGGATCAGGGGGTATGGAGAGAAGGCAGGTACGGGATACTGAGTTGGATGATCAGCCATGATCATATTGAATGGCGGTGCAGGCTCGAAGGGCCGAATGGCCTACTCCTGCACCTATTTTCTATGTTTCTATGTTTCCCCGTGACCTCCGTGGGTTTTCTCCGAGATCTTCGGTTTCCTCCCACACTCCAAAGACGTGCAGGTTTGTAGGTTAATTGGCTTGGGTTTGTGTACTTGGTATGAGTGTGAATTGCCCCCAGTGTGTGTAGGATAGTGTAAGTGTGCAGGGATCGCTGGTCGGTGCAGACACGGTGATGCAGAGATACAGTGCTAAAACAGGCCCTTCGGCCCACCGAGTCCACGCTGGCCATCAATCCCTGCATATTAACACTATCCTACACACACTGGGGACAATTTACACACACACCAAGCCAAGTAACCTACAAAGGTATTTGGAGTGTGGGAGAAACCGAAGATCTCGGAGAAAACCCACGCGGTCATGGGGAGAACGTACAAACTGATCATCCACAATCAGTAACCCGTGCCTGCTTTCTCCCCATACCCCTTGATTCCACTACCCCTTTGAGCTCTATCTGACTCTCTTAAATTCATCCAGTAAATTGGCCTCCACTGCCCTCTGTGGCAGAGAATTCCACAAATTCACAACTCTCTGGGTGAAAAGGTTTTTTCTCACCTCAGTTTTAAGTGGCCTCCCCTTTATTCTTAGACTGTGTGGCCCCTGGTTCTGGACTCCCCCAACATTGGGAACATTTTTCTTGCATCCAGCTTGTCCAGTCCTTTTATAATTTTAGACGTCTCTGTAAGATCCCCTCTCATCCTTCTAAACTCCAATGAATACAAGCCTCTGGGTGAAAATGTTTCTTCTCACCTCAGTTTTAAATGTCGTCCCCTTTATTCTTAACATGGTGCCAAACTAAATTAATCTCATCTGCCTACACGAGATCCATATCTCCCCATTTCCATATCCATGTGCCTTTCCAAAAGCTTCTTAAACGCCTCTATCGTATGCGCGTGCATCACCACCCCTGGCAGTGTGTGCCAGGCACCCACCCCCCTCTGTGTCAAAACCCGACCACCTCAACTCCATTAACAATGTCCCCTTCTTTCCTTAAAGCTTTGACGTTTCTCCCCTGCAAGAAAGGTTCTGACTGTCTACCCTATCTATACCTCGCATCATTTTATATCCTTCTATCAGGTCTTCCCCCAGCCTCCGACATTCCCAGTGAAAACCATCCCCATTTGTCCAACCTCTGCTTGTAGCCAAAGATAGACACAAAATGCTGGAGTAACTCAACGGGACAGGCAGCATCTCTGGAGGGAAGGAATGGGTGGTGTTTTGGGTCGAGACCCTTCTTCAGTTTCGACCTGAAACATCACCCATTCCTTCTCTCCGGAGATGCTGTCTGTCTGGCTGAGTTACTCCAGCTTTTTGTGTCTATCTTTGGTTTAAACCAGCATCTGCAGTTCGTTCCTACACTCTGCTTATAGCTAATATCCTCTAATCCAGGAGGCATTCTGGTAAACCTCTTCCACATCGGCTCCAAAGCCTCCACATGCTTCCCGTAATGGGGTGACCAGAAATGCACGCAATACTCTAAACAAGGCCTAACCAATGTCCATTAAACCAGCAACGTGACTGCCTGACCCATGCACTCAATAACTCGACCTATGAAGGTGATCATACCATTGTTTGTTAGTTCAGAGAGACAGCACGGAAACAGGCCCTTCCACCCACCGAGTCCACACTGCCAGCGATCCCCGCACACTAACACTATCCTACACACACTAGGGACAATTTTACACACACACCAAGCCAACTAACCTACAAACCTGCACGTCTTTGGAGTGTGGGAGGAAACCGAAGATCTCGGAGAAAACCCACGCAGGTCACGGGGAGAACGTGCAAACTCCATGCAGACAGCACCCGTAGTCAGGATGGAACCCGGGTCTCTGGCGCTGTGAGGCAGCAACTCTACCGCTGCGCCACCGTGCCACACTCTAATCTATGGTTTTCTCCAATGATTTAGGTCTCGACCCGAAATGACACCAATTCCTTCTCTCCAGAGATGCTGCCTGTCCCGCTGAGTTACTCCAGAATAAATATTTTCCTGCATAAAAAGGTTCAGGGTCAAGGATGCTTTCTGAGGCTGAGAGGAATGGGTGAACAGCTATTAATTGACCAGGCAAGTACCTTGGAGCTTGGACCAGTAACGTGCAGACTGGAGTTTGAATTACGGCCCTGATCTGGAGAATTTGATCCAGAATAAACAGCCTGCGTCAGTAATGGTGATGATGAGCTCACAGTCTGTTATAAAATCCCATTTGGTGCGCTAATATTTTTTCAAGAGAAGGATATCTGTCATCTTTAAAGTGTTTGGCCTATTAATAATTCTGGAGTCTTTGCAATATGATTTACTCATGTCTGATCTTGGAACCTTCCCAGCCAGCCTTTCAGTTCCATCGAGCTGTTGAAAGGATGCTCAGTGAGAATAGAGTTGGCCAGAGCCACCACTAGATGTGCAGCTCGTTCAAGCTTCCTCAAGGCTCGTTGGAACTCAGAGATGATGAAGAATTTGTTTTCTCAGAACCTAGATTATAGAACGTAGAACAGTACAGTTTGGGGCGGCACGGTGGCGCAGCGGTAGAGTTGCTGCCTCACAGCGCCAGAGACCCGGGTTCCATCCTGACTACGGGCGCTGCCTGTACGGAGTTTGCATGTTCTCCTGCAGCCATGCGGGTTTTCTCCGAGATCTTCGGTTTTCTCCCACACTCCAAAGAAGTGCAGGTTTGTAGGTTAAATGGCTTTGGTAACATTGTAAATTGTCCCTAGTGTGTAGGATGGTGTTGGTGTGCGGAGAATCACTGGTCAGCATGGACTCGGTGGGCCGAAGGGCCTGTTCTCACACCGTATCCCTAAAGTACAGTACCGGAAAAAGCCCTTTGGCCCACCATGTCCGTGCTGAAGATGATGTCAAGTTCAAATGGTTTTTAGTTTAGTTTAGAGATGCAGCGTGGAAACAGCCCCTTCACCCCACCATGTCCGCGCCGACCAGCGATCCCCGCACACTAACACTATCCTACACACACTAGGGGCAACTTACAACTTTTAACCAAAGCCAATAAACATACAAATCTGTACGTCTTTGGAGTGTGGGAGGAAACCGGAGCACCCGGAGAAAACCCGTGCGGTCACACGGAGAACGTACAAACTCCGTACAGGCAGCACCCATAGTCGGAATCGAACCCGGGTCTCTGGCGCTGTGAGGCAGCAACTCTACCGCTGAGCCCCTTGTAAAATAGTTCAGGAAAAAGCAGGACCGGCCCCTAAATTAACGTCCAAATTTGGGGCAAGGATAAATAACTTCATAAGGGATAGGAGCAGAATTAGGCCATTCGGCCCATCAGATCTACTCCGCCATTCATGGCTGATCTATCTCTCCCTCCTAACCCCATTCTCCTGCCTTCTCCCCATAACCCCTGACACCCGTACTGATCAAGAATCTATCTATCTCTGCCTTAAAAATACCCACTGACTTGGCCTCCACAGCCTTCTGTGGCAAAGAATCCCACAGATTCACCGCCCTCTCACTGAAGAAATTCTTCCTCATCTCCTTCCTGAAGGAACGTCCTTTAATCCTGACGTGGTGGCCAGCACTCTCTGCTGTGGGATGTCCTGACCACGACTTCGTTACTTATGCGGTCTTGTTGCAAGTTGCCCACTTTAATTCGCAAGAGTGTGTGGAATTTTTTGTTTATCTGACAATCTCTTAGAAGTCCAAACACATTAAATGCAAGACTTTAACACAAACATAAGAAATCTATTAAGATTTCAGACACAGCAAATCCAGGAATTCCACTGTTACTCAAACAATAATAGTGACGTTTTATTCATTTCTGAAAATATTTTTTTTAAATGGTTCCGCTTCCACCTCCTTTCATCTGTTCTCATTTAGTTGTCTGCGGAGAAATTGGAGTTCACCTTTTCTTTGGGTGTCCTGAACAAGTGCCCCATGTAACGCCAGCACTAATCTGGGTGGCAGAAGGTCACCTATTCCTTCCTTCTCATCATATCATCATATCATATCATATCATATATCTACAGCCGGAAACAGGCCTTTTCGGCCCTCCAAGTCCGTGCCGCCCAGTGATCCCCGTACATTAACACTATCCTACACCCACTAGGGACAATTTTTACATTTACCCAGCCAATTAACCTACATACCTGTACATCTTTGGAGTGTGGGAGGAAACCGAAGATCTCGGAGAAAACCCATGCAGGTCACGGGGAGAACGTACAAACTCCTTACAGTGCAGCACCCGTAGTCAGGATCGAACCTGAGTCTCCGGCGCTGCATTCGCTGTAAAGCAGCAACTCTACCGCTGCGCTACCGTGCCGCCTGACCCGGGGAGTTTCTCCAGCATTTTGTATCTATCCAGGGAAGGAGTAGTGTCCCATGAGGATGAATGTGGTCATCTAGGCATGGAGCCACAGAGGTTTGGTCGTCAATGAATATTTCTCATCTCTATTCACCGGAGGAAGGAAGTTTGGGAATTCAGGGAAGAGTCCGGCAAAGTCCTGAGATACAACATTACGAAAGAGGAGAAGTGGGCGGTCTTGAGGTAAAGTGGGATAAATCCCTGGGAACTGCCCAAGTGCCTGCTAGCATATGGCAATGGTAGAAACGTCTGTGTTCCTGGTTGAGATGTTTGCATTTCCCTCAATAGAAGACTAGAAAGTGTCTAATATTGCGTCTTTATTTAAGAAGGGCTGCAAGGGCAAGCCTGGGAGGTTCATAAGTTCAGTTGATTGGAGTCAAATTAGGCCATTCGGCCCATCAAGTCTACTCCACCATTCAATCATGGCTGATCCTCCTAACCCTATTCTCCTATCGTAACCCCTGACACCCGTACTGATCAAGAATCTATCTAGCTCTGCCTTAAAAATATCCATCGACGGCCTCCACAGCCTTCTGTGGCAATGAATCCCACAGATTCACCACCCTCTGACTAAAGAACAATAGGTTGGTGAGCCTAACATCAGTGGTGGGGAAGTGGCCTGAGGGAATTCTGAGAGATAAGGACTACTTGAACTTGGAAAGGCAAGAACCATTTAGAGATAATCAGACTGGCTTTGTGTCAGAGAATTTGAATCTAATAACAGTATAACAGTATAACAGAGCTTTATTTGTCATTCGGTACCGAAGTACCGAACGAAACTACATAGCAGTCATAGAAAAAAAGAAGAACACAAGACACATAGCCCCAACACAAACGTCCATCACAGTGACTCCAAACACCCCCTCACTGTGATGGAGGCAACAAAACTTCCACTCTCTTCCCCACGCCCACGGACAGACAGCTCGTCCCCGACCGACCCGCACAGTCCCCGCAAGGGGATGGAAGTCCCCGCGGCCGAATCGCACCGGGCGCTGAAACGTCTCGCGGCCGAGCCGGGCGATGAAAGGCCCCGCGACCAAGCCTTGCGCAGCTAAGTCCCCTGGTCGAGCTGCACCAGCGATGTAAAGTCCCGCAGCCGAGCCGCACCGGGCGATGTTAAGTCCCGCAGCCGAGCCGCACCGGGCGATGCAAAGTCCCGTGGTCGAGCCGCACCAGCGATGCAAAGTCCCGCAGCCGAGCCGCACCGGGCGATGTTAAGTCCCGCTGCCGAGCCGCACCGGGCGATGCAAAGTCCCCTGGTCGAGCCGCACCAGCGATGTAAAGTCCCGCAGCCGAGCCGCACCGGGCGATGTTAAGTCCCGTGGTCGAGCCGCACCGGGCGATGTTAAGTCCCGTGGTCGAGCCGCACCGGGCGATGCAAAGTCCCGTGGTCGAGCCGCACCAGCGATGCAAAGTCCCGCAGCCGAGCCGCACCAGCGATGAAAAGTCCCGTGGTCGAGCCGCACCGGGCGATGTAAAGTCCCGCGGCCGATCCGCACCGGGCGATGTAAAGTCCCGCAGCCGAGCCGCACCGGGCACTGTTAAGTCCAGCGGCCAAGCCGCACCGGGCAATGTTAGGCCCCGCAGCCGAGCCGCACCCCGCGCCGTGAGGAAGAGAAAAGTTTCCCCCACCCCCCCCGCCACCCCCCACCCACACCACCACCCCCCACACACACCACCACCCCCAACACCGACACACAACAAAAAAAAAGGAAAAAAGACGAACAGACTGCTAGCGAGCCGCAGTCGTTAGGCGCCGCCACTTCCGCCAATTGAGATTTTGGAAGAGGTGATGAAGAAGACTGATGAAGGTAAAGCAGAAGATGGTGTCTATGTGGAGTTTACCAGGGCTTTCGACAAGGCATGGCCTGCTAGACTGGTGTGCAAGGAGGTATCACGTTATCCAGGGTGATCTAACCAAATGGATGTCAAGCTGGCCTGGCACTGGGAGTGAGAGTTGCGTTTCAGTCTAGTGCTATCAATTTGGATGAGAATGCAGGTGGCACGATTCGTAAGTTTACGGATTATATCAAAGTGAGAAATAAAATAACGAGGGGCGTTATTAAGCTGAATGCTCGTTCTTTTTCCCGGAATTCAAGCTGTATAGGGTGCAGAGGAGATTTACGAGGATGTTGTCTGGACTCAAGGGTGTGAGCTGCAGGGAGAGGTTGAATAGACTGGGACTCTATTCCCTGGAGCGCAGGAGGATGAGGGGTGATCTTATAGAGGTGTGTGAAATCATGGGAGGAACAGATCCAGTATATCTCATCAGGCAGATGAGATCAGTTTACCATGGCATGATGTTCAGCATGGACATTGTTGGCCGAAGGGCCTGTTCCTGTGCTGTACTGTTCTACGTTCTATGTTGAACTCATTCTTTACCTTTTGTTAACATTTGGGTGGCACGGTGGCAATAGACAATAGACAATAGACAATAGGTGCAGGAATAGGCCATTCGGCCCTTCGAGCCAGCACCGCCATTCAATGTGATCATGGCTGATCATTCTCAATCAGTACTCCGTTCCTGCCTTCTCCCCATACCCCCTGACTCTGCTATCCTTAAGAGCTCTATCTAGCTCTCTCTTGAATGTATTCAGAGAATTGGCCTCCTCTGCCCTCTGAGGCAGAGAATTCCACAGATTCACAACTCTCTGACTGAAAAAGTTTTTCCTCATCTCTGCTCTAAATGGCCTACCCCTTATTCTTAAACTGTGGCCCCTGGTTCTGGACTCCCCCAACATTGGGAACATCTTTCCTGCCTCTAACGTGTCCAACCCCTTAATAATCTTATATACGTTTCGATAAGATCCCCTCTCATCCTTCTAAATTTCAGTGTATACAAGCCTAGTCGCTCCAGTCTTTCAACATATGACAGTCCTGCCATTCCGGGAATTAACCTAGTAAACCTACGCTGCACGCCCTCAATAGCAAGAATATCCTTCCTCAAATTCCTGCACACAGTACTCCAGGTGCGGTCTCACTAGGGCCCTGTACAACTGCAGAAGGACCTCTTTGCTCCTATACTCAACTCCTCTTGTTATGAAGGCCAACATTCCATTGGCTTTCTTCACTGCCTGCTGTACCTGCATGCCTCCTTTCAGTGACTGATGCACTAGGACACCCAGATCACGTTGTACGTCCCCTTTTCCTAACTTGACACCATTCAGATAATAATCTGCCTTCCTATTCTTACCACCAAAGTGGATAACCTCACACTTATCCACATTAAACTGCATCTGCCAAGCATCCGCCCACTCACACAACCTGTCCAAGTCACCCTGCAACCTCATAGCATCTTCCTCACAGTTCACACTGCCACCCAGCTTTGTATCATCTGCAAATTTGCTAATGGTACTTTTAATCCCTTCATCCAAGTCATTGATGTATATTGTAAATAGCTGTGGTCCCAACACCGAGCCTTGCGGTACCCCACTAGTCACTGCCTGCCATTCTGAAAGGGACCCATTTATCCCCACTCTTTGCTTTCTGTCTGTCAACCAATTTTCTATCCATGTCAGTACCCTACCTCCAATACCATGTGCTCTAATTTTGCCCACCAATTTCCTATGTGGGACCTTGTCGAAGGCTTTCTGAAAGTCGAGGTACACCACATCCACCGGCTCTCCCCTGTCAATTTTCCTAGTTACATCCTCAAAATATTCCAGTAGATTAATATAATGCAATGAACAGAACTGCACACACTGTGGCCTGGCCTAACTGCACAAACAGTGGCCTGGCCTAACTGCACACACTGTGGCCTGGCCTAACTACACACACAGCGGCCTGGCCTAACTGCACCTACTGTGGCCTGGCCTAACTGCACACACTGTGGCCTGGCCTAACTGCACACACTGTGGCCTGGCCTAACTGCACCTACTGTGGCCTGGCCTAACTGCACACACTGTGGCCTGGCCTAACTGCACCTACTGTGGCCTGGCCTAACTGCACCTACTGTGGCCTGGCCTAACTGCACACACTGTGGCCTGACCTAACTACACACACAGCGGCCTGGCCTAACTGCACCTACTGTGGCCTGGCCTAACTGCACCTACTGTGGCCTGGCCTAACTGCACACACAGCGGCCTGGCCTAACTGCACACACTGTGGCCTGGCCTAACTGCACCTACTGTGGCCTGGCCTAACTGCACACACAGTGGCCTGGCCTAACTGCACACACTGTGGCCTGGCCTAACTACACACACAGCGGCCTGGCCTAACTGCACCTACTGTGGCCTTGCCTAACTGCACACACAGTGGCCTGGCCTAACTGCACCTACTGTGGCCTGGCCTAACTACACCCACTGTGGCCTGGCCTAACTGCACACACTGTGGCCTGGCCTAACTGCACCTACTGTGGCCTGGCCTAACTGCACACACTGTGGCCTGGCCTAATTGCACACACTGTGGCCTGGCCTAACTGCACACACAGTGGCCTGGCCTAACTGCACACACTGTGGCCTGGCCTAACTGCACACACAGTGGCCTGGCCTAACTGCACACACTGTGGCCTGGCCCAACAGCGGTAGAGTTGCTGCCTTACAGCGCTTGCAGCGCCAGAGTCCCGGGTTCGATCCTGACTACGGGTGCTGTCTGTGCGGAGTTTGTACACTCTTCCTGTGACCTGCGTGGGTTTTCGCCGAGATAGACAATAGACAATAGGTGCAGGAGTAGGCCATTCGGCCCTTCGAGCCAGCACCGCCATTCAATGTGATCATGGCTGATCATTCTCAATCAGTACTCCGTTCCTGCCTTCTCCCCATATCCCCTGACTCCGCTATCCTTAAGAGCTCTATCTAGCTCTTAAGAGATCTTCGGTTTCCTCCCACACTCCAAAGACGTACAGGTTTGTAAGTTAATTGGCTTGGGTTTGTATACTTGGTATAAGTGTAAATTGTCCCTAGTGTGTGTAGGCTTGTGTTAATGTGTGGGGATTGCTGGTCGATGTGGACTCAATGGGCCGAAGTGCCTGTGTCTCTAAACTAAACTAAACTAAACTAAAATTAGTTCCATCATCCTTCTAGCTGACTATATAAACACTGAGGAGCAATAATTGAACTCTTAAAAACGTTATAATTGTTTATATCTAGCATCATACTCCTTGACAGAAGCAAGATCAGGCAAATTCACAACAAGATTTGCACAGATTATAAGTACATGATCTCTGGTTTTTTAAGCCAATTCTCAGACCTCAAGTTTCTTTCAGTTTGATTGTTTCTTTAACTTTCGTGAGATAATATTAACTGGCAGAACCACACAAAAGCTGCTTTGAAATGGAAACACGTGCAGGTTTGGGCAGTTGAAAGGATTTTAAGAAAAATTCTTGAAAGGATTATCACTCACTGATTGCGGGACATTACAGTAGAGTTGCGTTCCAGCCACATAAAAGCTTGTGATTCAGGGGAGGAATAGCAATGCTGGGCTTGACGTGCAACTAATCTCAAGCCAGAGTGGAAATAAACAGAGTAATGTTAAACGTCAGTTTAGTCCTGGCAAATTTATATAGAAATTAGTCGAGCCTCAGACTCAATAAACAAAAGCATTCTCACTTTAATCTTGTACCAAATGTAATTGTGCTGATTACTCAATGTTCTTTCATCTACAGGCTAGCAACAATAATAGAGAGAAGAGGTAACTTTTTAAACAATTTTTTTCAATTCCAACTTTTCAAAAAAACATTTTTTTCAACATATTTCTTTCATTCCAAGCATTGGGCAGCTGGTCGAGCTGCTGCCTCACAGCGCCGGACACCCGGATCCGATCCTGAACTCGGTGTGGAGTTTTCACGTTCTCCCTGTGACCGAGTGGGTTTTCTCCGGGCGCTCCGGTTTCCTCCCACATCCCAAAGACGTGGGGGTTTGTAGGTTAATTGGCCCTTCTGTAAATTGAGCCCCTAGTGTGTAGGGACTGGATGAGAAACTGCAATAACATAGAATTAGTTTGAACAGGTGATTGATGGTCAGTGTGGACTCAGTGGCCAAAGATTCATGCTGGAACTTTATACTAAATAAAACTAAACGTATGTCTTGGGCAGCCGCATGAATAGTGATTTCTCTGACTTCAAGTGACCCTTGCATCCCCTCACTCTCCGCCCTCCCCCTCCCTCGTCGTTGTACTAGTTTCACTGTTGTCCTGTTGAGTTTCACTGTCTGTATAACTCATTATCACCTATCCCACAGCCAACAATGGACCATTGTGTGCTCTATGTGTCCTTGATCATCATTGCAGTTTGCATATCTTTTGTCCATTTGTTCCATTTACCGTCTATACCTCTCCTTTCCCTCTCCCCTGACTCTCAGTCTGAAGAAAGTTCTCGACCTGGAACATCACCCATTCCTTCTTCCAGAGATGTTGCCTGACCCGCTGAGTTACTCCAGCTTCTTGTGTCTATTTCTGGTTTAATAAGATAGACACAAAGTGTTGGAGTAACTCAGCAGGCCAGGCAGTATCTCTGGAGAAAAAGGGTGGGGAACATTTCAGGCCGAGACCCTTCTTCAGAAAGGTCACCCATCCTTTTTCTCCAGAGATACTGCCTGGCCTGCTGAGTTACTCCAGCACTGAGGGAGGGGGTTGTGATTTGGGAAGTCTAACATGGGCAGGTCGCATTGGACAGACTTGGCTTTTATTCTGTGCAATGCCTGAGGTTGAGGGGAGACCTGATAGAAGTATATAAAATAAAAAGACGTGTAGGTTTGTAGGTTAATTGCCTTGGCAAATTTGTAAATTGTCCCTTGTGTGTGTAGGATAGTGTTAGTGTGCGGGGATCGCTGGTCGGTGCGAAAGGCCTGTTTCAGCGCTGTATCACTAAACTAGTGGGGCGTGGCTGTGTTCTGCAGCTGCGGCTCACCGGCAGTCTCTCCGTTTTTTTTGTTGTGTTTTTTGTCATTGTTGATGTTAAATGTACGTTTTGTTTTATTTTTAATTCTGTGTATGTAGGGGGGTGGTGGGGGGGTTGGGGGAAACCTTTTTTAAAATCTCCTCCTCAACGGAGATGCGACCTTTACCGTGTCGTATCTCCGTTCGCGCAACGGCCTAACATCGTGGAGTCGGCGGCCTCCAGCTGGGATCGACCTCGAAGACTCCGGTCGCAGGGCCTGGACTTACCATCTCGGAGGCTTCGGCCGTGGGCCCTGCAGACCGCAACATCGGGAGCTCGCAGGTCCCTGGCTGGCGACCGGCTTTTGGGAGCTCCAGCCGTAGCAGCTTCGACCGCCCCGAAGCACGAGGCACGATCAACCCGCCCGCAGGCCCTTCATCACCCTGCGTGGCTCGGCCGCAGCACTTTACATCGCCCGGTGGGGGCTCAGGACTCTCATCGCCCTGCGTGGCTCGGCCGCGGCATTTTCCATCGCCCGGTGGGGGCTCAGGACTTTCATCGGCCTGCTCGGCTCAGCCCTGGGACTTTCCATCGCCCGGTGGGGGCTTCAAGGGGTTGGGAGCCTCGATCGCCTCGTGGCGCCACGGGAGAAGAACGAGGAGGAGATAAGACTTTGCCTTCCATCACAGTGAGGGTATGCCTAGAGCAATCACTGTGATGGCTGTTTTGTGTAAAAAATTGTATCTGTGTGTCTTGTGTTCTTTAATGTCTACTGCCGGACCCTGACGTGAGAGGACGCTGGCGTTGAGTATTCGCCGCTTTTCCGTCAGGATAGTTTGTCTGTTTGTCTGTTTGTTTCTATGTTAATTGTATTTGTAAAGCGCTTTGTGCATGTGTTAAGGCGCTATATAAAATAAATATATTATTATTATTATTATTATTAAACTATACTAAACTAAACTAAACTAAACTAAACTAGTGGGGATGAAGGGTCTCGACCCGAAACATCACCCATTCCTTCTCTTGAAATCTTGCCTGTGTTACTTCAGTTACTGAGTTGCTCCAGCTTTTTGTGTCTATCTTCAGGATAACTTTATGATGAGGGGGGGGGGGGCAACGTTTTTAAATGAGATGTGGGGAGGCAAGTATTTTTTACACAGAGGGTGGTGGGGGCCTGGAACATGTTGCCAGGGGTGGTGGTGGAGGCAGATACCATAGTGGTGTTGAAGAGGTTTTTAGACGGGAACATGTATATGCAGGGATTGGAGGGGTATGGATCACGTGCAGGCACAGGAGACTAGTTTGAGTTGGCATCGTGGTCGGCACGGATATTGCGGACTGAAGTGTTTGTTCCTGTGCTGTAGTGCTCTATGATCTATGGATAGACAATAGACAATAGGTGCAGGAGGAGGTCATTCGGCCCTTCGAGCCAGCTCTGCCATTCACTGTGATCATGGCTGATCATTCACAATCAGTACCCCGTTCCTGCCTTCTCCCCATACCCCCTGACTCCTATCTTTAAGAGCTCTATCTAACTCTCTCTTGAAAGCATCCAGAGAATTGGCCTCCACTGCCCTCTGAGGCAGAGAATTCCACAGATTCACAACTCTCTGAGTGAAAAAGTTTTTCCTCATCTCCGTTCTAAATGGCCTACCCCTTATTCTTAAACTGTGGCCCCTGGTTCTGGATTCCCCCAACATTGGGAACATGTTTCCTGCCTCCAGCGTGTCCAACCCCTTAATAATCTTATGTGTTTCAATAAGATCCCCCCTCATCCTTCTAAATCCCAGTGTGTACAAGCCCAGTCGCTCCAGTCTTTCAGCATACGACAGTCCCGCCATCCTGGGTGGTGCAGGACTGCTCTGGGACTGTGAGGCACAGCTTCATTCTGTCCCTTCTCGCCAGGACAGCCCCTCCTGGGCTGCCCAGTGTACCACCATTTACTGAACCCACTGCCGTGCCTGCTGACTGGTAGCGACTGAGTGATTGGAGGCCTGCTCTCCATCTCATCTTCACTGGTGATTTCTTGGAAGGACTGGGCTTGTAATCACCAGAGTTTAGAAGGATGAGGGGATCTTATAGAGACGTATAAAATTATAAAAGGACTGGACAAGCTAGATGCAGGAAAAATGTTCCCAATGTTGGGGAAGTCCAGAACCAGGGGCCACACAGTCTAAGAATAAAGGGGAGGCCACTTAAAACTGAGGTGAGAAAAAACCTTTTCACCCAGAGAGTTGTGAATTTGTGGAATTCTCTGCCACAGAGGGCAGTGGAGGCCAAATCACTGGATGGATTTAAAAGTGAGTAAGATAGAGCTCTAGGGGCTAGCGGAATCAAGGGATATGGGGAGAAGGCAGGCACGGGTTACTGACTGTGGATGATCAGCCATGATCACAATGAATGGCAGTGCTGGCTCGAAGGGCCAAATGGCCTCCT
This sequence comes from Rhinoraja longicauda, assembly GCF_053455715.1. Lineage (NCBI taxonomy): Eukaryota > Metazoa > Chordata > Chondrichthyes > Rajiformes > Arhynchobatidae > Rhinoraja > Rhinoraja longicauda. The sequence goes on from NC_135993.1 coordinate 12,513,467, forward strand.
CCTGCACCTATTGTCTATGTTTCCATGTTTCTATGTTTTCTTGGCTGCCATGAACAAAGGTCCACAAAGACCCGACTATGGTTGTTGTCCGCACGGACTTGAACACAAACATAAGAAATCTATTAAGACTTCCGACACAGCAAATCCAGGAATTCCACTGTTACTCAAACAATAATAATGATGTTTTATTTATTTCTGAAAATATTTTTTTAAACGCTTCCCCTTCCACATCCTTTCCTCGTTCTCACTGAGTTGTCTGCCCAGAAATTGGCGTTCACCTTTTCTTAGGGTTTCCTGAACAAGTGCCCCCTGTAATGCCAGCACTAATCTGTGTGGCACGGTGGTGCAGCGGTAGAGTTGCTGCCTGACAGCGCTTGCAACACTAGAGACCCGGGTTCGATCCCGACTACGGGTGCTGTCTGTACGGAGTTTGTACGTTCTCCCCGTGACCTGCGTGGGTTTTCTCCGATATTTTCGGTTTCCTCCCACACTCCAAAAACGTGTAGGTTTGTAGATTAATTGGCTTGGTGTATGTGTGAATTGTCCCTAGTGTGTGTAGGATAGTGTTAATGTGTGGGGATCACTGGTCGATGTGGACTCGGTGGACCCGAGCTGTATCACTAAACCAAATTAAACTAAACTGAACTAAATAGCAGAGGGAGGAAGGACTGAGAAGGCAGCGCAGGAAATGCTGGTGTAAAAACGCACACCTCCAGATTCAGGGACAGTTTCTTCCCAGCTGTTATCAGGCAACTGAACCATCCTACCACAACCAGAGAGCAGTGCTGAACTACTATCCACCTCATTGATGACCCTCAGACTATCTTTGCTCAGCCTTTACTGGCTCTACCTTGCACTAAACGTTATTCCCTTATCGTGTATCTGTACACTGTGGGCGGCTCGATTATAATCATGTGTTGTCTTTCCGCTGACTGGTTAGCACGCAACAAAAGCTTTTCTCTGTACCTCGGTACACATGACAATAAACTAAAATGAACTGGTGGACGGAGCGTTGCCTCGCGGCAGAGGCCTTCCCATGTTGCTATGGCAACGGAGCCTGCCCGAAGGCTCGGCGGAGCACAGTAGGGAGTAATCACAATGATCTATTCTCCATTCTCCTTGATCTCCATCCCCTTTGTCCTGGTTTCACACCTTCTGTTTCTTTATCGATGTATTTCCCTCTCCCCTGACATAGTCTGAAGAAGGCTCTCGACCCATAACATCACCCATTCCTTCTCTCCAGAGATGTTGCCTGACCCGTTGAGTTACTCCAGCACTTTGTGCCTATCTTCGGTTTAAACCAGCGTCTGCAGTTCCTTTCTATACCGGTAGTTGGAGACGTCGGACGTGAGGAGCAAGGGCCGGTGGGAGTAGGGAGAAACGGGGCAATGCCTCCAGCTGCGGGCTTCAAGGTCGGCTGTAAGAGACACCCCCGGGATACACAGATGGCCGGGCGAGGAGAGGAGAGGAGGAGAGGAGAGGGGAGGAGAGGGGAGGAGAGGAGAGGAGAGGAGAGGAGAGGAGAGGAGAGGAGAGGAGAGGAGAGGAGAGGAGAGGAGAGGAGAGGAGAGGAGAGGAGAGGAGAGGAGAGGAGAGGAGAGGAGAGGAGAGGAGAAGGGAGGGGAGGGGAGGAGAGGAGAGGGAGGTCGGTTCACCGGCTGAGTTAGTCGAGGGCGACAGAGATAGGCCCTGCAGGAGCCTGGGGCTTGCCTATATAGAGATCCGCTCGAGTAGACCGAACACCTGGGCCGACCAGACTTTGGAAATGGCGCCAAAACATGGCGGCTCGCCCACACGCAAACATGGAGAAAATAATTTAATTGTGCATTTGCACGTGACAAATAATGCACCATTGAACCATTGAGGTTTCAATGTACCCCCACTGCAATGCACCCCCACTGTATTGCATCTCCACTGCAATGCACCCCCACTGTATTGCACCACTGCTGCCCCAGTTGCTGTGCTGTGGTATTGTGCAGCCATCGTATTGTTCTCTGTAATATTGCACCTCTGCAGCAAAGCACAGTCTCAGTACCGCACCTCCCAGTATTGCAGCAGCACAGCACTGCAGCGTTGCATCCTCAGCATTGCATTGCTGTTAGATTGCACCACTACAATATTGCATCAAAACTGAATTTAAGTTTACAACGTGCTTTTGGACCCACATTCTTCACAGTTTGTGTTCAAGTTTGTTCACCCTATTATAGGAACCATGTTGTTAAGCTGAAAAGGGTACAGAGAAGGTTTACGAGGATGTTGCCAGGACTCGAGGGCCTGAGCAATAGGGAGAGGTTGAGCAGGCTAGGAGTTTATTCCTTGGAGTGCAGGAGGATGAGGGGTGATCTTATATAGATGTATAAGATCACAAGGGGGGCAGATAGGATAAATGCAGAGACTAAACTAAACTAAAACTACCTTTACGCAGAGAAGGGGAATCTGGAACCAGAGGACATAGGTTTATAGTGAGGGTGAGAGGAATGTGAGGGTCCACTATTTTACACCAAAGATGGCAGGTATATAGAACGAGTTGCCAGAGGAGATAGTTAATGTAGTATCACAACGTTTACAAGACATTTGGACAGGTACATGAATAGACGTACAGGTATGTAGGTTAATTGGCTGGGTAAATGTAAAAATTGTCCCTAGTGGGTGTAGGATAGTGTTAATGTGCGGGGATCGCTGGGCGGCACGGACTTGGAGGGCCGAAAAGGCCTGTTTCCGGCTGTAGATATATGATATGATATGATATGATGATATGATAGATAGGTTTAAAATGATATGGGCCAAATACAGGCAGGTGGGATGGGTGTCGATGGGGCAAATTGGTCAGCATGGGCAAGTTGGGCCGAAAGGCCTGTTTCCACGCTGTATGCCTCTTTGATCCAATGATGGCTGACATTCTTCAGTTCTATCTTTCATTTTGAGTCTTGCAATGACTGCCAATTATAAAGGATCTTCAAACAATTCTCTGTCCTCCTTACGATTAAATTAGATAAAGCTATTTTATAGAGTCATAGTCATCAAGTGATATAGTGTGGAAACAGGCCCTTCAGCCCAACTTGCCCGCACCGGCCAACATGTTCCAGCTACACTGGTCCCACCTGTCTGCGCTTGGTCCATATCCCTCCAAACCTGTCCTATCCATGCACTTGTCTAACTGTTTCTTAAACGTTGGGATAGTCCCTGCCTCAACTACCTCCTCTGGCAGCTCGTTCCATACACCCACCACCCTTTGTGTAAGTTACCCCTCAGATTCCTATTAAATCTTTTCCCCTTCACCTTAAACCTATGTCCTTCTGGGAAATATATTGTTTGAAATAATTGAACTTTCCTCTAATCAGAAGCTCCGTCTTTCTCGGTGAGTAAGAGAGCACTGTTGTCATCAGGCAACGGTCATATTCCTGACCTAGCTAGACTTGCTCTACGGAAGGAATTATCAAAGAGAGGCTGCGTTGTTGGCACCACTTCAGAACCGTCAGTCCCAGACGTCAGTCCAAACGGCTGAGCTAATGCGGCCCAAAGATTAATAAACATTCAACATCGTTCACGATGAACAGAGCTACAGGAAATGCAATCAGTGAGTCCAAATGCACCGCCCTTGGTACAACACATCACAGCATAACCAAAGTCACCAACATAAAGATAAGAACGTTTTAGACAATAGACAATAGACAATAGGTGCAGGAGTAGGCCATTCGGCCCTTCGAGCCAGCACCACCATTCAATGTGATCATGGCTGATCATTCTCAATCAGTACCCCATTCCTGCCTTCTCCCCTTACCCCTGACTTTGCTATCTTTAAGAGCTCTATCTAGCTCTCTCTTGAAAGCATCCACAGAATTGGCCTCCACTGCCTTCTCAGTAAGACAGATCCTGGCATTTACCTTTTGTATAACATGATGTGAGGCATAGATAGGGTGGACAGTCAGGACCGTTTTCCCCAAGATCTTATTGAAACATATAAGATTATTAAGGGGTTGGACACGCTAGAGGCAGGAAACGTGTTCTCAATGTTGGGGGAGTCCAGAACCAGGGGCCACAGTTTAAGAATTAGGGGGTAGGCCATTTAGAACGGAGATGAGGAAAAACTTTTTCACTCAGAGAGTTGTAAATCTCAGAAGGCAGTGGAGGCCAATTCTCTGGATGCTCTCAAGAAAGAGTTAGATAGAGCTCTTAAAGATAGCGGAGTCAGGAGGTATGGGGAGAAGGCAGGAACGGGGTACTGATTGTGAATGATCAGCCATGATCACAGTGAATGGTGGTGCTGGCTCGAAGGGCTGAATGGCCTACTCCTGCACCTATTGTCTATTGTCTATTGTCTATTGTCTAGTGTCTATTGTCTATTGTCTATGAGATGGAAATATCAAAGACCAAAGGGTATGGTTTTGGTTTAGTTGAGTTTAGAGACATAGTGTAGAAACAAGCCCTTCAGGCCACCGTGCCTATGCTGGCGAGCGATCCCTGTTACACTCGCACACACTACAACCCAGGGACAATTTACAATTGTTACCAATCGACCAGCGATCCCCGCACACTAACACTATCCTACACACACAAGGGACATTTTCTACATTTACACCAAGCCAATTAACCTACAAACCTGTACGTCTTTGGAGTGTGGGAGGAAACCGAAGCACCTGGAGAAAACACACTTGGTCACAGGGATAACGTACAAACTGCGTACGGACAGCACCCGTAGTCAGGATGGAACCCGGGTCTCTGGCGCTGTGAGGCTGCAACTCTACCGCTGTGCCATCGTGCTGCCCCAAAGCTTTAAGTTGAGAGGGGCAAAGTTTAAAGAGATCTGTGGGCAAGGTTTTTTACACAGAGGGTGGTGGGTGCCTGGATCGTGCTGCCAGGGGTGGTGGTGGAGGCTGATACCATAGTGGTGTTTATGCAGGGAATGGTGAGAAATTGATCAAGTACACACAAATGAGATGAGTTTATTTTGGCATGATGGTCAGCACAGACTTTGTGGGCTGAAGGGCCTGTTCCTGTGTTGTACTCTTCTATGCAGACACAAAGAGCTCTAGATGCTGGTTTAGTGAAAGGGACAGGTAGCATATCTGGAGAACATGGATAGTCACCTGTACTGGTCTATGTTCTAACTGAACCATCCTACCACAACCAGAGAGCAGTGCTGAACTACTATCTACCTCATTGGTGACCCTCGGACTATCCTTGATCGGACTTTGCTGGCTTTACCTTGCACTAAACGTTATTCCCTTATCATGCATCGGCACACTGTAAATGGCTTGACTGTAATCATGCACAGCCTTTCTGCTGGCTGGTTAGCACACAACAAAAGCTTTTCACTGCACTGCATCAAGGATAGTCTGAGGGTCACCAATGAGGTAGATAGTAGTTGAGGACTGCTCTCTGGTTGTGGTAGGATGGTTCAGTTGCCTGGTACCAGGTGGGAAGTTGTACTTCATTGGTTTACAGCGCTTTGGGAGATTATTGCTTCTTTTATTCATTCACAGGATATGGGTGACACTGATCCCTAACCAGTCTGAGGAAGGGTCTCAACCCGAAACGTCACCCATTCCTTCTCTCCAGAGGTGCTGCCTGACCCGCTGAGTTACTCCAGCATTTCATGTCTGCCTTCTGGCTGGACTAATATCGATAGCACATCTTCACCTATCCCTGGGCCTAGGGTATTTAGGAATCAATCATTCGTTGTGCATTTGGGTATTCATAAATGGGTCAGGTTAGGTCAGGAGGGTACATGGAACATAGGAAAGTGCACACAAAGTGCTGGAGTAACTCAGCGGGTCAGGCAGCATCTCTGGAGAGAAGAAATGGGTAACCTTTTGGGTCGAGACCTTTCTTCAGTCTGAAGAAGGGTCTCAACACGGAATGTCACCCTACTTGCCCGCATTGACCAAAATGTTCCATTTTAAGATCATGAGATAGGGGCAGAATTAGGCCATTCGGCCAATCTAGTCTACTCTGCCATTCAATCATGGCTGATCTATCTCTCCCTCCTAACCCCATTCTCCTGCCTTCTCCCCATATCCTCTGACACCCATATTATTCAAGTATCTATCTCTGCCTTAAATTAAGACGGTCACGGTGGCGCAGCGGTAGAGTTGCTGCCTTACAGCACTTGCAGCACCAGAGACCCGGGTTCGATACCGACTACGGGTGCTGTCGGTACGGAGTTTGTACGTTCTCCCCGTGATCCAAAATCTTCGGTTTCCTCCCACACTCCAAAGACGTGCAGGTATGTAGGTTAATTGGCTTGGAGTTTGTGTAAATTGTCCCTCGTGTGTGTACGACAGTGTTGATGTTTGGGGATTGCTGGTCGGTGCGGACCCGGTGGGCCGAAGGGCCTGTTTCCGCACTGTATCTCTAAATTAAACTAAACTAATGATATCCAATGACTTGGCCTCCCCAGCGTTCTGTGGTAAAGAATTCCACAGATTCACCACCCTCTGACTAAAGAAATTCCTCCTCATCTCCTTTCTGAAAGAACGTCCTTAAATTCTGAGGCTGTGACCTTTAGTCCTAGACTCTCCCACTAGTGGAAACATCCTCTCCACATCCACTCTATCCAGGCCGCTCACTGTTCAATGTGTTTCAATGAGGTCCCCCCTCATACTTCTAAACTCCAGTAAGTGCAGGCCCAGTGCCGACAAACGCTCATCATGTGTTAACTAGTCTACACTAGTCTACAATTGTCCTGCGTTTGGTCCTAAACCTGTCCTATCTATGTACCTGTCTAATTGCTTCTTAAACGTTGCGATAGTCCCTGCCTCAACTACCTCCTCCGGCAGCTCATTCCATACACTTTAGTTTAATGTCCCGAGCTGTAATGGTTGTCTTTCTCTCCAGGTCAATGTATGGCCTGTCTTGCTGCAATGTAAACCCTTCACGCTGCAGAGGGCAGCAGTGATTGTGGTCAAACGAGGGGGCAGCCTTGCCTCAGCACTTCTGCCCTGCAAGGTTGCATCTCGCCTGCAACACGCTTCCTGCCCGAGTGGAGTTCACGTCACAACTGATGGGGAAACCGACACCAAGTTATTGGGAGGGAAACTTCTTTAAAACAGTCTTTACTAGTGCGGCACGGTGGCGCAGCGGTAGAGTTGCTGCCTCACAGCGCCGGAGACCTGGGTTCGATCCGGACTACGGGTGCTTGTCTGTGTGGAGTTTGTTAGTTCTTCCCGTAACCTGCGTGGGTTTTCTCCGGGTGCTCCGGTTTCCTCCCACATCCCAAAGACGCACATGTTTGTAGGTCTGTAAATTGTCCCCAGTGTGTGGGATAGTGCTAGTGAACAGGTGATCGCTGGTCAGTGCAGAGTCGGTGGGTTGAACAACCTGTTGCGATGCTGTATCTCTACCTACAGCAACAGCCAAGGTCACCTGAATGTTGGTTGAACAGCAGCCTGCAGGAGATGCTTGTGTTTGAACAGGTTGTTCCAAAACATTGGTGGCAGCACCAGACTCAGGAACAGCCTCTGTTTGTTTCAGTTTAGTCTTAGTTTAGTTTTAGTTTTAGTTTTAGTTTTAGTTTTAGTTTTAGTTTTAGTTTTAGTTTTCGTTTTCGTTTTCGTTTAGTTTAGTTTAGTTTAGATTAGTTTAGTTTAGTTTTAGTTTTAGTTTTAGTTTTAGTTTTCGTTTCGTTTCGTTTCGTTTCGTTTCGTTTCGTTTCGTTTCGTTTCGTTTTAGTTTTAGTTTTAGTTTTAGTTCAGTTCAGTTTAGTTCAGTTTAGTTTAGTTTAGTTTAGTTTAGTTTAGTTTAGTTTGGTTTAGTTTAGAGATACAGCGTGGAAGCAGGCCCTTCGGCCCACCGGGTCCGCGCCGACCAGTGATCCCCGCACACTAACACCATCCTACAGACACTAGGGACAATTTTACATTTATTCCAAGCCAATTAACCTACAAACCCGTATGTCTTTGGAGTGTGGGAGGAAGCCGAAGATCTCGGAGAAAACCCACGCAGGTCACGGAGAGAACGTACAAACTCCGTACAGACAGCGCCCATAGTCGGGATGGAACCCGGGTCTCTGGTGCTGATAGTATTGTCAGGCAGCAACTCCACCGCTGCGCCACCGTGCCATTATCAGACTTCTGAACGGTTCCCCCACAAGCTAGGGTACTGTCCCAACGTGTTTGACCCTATCTCCTAACAGAGGTTAGACGTTTCCCTCTAGAACTACCGGGGTGGCACATTGGATTAGTATAAGTGTAAATTGTCCCTAGTGTGTGTAGGATAGTGTTAGTGTGCGGGGATCGCAGGTCGGTGCGGACTCGGTGGGCCGACGGGCTTATTTCTGTGCTGTATCTCTAAAACTAAAACTAATAACTAAAACTGTTACACTACAATGCTGAGAAACTATATTCTGTGCTCTAGTATATTTTTCTTTCTGCTCTACCTCTACCTGTTGTGTTTGGCTTCATTGTATTGTATTATCTGATTTGATTTAGCACACAAATAAAATCTCTTCACGGTATCTTCGTACACGTGACAATAATAATCCCAAACCTGTATCTAGACATTGCTGACACATTTAGAGAGGATGTGACTCACATTAACATCTGCAGCACCAGGTTTGCTGGGCAATGTTATAGCGAGATAATATTGTGAGTCAGTGGTTTTTATTCACAAAATGCTGGAGTAACTCAGCAGGTCAGGCAGCATCACAGGAGAGAAGGAATGGGTGACGTTTCGGGTCGAGACCCTTCTTCAGACTGAACCTTCAGAGTGAGTCAGTGGATATCTTTAAGGCAGAGATAGATAGATTCTTGATTAGTACAGGTGTCAGAGGTTATGGGGAGAAGGCAGGAGAATGGGGTTAGGAGGGAGAGATAGATCGCCCATGATTGAATGGCGGAGTAGACTTGATGGGCTGAATGGCCTAATTCTACTCCTATCACTTATGATCTTATGACCTCCTGTGAGATCAAAGTGGTGGAAGTGGCGGCGCCTAACGGCTGCGGCTCGCTAGCAGTCTGTTCGTCTTTTTTCCTTTTTTTTTTGTTGTGTGTCGGTGTTGGGATGGTTTTTGGTTTTTTTTGTTTGTGTATGTGTGGGGGGTGGTGGTGTGGGTGGGGGGGTGGTGGTGTGGGTGGGGGGGGTGGGGGAAACCTTTCTCTTTTAGGTCTCTTCCTCACGGCGTGGGGTGTGGCTCGGCCGCGGGGCCTTCCATCGCCTGGTGCGGCTCGGCCACGGGACTTTTCATCGCTGGTGCAGCTCGGCTGCTGGACTTAACAGTGCCCGGTGCGGCTCGGCCACGGGGCCTTCCATCGCCCGGTGCGGCTCGGCCGCGGGGCGCAACATTGCCCGGTGCGGCTCGGCCGCGGGACTTAACATCGCCCGGTGCAGCTCGGCCGCGGGACCTAACATCGCCCGGCGCGGCTCGGCCGCGGGACTTAGCTGCGCACGGCTCGGCCGCGGGGCATTCCATCGCCCGGCTCGGCCGTGGGACTTTCCAGCGCCCGGTGCGGCTCGGCCGCGGGGACTTCCATCCCCTTGCGGGGACTGTGCGGGTCGGTCGGGGACGAGCTGTCTGTCCGTGGGCGTGGGGAAGTGAGCGGAAGTTTTGTTGCCTCCATCACAGTGACTCCAAACACCCCCTCACTGTGATGGACGTTTGTGTTGGGGTCATGTGACTTGTGTTCTTTTTTTTTTGTGTGACTGCTATGTAATTTCGTTCGGTACCTTGGTACCAAATGACAAATAAAGCTCTGTTGACTGTTGACTGTTGACTGAGATATAGCATGGAAACTGACCCATTAAAGAAAACAAAATAAAGATTCATAGCAAGAGCCTGGAAAATGTGGATGACTTCCTATGTGTGGGAAAGAACTGCAGATGCTGCTTTAAATCGAAAGTAGACACAAATGCTGGAGTAACTCAGCGGGACAGGCAGCATCTCTGGAGAGAAGGAATGGGTGACGTTTCGGGTCGAGACCCCCCTTCAGTCTATAAAAGGGTCTTGACCCGAAACGTCATCCATTCATTTTCTCCAGAAATGCAGTCTGACCCGCTGAGTTACTCCAGCTTTTTATGTCTATCTTAGTTTAATGTAGTTTAGTTTAGTTTGGTTTAGTTCACTTTTGTTTAGTTTATTGTCACCTGTCAAGGTCCCATTGAAGAGATTTTGTAGCATGCTAACCAGTCCAGAAAGATTATACATGATTACAATCGAGCCGTCCACAGTGTACAGTGGTGAAGGCAGCATCATTGATGGGCACTGTAGAGTCAAGGGTGACAGAAGTCGAGTGGACCATATGGTCTCATCCCCATGCTCAGCCACGATCTACCACGATCTCATCCCTCCTCTCCCCTTCTCCCTGTCCCCTCCCCCAGGCCTCACATTTCACACCTTCTCTTCTTATCTCACAGCCTTTTGTCTCCTTTTCATCTCTGGTCTTCGTCCACCCTTCTGCAAATCAACCCCCCATCACCAGTATCCACCTATCACTTGCCAAGCTTAGTTCCTCCTTCCCCCCCCCCCACCCCACCACCTTTCTTTGACAGCTTCCTCCCCCCAATACAATCAGTCTGAAGAAGGGCCACTCCCTAAACGTCACCTGTCCGTGTTTCGAATGAAGCGACTGGGCTTGTATTCACTGGTATTTAGAAGGATGAGAGGGGAACTTATAAAAACATATAAAATTCTTAAGGGATTGGACAGGCTAGATGCAGGAAAAATGTTCCCGATGTTGGGGGAGTCCAGAACCAGGGTTCACAGTTTAAGAATAAAGGGGAGGCCATTTAGGACTGAGATGAGGAGAAACGTTTTCACCCAGAGAGTTGTGAATCTGTGGAATTCTCTGCCACAGAAGGCAGTGGAGGCCAATTCGCTGGATGTTTTCAAGAGAGAGTTAAATATAGCTCTCAGGGCTAATGGAATCAAGGGATATAGGGAGAAAGCAGGAATGGGGTACTGATTGTGGATGATCAGCCTTGATCACATTGAATGGCGGTGCTGGCTCAAAGGGCCAAATGGCCTTCTCCTGCACCTATTTTCTACGTTTCTCTGTTTCTCCAAAGATACTTCCTAACCTGTTGAGTTACTTTGTGCTTTTTGCTGGAGATTCCAGCATCTGCAGTACCTTGTATCGACACGGTTCCATGATCCTGCTTTGCCCTTCGATGGGATTATGGTTGTTCCTGTGTCTCCACTAGTTAACTACCGAGTTCCCATTTCCCCTCCAGTATCCAAACTCTATTTAGGTTTAGGTTTTGATTAATTATTGTCACGTGCGCCAAGGTCCAGCAAGACTCTTTGTTTTGCGTGCTGTCCAATCAAATTAGATAATATAAAAAGCTGGGGTAACTCAGTGGGTCAGGCAGCATCTCTGGAGAGAAGGAATAGCTGAGGTTTCGGGTCGAGACCCTTCTTCAGACTCAATCCAATCGTCACCCATTGCTTCCCTCCAGAGATGCTGCCTGTCCCGCTGAGTTACTCCAGCTTTTAGTATCTATCTTCGGTTTAAACCAGCGTCTGCAGTTCCTTCTTACAAGTTAGATAATAGTTTAGTTTAGTTCAGTTTAGAGTTTAGTTTAGAGATACAGTGTGGAAACAGGCCCTTCAGCCCACCGAGTCTGCACCGACCAGCGATCCCCGCACACTAACACTATCCCACACTCTAGGGACAACTTATAATTTTTTTAACTGTAGCCAATTAACCTACAAACCTGTACATTTTAAGAGCTTGGGAGGAAACCGGAGTGCCTGGAGAAAACCCACAGGGTCACGGGGAGAATGTACAAACTCTGTATAGACTGTATCCATAGTCAGGATCGAACCCGGTTCTTTGGCGCTGTAAGGCAGCAACTCTACCGCTGAGCCACTGTGCCTCCCTGTACATCAATACAATCAAGCCAAACTCAAGTACAATGGGTAGAGCAAGGGAAAGATACAGAGTGCAGAATATAGTTCTCAGTATTGTAGTGTAACTTTGATCCAAACCTGGTAATACATTAAGATAGAGAATTACAAACATGTTTCTCAAGCAATGCACTAAATATCAGGACCCTTCTTCAGACTCACTCCTGGTGGAGAGAGGAGGAGAACTTCTTCAATGTGGGAACAAAGAACTGCAGGTGCAGGTTACTATACAAAAGGACACAAAGTGCTGGAGTAACTCAGCAGGTCAGGCAGCATCTATGGAGAATGGCTGAAGAATAACTCTGCAGGGACTATTGAAACGTTTAAGAAACATTTGGACAGGTACATGGATAGAACAGGTTTAGAGGGATATGGGCAGGTGGGACTAGTGTAGCTTGGACATGTTGGCCGGTGTGGGCAAGTTGGGCTGAAGGGCCTGTTTCCACACTGTATCACGCTGTGATACTATGACTATAACACGGATAGGAGGCGTTTCAGGTCGAGACCCTTCTTCATGCTGGGGGGGGGGGGGGGGGAAGAAAGCTGAAAAAGAGGGGAGGCAGGACAGATTGTGGCAGGTAAGAGTAGGGCATAAGTAGGGAACGTTGGAAGGCAGATGGTTGGAACAAAAGGCCAGATAATCTTATTAATCTTATCGAAACGTATAAGATTATTAAGGGGTTGGACACGTTAGAGGCAGGAAACACGTTCCCAATGTTGGGGGAGTCCAGAACCAGGGGCCACAGTTTAAGAATAAGGGGTAGGCCATTTAGAATGGAGAGAGAGCTAGATAGAGCTCTTAAGGATAGCAGAGTCAGGGGGTATGGGGAGAAGGCAGGAACGGGGTACTGATTGAGAATGATCAGCCATGATCACATTGAATGGCGGTGCTGGCTCGAAGGGCCGAATGGCCTACTCCTGCACCTATTGTCTATTGTCTATTGTCTATAAGAGCAGACCTCTGGGACAGGTTTGAAGTTGCGGTTTGTAGCCCTCAGAGACATTTCTCATATTGGTTAATGCTGACTGACTCCTCATCCAATGGCTTTCACTCCCACTGAGCAAGGCGTGGTATTTCCGCCATTAGTGACTGTCAGTCCATGAATTTGTTGGGATATCAAATAAATTCCCCTCTCTCACTGTGGGTGGCACAACGGTAGAGTTGCTGCCTTACAGCGCTTGCAGCGCCGGAGACCCGGGTTCCATCCCGACTACGGGCGCCGTCTGTACGGAGTTTGTACGTTCTCCCCGTGACCTGCATGGGTTTTCTCCAAGATCTTCGGTTTCCTCCGACACTCCAAAGACGTACAGGTGTGTAGGTTAATTGACTGGGTAAATGTAAAAAAATTGTCCCTAGGGTGTGTAGGATAGTGTTAGTGTGCGGGGATCGCTGGGCGGCGCGGACTCGGTGGGCCGAAGGGCCTGTTTCCGCGCTGTATCTCTAAAAACAAAACAAAGCGCAGGTTTGTAGATAAATCGGCTTGGTAAATGTAAAATTGTCCCTGGTGTGTGTGTGTAGTATAGTGTTATTGTGTGGGGATCGCTGGTCGGTGCAGACCCAGTAGGCCAGGGGGCCTGTTTCCACACTATATCTCTAAACCAAACTAAACTAAAGTCTATTGTTGGAATATCAAATAAATTCCCTTCCATCACCGTGGGCACTAAACTAAACTAAACTAAACTAAACCTAGATTTGGAATGGTGTTCAGCCAAGGGCCGATAAGTGTGACTTCCCTGCTGGGGGTGTGGGATTGTGGAATTTACTTTTGTATCCTTCCCCGCGATGTGGGGAATGCAATATTTATCATTTTTCTTCATGCGTGGGGTCAAGAAGAAGCTGCCTTTAAAATGAAACAGATTTTTCTTTAAAGCTGATCCAACATTTCACAAAATTGCATCCAACAAACTAAATCAGCACACGGGCATTGTCCACCTGTCATTAATAAAAGCGCTCAGAATAGAAGATGCATTTCTTGTTGGAAACCTATCGGTGCCTCAGCAATGTGGGTTCACTTCAGGGCCACGGCTGAAGTTTGATAAAAATCAATTAATTAATAAGGGCATCGGCCGTGATTTGACTACATTAACAGGCAGACTAAATGGAAACATAGAAAACGTACAAAATAGGTGCAGGAGGAGACCATTTGGCCCTTCGAGCCAGCACCGCCATTCATTGTGATCATGGCTGATCATCCACAATCAGTAACCCGTGCCTGCCTTCTCCCCATAATCCCTTGATTCCACTAGCCTTAGAAAACATTGAAAATAGGTGCAGGAGGAGTCCATTTGGCCCTTCGAGCAGCTATAAAATGTGCAGAAAGGAACTGCAGATGCTGGTTTAAACTGAAGATAGACACAAAAAAGCTGGAGTAACTCAGCGGGACAGGCAGTATCTCTGGAGAGAAGGAATGGGTGACGTTTTGGGTCAAGTCAAGTCAAGTCAAGTCAAGTCAATTTATTTGTATAGCACATTTAAAAACAACCCACGTTGACCAAAGTGCTGCACATCTGACCAGGAAAAAAAAGAAACATACAGTGACATACAGTCGAGACCCTTCTTCAGACTGAGAGTCAGGGGAAAGGGAAATGAGAGATATAGACGGTGATGTAGAGAGATAAAGAACAATGAATGAAAGATATGCAAAAAAGTACACCAAAAAGTACACGTCACCCATTCCTTCTCTCCAGAGATGCTGCCTGTCCTGCTGAGTTACTCCAGCATTTTGTGTCTATTAACAGGCAGATTGTCATAGCACAGTACAGAACAACTCAGGAACAAAGCTCCTTGGCCCACAATGTCCATGGCGAAGATGAATGCAAGAATAGAAGTTGGGAGGTCACTTTGCAGTTGTATAAGTCTTTGGTGAGACCACATTTAAAGTATTGTGTTCAGTTCTGGGCACTGTGTTGTAGGAAAGATGTTGTCAAGCTGGAAAGGTTACAGAGTAGATTTATGAGGATGTTGCCAGGAGATGCTGCACCAATGCAGGAGAGGTTTGGGCCCAACAGGTCTACTGTTGGGCCTGGCGATGTTGTCATGTCGGTGTCTTCCACAGCTGCTCCGCCGCTCCCTGCCGCTGCGTCCGGTCCGAGTGCCCGATCTACTCGAGCCCCAGGCTGCTGCAGGGCCGCCAGCGGCCCGCTCCACGGGCACATGGACCCGCGGGTGTGCCCGATCTACTCGAGCCCCAGGCTGCTGCAGGGCCTCCAGCGGCCCACCCCACTGGCACATGGACCCGTGGGTGTGCGCTCACTATGCACCAGAACAATCTCAGAACCCCCAGAGCCCGCCCACTGCCTGGGTTCCTCTCCTCCATCCAATGCCACCATCTTGAAGATTTAGACTTTAGAAAGGCTTTCGAAATACAACGCAGAAGCAGGCCCTTCGGCCCAGCGAGTCCCTGCCGACCAGCGATCACCCAGTACACCGATTCTATCCTACACATGCTCAGGACAATTTACTATTTTTTACTGAAGCCAATTAACCTACAGACCTTTGGAGTGTGATAGGAAACCGGAGCACCCGGAGAAACCCCACGATGTCACGGGGAGAACATGCCAACTCTGTACAGACAGCACACATAGTCAGGATCGAACCCGGGTCTCTGGCGCTGTGATGGATAAACTCTACCGCTGCGCCACCTTGCCGCCCTCGATCTTGAAGAATAATATTTCAGTTAGAGAACATCGTTCATGTTGGATTCAACCATTTGATAGTAACATAGACTCAAAATGCTGGAGTAACTCAGTAGGACAGGCAGGATCTCTGGAGAGAAAGAATCGGTGACGTTTCGGGTCGAGAGCCTTCGTCAGAAGGAATGGGTGATGTTTTGAAGACGGGTCTGAAGAACGACTCGAAACGTCACCAATTCCTTCTCTCCATAGATGCTGCCTGACCCGCTGAGTTACTCCAGCATTTTGTGTCTATCTTGGGTGTAAACCAGCATCTGCAGTTCCTTCCTGCACATTTGAACAGTAAGTGTTGGAGCATCTTTATTGAGCATGCAGGTGGACAACTAACAAATCCAAGCAATCCCAAAATGTGGAAGTCATTTATTGAAGAGATGAGGAAAGTTATTCATGTTGAAAGTTATTCATGTTTAAAGCTAAATTGCCACAATTTGAATCTTCGTTCATCAGATCATAATTTATTTACATTGCAGAACTTCTTAAACCCATGACTTTAAAGGATGTTTGTTTTTTTAAGCAAGGAATGTAAATTCCTGACATCAGCATTACCAGATGTCTGGGTTTGGAACGTAGAGCGAACATTTCAAAATGTCGAACTTTAGAGTAGAGCCACATGCAGCGTGAGGCATCTCCATCCTGCTGGGATGTTGGCCAATCCAAGTTGCTCCACTCCTTCCCTGAACATCACTGCCAACTTTGGATCAGCGTCAAACTTGATGCTTTGTTGTCCAAGACACAGAACAAAGCCACTCCACGCAGGCTCCAGTGAGGAGCATTAACATTTAACTGGGGAACCGTTCCAGAATGATGCATTTTGTGGTCAGAAACACTAGAGTGGAAAGTGTGACATCGAAGGTCATGGTTGTAGGACGTAAGTGTTTCCTGACACCAACCATCAATCGCCAGCAGTTGATGATGACCACAATTTCGTAAGTATGTCAAATTATGAGAGGCGTAGACAGGATAGTCACTCAGAGTTTTATTTCCCAATAGACGAGATGGGCCCAGCACTGAACCCTGAGGCACACCACTCATCACAGGCCTCCAGCCTGGAAAACAACCTTCCACCATCACCCTCTGCTTCCATCCATGAAGCCAATTTCATGGAGCCTTCGGGTGGCTCTGTTGCCACGGCAACTTGGGAAGGCCTCTGCCGCACGGCACCTCGACGTCCGTCCACCAGTTCAGTTTAGTTTATTGTCACCTGTACCAAGGTTCAGTGAGCGGAAAGACAATACATGATTACAATCGAGCCATTTACAGTGTACAGATACATGATAAGGGAATAACGTTTAGTGCAAGGTAAAGCCAGCAAAGTCCGATTAAAGATAGTCTAAGACTCCCCAATGAGGTAGCTAGTAGTTTAGCACTGCTCTCTAGTGTGGCAGGATGATTCAGTTGCTTGATAACAGCTGGGAAGAAACTGTCTCTGAATCTGGAGGTGTGCGTTTTTACACCAACCTTCTCAGTCCTTCCTTCCTCTGCTATTTAGGTTAGTTTAGTGATACAGCGCGAAAACAGGCCTTTCGGCCCACCGAGTTCGCGTGAACCAGCGATCCGCGCACATTAACACTATAATACACACACTAGGGACAATATACACACACACCAAGCCAATTAACCTACAAATTTGCAGTGTAGCAGGAAAACAGAAAATCTCGGAGAAAACCCACGCAGGTCATATCATATCATATCATATCATATCATATCATATATATACGGCCGGAAACAGGCCTTTTCGGCCCACCAAGTCCGTGCCGCCCAGCGATCCCCGTACATTAACACTATCCTACACCCACTAGGGACAATTTTTTTATATTTACCCAGCCAATTACCCTACATACCTGTACGTCTTTGGAGTGTGGGAGGAAACCGAAGATCTCGGAGAAAACCCACGCAGGTCACGGGGAGAACGTACAAACTCCTTACAGTGCAGCACCCGTAGTCAGGATCGAACCTGAGTCTCCGGCGCTGCATTCGCTGTAAAGCAGCAACTCTACCGCTGCGCTACCGTGCCGCCCTTCACGGGGAGAACATACAAAATCCGTACAGACAGCACCCGTAGTCGAGATCGAACCCGGGTCTCTGGTGCTGTAAGGTAGCAACTCTACCGCTGCGCCCTTTCTGAAAAGATTTAAGGTGGATAAATCCCCAGTACTTGATGGGATCTATCCCAGGCAAGGGACAAGGGACAGAGGCATGGCAGGAGATCACTGATACCTTGAAGAAGATCTTTGCATCCTCTCTCGCCACCAGAGGGGTGCTGGAGAAACGGAACATTGTCAATGTTGTTCCTTTGTCTTTGAAGGGAAATCAGGATATTCTCAGGAATTATCGGCCAGTGAGCCTCCGATCAATGAAAGAGAAGCTCCTGGGAGAAGATTCTTTGGGATAGGATTTTTCACATTTGGAATAGAATGAGATGATTATGGGCAGTTAGCATGGGTTTGTACATCACATGTCATGTCTTACTACCATGACTGAGTTTTTTGAGAAGGTGATGTAGACGATCGATGAGGGTGGGAAGTGGATGTCGTCTGCCTGGACTTTAGTACGACATTTGACAAGGTCCCTCATGGTAAGCTGGTCCAGAAGTATAAGATGCATGGGATACCTGGTGACTTGGTAGTTTTGTATTCAGGACTGGTTCCACCCTAGAAGACAGTGGTGAGAGAGTCTAGGACTAGAGGTCACAGCCTCAGAATTAAAGGACGTTCTATTCGGCAGGGGATGAGGAGAAATTTCTACAGTCAGAGGGTGGTGAATCTGTGGAATACTTTGCCACAGAGGGCTGTGGAGGCCAAGTCAGTGGATATTGTTAAGGCAGAGACAGATTGATTTTTGATTAGTACGGGTGTCAGAGGTTATGGGGAGAAGGCAGGAGAATGGGGTTAGCAGGGAGATTGGAGCGACTAGGCTTGTATACACTGGAATTTAGAAGGATGAGAGGGGATCTTATCGAAACATATTAGATCATTAACGGGTTGGACACGTTAGAGGCAGGAAACATGTTCCCAATGTTGGGGGAGTCCAGAACCAGGGGCCACAGTTTAAGAATAAGGGGTAGGCCGTTTAGAACGGAGATGAGGAAAACCTTTTTCAGTCAGAGAGTTGTAAATCTGTGGAATTCTCTGCCTCAGAAGGCAGTGGAGGCCAATTCGCTGAATGCATTCAAGAGAGAGCTGGATAGAGCTCTTAAGGATAGCGGAGTCAGGGGGTATGGGGAGAAGGCAGGAACGGGGTACTGATTGAGAATGATCAGCCATGATCACATTGAATGGTGGTGCTGGCTCAAAGGGCTGAATGGCCTACTCCTGCACCTATTGTCTATTGTCAATTGAGAGATAGATCAGCCACGATTGATTGGCGAGGTAGACTTAATGGGCCGAATGGCCTAATTCTACTCTTATCACGTATGACCTGATGACAGAGAATAGTGGTGGAAGGGTGTTATTCTGGCTGGAGAACTGTAACTGCCTGGAACTGTGCTGGAACCGCAGTTCTTTGTAATATTTATATAAATGGCTTGGACGAAAATATAGATGGTTAGTTAGTAAGTTTGCAGACATAAAAGTGGTAGAGTTGTGGAGAGTGCAGAAGGCTGTTAGACAATGCAGCAGGATATAGATCCGTTACAGATAGAGTCAGAGTGTGATAGATTGATACAGTGTGGAAACAGGCCCTTCGGCCCAACTTGCCCACACCGGCCAACAGATCCCCTTGAAAGCTTTACCTCTCAGTATGAATTTATGCCTTCTATTTGAAACTCCAACGACCGATCATTCTTCCCAGCTTCACATCCAGGCACTCACATTTACCACCAACTCCAAGGGACCCAGCACTGATCCTTGTGGAGATCAGTAGTCACAGGCATCGAATCACAAACAAATGCAAAACTCCATGCACAGAGTCCCTTGCCCAGAGTAGGGGAATCAAGGACCAGAGGACATAGGTTTAAGGTGAGGGGGAGAAGGTTTAATAAGAATCCAAGAGGTAACTTTTCACTCAAAGGAGTGGTGGGTTCATGGAACGAGCTGCCGGAGGAGGTGGTTGAGGCAGGGACTATCCCAACATTTAAGAAACAATGAGACAGGTACATGGGTAGGACAGGTTTGGAGGGATATGGACCAGGTGGTACTAGTGTAGCTGGGACATGTTGGCCGATGTGGGCAATTTGGGCCGAAGGGCCTGTTTCCACACTGTATCACTCCATGACTCTATGACTCTATAAATCCCTGCACCTCGTCCAATGTATCTCATTGCAGAGCCAATTTTGGATCCAAGTTAAAATAGTTACTCCACTTTCCATTCTCACACTGACCCAGGCCTCCTCCATTTGGGGTGGCATGGTAGAGTTGCTGCCTCACAGCGCCGGAGACCCGGGTTCCATCCTGACTACGGGTGCTGTCTGTACGGAGTTTGTACGTTCTCCCCGTGACCTGCGTGGGTTTTCTCCGAGATCTTCGGTTTCCTCCCACACTCCGAAAACGTGCAGGTTTGTAGGTTAATTGGCTTGGTAAATGTAAATGTAAAAATTGTCCCCAGTGGGTGTAGGATAGTGTTAGTGTGCGGGGATCGCTGGACGGCACCGACTCGGTGGGCCGAAAGGCCTGTTTCTGCGCTGTATCTCTAAACTAAACTAAACTAAACATTGCCAGAGTGAGGCACACACAAACTGGAGGAACAAGACCTCATATTCTGCTTGACATTCATCGTTCCCCTTCCAAGCCGTCTCCTCCCCAGGTACGGAACAAGGATATTCCTCTCATCATTACCTTACACCTCATCAGCCTCCGCATCCAACACACCATCCTGTGACATTCCCACCACTTTAGATAATCCCACCCCCAAATCACATCCTCCCATCCTCACCCCATTCTGCATTCCACAGAGACCGTTCCCTCCACAACTCATCCCTTCCCCTCCAAACCAGCCTTCCCCCAGGTACTTTAACCTGCAACCGCAGGAGATGTTACACCTGTTTAGTTTAGTTTAGAGATACAGCGCGGAAACAGGCCCTTACATTTACCAAGCCAATTAACCTACAAATCTGTATGGCTTTGGAGTGTGGGAGGAAACCGAAGATCTCGGAGAAAACCCACGCAGGTCACGGGGAGAACGTACAAACTCCGTACAGACGGCACCCGTAGTCGGGATTGAACCTGGGTCTCCGGCGCTGTGAGGCAGCAACTCTACCGCTGCGCCACCGTGCTGCACTATTCCTGTACCTCCCCCCTGGTCTCCATCCAGGGACCCCTACAGTACTTCCTGGTGAGGCAGAGATTGGCCTGGACCTCCTCTAAACTCCTCCGACCTGTATTCCTCCCTCGGGTTTCACATTTCACCTCTTTTCCAACCTTACCTCACACTTTTTATCTTTTCATCTCTTGCCTTTGTCAAACCACCTGCCAAATAACCTCCCCTCACCTGTATCCACCTATCACTTGCCAAATTTGGTCCTGCCCCCATCTCTCCTCCAGCTTTCTCCCAACTAGTACAATCAATGTGAACTTGGGCCCTGACCCGAAACATCACCTATCCATGTTCTCCAGAGCTGCTGCCTGACCTGCTGAGTTACTCCAGCACTCTGTGAAACATCACCTATCCATGTCCTCCACAGATACTGCCTGACCTGCTGAGTTACTCCAGCACTCTGTGTCATTTTTGGTAAACCAGCATCTGCAGTTCTTCCTGTCTCTGTGTGGGTTTTGGGGTCTATCATCTCAATTTTAGTTTTTAGTTTAGTTTAGTTCAGAGATACAGCGCGGAAACAGGCCCTTCGGCCCACTGAGTCCAGGCTGACCTGTGATCCCCGCATATTAACACTATCCTACACACATTAGGAACAATTTACATTTATACCAAGCCAATTAACCTACAAACCTGTACGTCTTTGGAGTGTTGGAGGAAACAGAAGCACCCGGAGAAAACCCACGCAAATCATGGGGAGGACGTACAAACTCCATGGTGCAGCGGTAGAGTTGCTGCCTTACAGCGCTTACAGCGCCAGAGACCTGGGTTCGATCTCGACTACGGGTGCTATCTGTACAGAGTTTGTACGTTTTCCCCGTGACCTGCGTGGGCTTTCTCTGAGATCTTCGGCTTCTTCCCACACTCCAAAGACATACAGGATTGTAGGTTAATTGGCTTGGTGTAAATGTAAATTATCCCTAGTGTGTAGGATCGCTGGTCAGTGTGGACTCGGTGGGCCGAAGGTCTTGTTTCCACGCTGTATCTCACGCTAAATTATCCATGCTAATTAAATTAAAGTGTGAGTGAGATTATTGGGCTGTGTTGAAGAGGTTTTATTCAGGGCAACACAAAGAATGGGTCGACTGGGTTTATATTCACTGGAATTTAGACGGATGAGGGGATAGTGGTAGTGTAGAGATCGCTGGTTGGCGCGGACTTGGTGGGCCGAAGGGCCTGTTTCCACAATGTATCTCTAAAGTGTGAACCACTAAGGTTTGAAGAGGAGATAAAAGAAGCTGGAGAAGGTGAAAGGAGTTGGTCGTGGAATGGGAAGTGAGGGGAATGGTTCTGATAGGATAACGCCAGGTTGACCATAGGACCATAAGGCTATCTGTTCTGGCCACATCATCCTATCGTGTGGTGACAGTGAGCACACACAATACTGCCAGTTTGACCTAACCAGTGTTTTATAAAGTTACAACTTTACAGCACAACTCTTGGACTCTATACCATGAACTACAAGAGGATGGCTTGCCATTGGACTTCTTCACTATCCTATCAACCCGTGTGGCCACTGTCAGGGAACTACTAACTTGGGCGTCAAGATGCCTTTGATAAGGTCCCACACGGGAGGTTAGTGGGCTAAATTAGAGCACATAGGGTATTGACATGGATAGAGAATTGGTTGGCAGACAGGAAACAACGAGTAGGAATAAACGGGTCCCTTTCAGAATGGCAGGCAGTTGCGAGTGGAGTGCCGCAAGGCTCGGTGCTGAGGCCGCAACTATTTACAATATATATTAATGATTTAGAGGATGGGATTAAAAGTAACACTAGCTAGTTTGCAGATGACACAAAGCTGGGAGACAGTATGAACTGAGAAGAGGATGCTGGGAGGTTGCAGGGTGACTTGGACAGGTTGAGTGAGTGGGCAGATGCGTGGCAGATGCAGTATAAATGTGCCTGTTGATAAATGTGAGGTTATCCACTTTGGCGGCAAGAACAAGGAGGCAGATTATTTTCTCAATGGTGTCAGATGAGGAAAAAGGGAAGTGCAACGAGACCTTGGTGTCCTTGTACACCATTCACTGAAAGTAAACATGCAGGTACAGCAGGCAGTGAAGAAAGCTAATGGCATGTTGGCCATAACAAGAGCACCTATTTTCCCTGTTTGTATGTTTATGTTTCTATCCCTCTATTCATCCACATTTCTTATTGCCCTGCCATTTACCGTAGATGTCTTACCATTATTAAACCTCCCAAAATGCATCGTATCACCCTTGTTGGGATTAAATTCTATCTGCAATGCTCCAACCAAATGTGCTTCCTTCCACAACTCCTTGCTCGTTGTGTCATCTGCAGCTTTACTATTAAAGATTCCACATTCGCATACAATTCCTTAGTATATAGCACCAGCTGCAGAACCTTTTGTAGTGTAGTTTAGTTTTAGTTCAGAGATACGGTCCACCAGGTTAGCACCAACCAGTGATACCCGCACATTAACACTTCACGAGGGACAATTAACACATATATCAAGCTAATTAAACGACAGACCTGTAAGTCTTTGGAGTGTGGGAGGGAACCTAAGATCTCGATGGAAACCCATGCAGGTCACGGGGAGATCGTACAAACTTCGTACAGACAGCAGGCGCTGTGAGGCAGCAACTCACAGCTGCGCCACCGTGCCACCCTCCAACTCCCAGAACACCCAGTACCGTCCGGTGTGGTACACTACTATTTACAGAGGGTGGTGAATCTGTGGAATTCTTTGTCACAGAAGGCTGTGGAGGCCAAGTCAGTGGATAAGGCAGAGATAGATAGATTCAGGGGTTATAGGGAGAAGGCAGGAGAATGGGGTTAGGAGGGAGAGATAGATCAGCCATGATTGAATGACAGAGTAGACTTGATGGGCCGAATGGCCTAATTCTGCTCCTCTCACTTATGAACTTATTCCTTATCCATTTGGACCAGTCTACCATGTGGAAACTTGTCGAATGCCTCACTAAAATCCAATTAGACAACGCCTGCTTTCGTCATTTTTCCTTTGTCACCTTCTCAAATACTCAATCAAATCACTGAGAAAGGAATCTGCCTCCACAAAACCATCGTGACCAAAGCTCATCAATCCCCGCCTTTCACAAATGAACATAAATCCTGTCCCTTGGAGTTTTCTCCAGTCATTTCCCAACCACGGTTGCAAGCCTGCCTGAAGGCAGACTGATGTCACCTGACGTATCCATGTTGCCCATCTTCAATAAAGGAGCAGTATTAGCCAGTCTTCAGTCTTTGGTTACCTCACCTGTGGACAAAGAGGATGCAGAAATCTCCCACAGAGCCCAAGAAAATATCTCCCACGTTTCCAAAAGACATAGGGCCAGAATTAGGCCATTCGGATCATTGAGTCTACCCCACCATTCTATCATGGCTGATCTATTTTGCCCTCTCAATCCCATTCTCCTGCCTTCTCCCCATAACCTTAGAGCCCTTACTAATCAAGAATCTATTAATCTCTGCTTTAAAATTACCCAATGACTTGGCCTCCACAGCCGCCTGTGG
Organism: Rhinoraja longicauda; assembly: GCF_053455715.1. Lineage (NCBI taxonomy): Eukaryota > Metazoa > Chordata > Chondrichthyes > Rajiformes > Arhynchobatidae > Rhinoraja > Rhinoraja longicauda. The sequence goes on from NC_135993.1 coordinate 12,537,747, forward strand.
CAATGAATTCCGCAGGTCCAGCACCCTCTGGCTAAAGAAATTCCTCCTCGTCTCCATTCTAAAGCTATGTCCTTTTATTCTGAGGGCATGCTTTCCGGTTTCAGATGCTCCCATTACTGGAAGCATCGTTTTCAAGTCCACTCTATCTCGGCCTTTCATTGTGTGGTAGGTTTCAATGAGATTCCTCCCTCCCTCATCCTTCGAAACTCCAGTGAGTACAGGCCCAGAGCCAGCAAACTCTCCGCATACATTAACGCAATCATCTCTGGGATCATTCTCATAAACCTCCTCCAGACTCTCTCCAATGTCTGTACATCCCTCGGAAGCAGAAGGATCCCTCCTCAGATATGGGTCCAAATACTGCTCACAATATTCCAAATGTGGCCTCACCAGCTCCATATAAAGCCTCAGCATTACATCCTACCTTACATAGAAACATAGAACATAGGTGCAGGAGGTGGCCATTTGGCCCTTCATTGTGATCATGGCCGATCATCCACAATCAGTAATCCGTGCCTGCCTTCTCCTCATATCCCTTGATTCCACTAGCCCCTAGAGCTCTATCTAACTCTCTTTTAAATTCATCCAGTGAATTGGCCTCCACTGCCCTCTGTGGCAGAGAATTTCACAAATTCACAACTCTGAGGGAAAATGTTTTTTCTCATCTCAGTTTTAAATGGCCTCCCCTTTATTCTTAGACTGTGGCCCCTGGCTCTGGACTCCCCCAACATTAGGAACATTTTTCCTGCATCTAGCTTGTCCAGTCCTTTTATAATTTTAAATGTTTCTATAATATCCCCTCTCATCCTTCTAAACTCCAGTGAATACAAGCCTAGCCTTTCCAATCTTTCCTGTTATGACACTCCCACCATCTCAGGGATTAACCTCGCGAACCTACGCTGCACTGCCTCAATAGCAAGGATATCCTTCCTCAAATTAGGAGACCAAAACTGCACACAATACTTCAGATGTGGTCTCAGCAGGGCCCTGTACAACTGCAGATGGACCTCTTTACTCCTATACTCAAATCCTCTCATTATGAAGGCCAACATGCCATTAGCTTTCTTCACTGCCTGCTGCACCTGCATGTTTACTTTCAGTGACTGGTGTACAAGGACACCCAGGTCTCATTGCACTTCCCTTTTTCCTAATCTGACACCATTGAGATAATAATCTGCTTCCTTGTTCTTGCCGCCAAAGTGGACAACCTCACATTTATCTACAGGTACATTTATACTGCATCTGCCATGCATCTGCCCATTCACTCAACCTGTCCAAGTCACCCTGCAACCTCCCAGCATCCTCTTCTCAGTTCACACTGCCACGAAGCTTTGAGTCATCTGCAAATATGCTAGTGTTACTTTTAATCCCATCATCTAAATCATTAATATATATTGTAAATAGTTGCGGTCCCAGCACCGAGCCTTGCGGCGCTCCACTCTCCACTGCCTGCCATTCTGACAGGGACCCGTTTATTCCTACTCTTTGCTTCCTGTCTGCCAACCAATTCTCTATCCATGTCAACACTCTACCCCAATACCATGTGCTCTAATTCTGCCCACCAATCTCCCGTGTGGGACCTTATCAAAGGCTTTCTGAAAGTCTAGATACACTACATCCACTGGCTCTCTTTCATCCATTTTACTTGTCAGATCCTCAAAAAATTGCAGAAGATTAGTCAAGCAGGATTTCCCCTTCATAAATCCATGCTGACTTGGACCAATCCTTTTACTGCTATCCAAATGCACCGTTATCACCTCTTTAATAATTGACTCCAGCATCTCCCCCACCACCGATGTCAGGCTAACTGGTCTATAATTCCCCGTTTTCCCTCTCGCTCCTTTCTTGAAAAGTGGGATAACATTTGCTATCCTCCAAACCACAGGAACTGATCCTGAATCTATAGAACATTGGAAAATGATCACCAAAGCATCCACGATTTCAAGGGCCACCTCTTTGAGTATCCTGGTATGCAGACCATCAAGCCCTGGGGATTTATCGGCCTTCAGTCCCATCAGTCTACCCAATACTATTTCTTGTCTAATGCAAATTTATTTCAGTCCTTCTGTCTCCCTAGATCCTCTGTCCTCTAGTACATCTGGGAGATTGTTTGTGTCTTCCTTACTGAAGACAGTACCTGTTCAACTCTTCTGCCATTTCCTTGTTTCCCATAATAATTTCACCTGTTTCTGCCTTCAAGGACCCACATTTGTCTTTACTAATCTTTTTCTCTTAACATTCCTAAAGAAGCTTTTACTGTCCTTCTTTATATTCTTGGCCAGCTTCCCCTCGTACTTCAACTTTTCACCCCGTATTACCCGTTTTGTTACATTCTGTTGTCCTTTGAAAGTTGTCAGCCACGGTTGCCTCTTACTCCATATAACCATATAACCATATAACAACTACAGCACGGAAACAGGCCCGTTCGGCCCTACCAGTCCATGCCGACCACTCTCTCTGACCTAGTCTCATCTACCTGCTCTCAGACCATAACCCTCCAATCCCCTCTTATCCATATACCTATCCAATTTACTCTTAAATAATAAAATCGAGCCTGCCTCCACCACTTCCACCGGAAGCCCATTCCATACAGCCACAACCCTCTGAGTAAAGAAGTTACCCCTCATGTTACCCCTAAACTTTTGTCCCTCAATTCTGAAGCTATGTCCCCTTGTTGGAATATTCCCCATTCTCAAAGGGAAAAGCCTACCCACGTCAACTCTGTCCGTCCCTCTTAAAATTTTAAAAACCTCTATCAAGTCCCCCCTCAACCTTCTACGCTCCAAAGAATAAAGACCCAACCTGTTCAACCTCTCTCTGTAGCTTAAATGCTGAAACCCAGGCAACATTCTAATAAATTTCCTCTGTACCCTCTCCATTTTGTTGACATCCTTCCTATAATTTGGCGACTAGAACTGCACACCATACTCCAGATTCGGCCTCACCAATGCCTTGTACAATTTTAACATTACATCCCAACTTCTATATTCGATGCTCTGATTTATAAAGGCAAGCATACCAAACGCCTTCTTCACCACCCTATCCACATGAGATTCCACCTTCAGGGAACAATGCACAGTTATTCCCAGATCCCTCTGTTCCACTGCATTCCTCAATTCCCTACCATTTACCCTGTACGTCCTATTTTGATTTGTCCTACCAAAATGCAGCACCTCACACTTATCAGCATTAAACTCCATCTGCCATCTTTCAGCCCACCCTTCCAAAAGGCCCAAATCTCTCTGTAGACTTTGAAAACTCTACTTCATTATTAACTACACCACCTATCTTAGTATCATCTGCATATTTACTAATCCAATTTGCCACACCATCATCCAGATCATTAATGTAAATGACAAACAACAGTGGACCCAACACAGATCCTTGGGGTACTCCACTAGACACTGGCCTCCAACCTGACATACAATTGTCAACCATTACCCTCTGGTATCTCCCATTCAGCCATTGTTGAATCCATCTTGCAACCTCACTATTAATACCCAACGATTTAACCTTCTTAATCAACCTTCCATGTGGAACCTTGTCAAATGCCTTACTGAAGTCCATATAGACAACATCCACAGCGTTGCCCTTATCAATTTCCCTGGTAACCTCTTCAAAAAATTCAAGAAGATTAGTCAAACATGAATCTTTCTTCCTCTTTGGAATGAAATGATCCTGCATCTTCTGGATTATGTCCAGAAATTCCTGCCATTGCTGTTCCACCGTCATTCCTGCTAGGATCCTTTTCCAGTCTACCTTGGCCGGTTCCTCTCTCATTGCCTTCATAGTCCCCTTTGTTCAACTGCAACACTGACACTTCTGAATTAACCTTCTCCCTCTCAAATTGCAGATTAAAACAGATCAAATTATCATCGCTACCTCCTAGCAGTTCCTTTATCTTGAGTTCCCTTATTAAATCTGGTTCATTAGACAACACTAAATCCAGAATTGCCTTCTCTCTGGTAGGCTCCAGTACAAGCTGCTCTAAGAATCCATCTCGGAGGCACTCTACAAACTCCCTTTCTTGAGGTCCTTGCCAACGCAGTGTGAGGTGTAGATGGAGTCAATGGAAGGGAGTAGCAATCATGTACTCTCCTGCACCCTCTAGATTCCTCAAGGGATGCCCTTGACTGTCGTTCTCTATAATTGTCATTAACTCCCTTTCCTTTCATAAAGAAACCTTCAATAATCTCGGAGACACAAGAAAAGGCAGGTGCTCGAACCTTGAGCAAAAAAACCCAAAGTGCTGGAGGAACTCAGCGTGCGGCAGCATCTGTGGAGGGAGGGGGTACTTGGGTTGGAACCCTTCTTCTGACGGAAAGTTCCCTCATCTTACTATCTTTGCCTTTCACCCGTGCCAGAACATGCAGTCCCTGAATTCCTGCGTACTCTTTTAAAAGACTCCAGCTCATCAAATCTTACTTTACCGGCACGCATCTGCTTCCAAATTACGTTTGCCAAGTTCTTGCTCACGCTTTGGAAATCAGTCTTCCCCCACTTTAGGACCTCAACTTGAGAACTTATCCCTTTCCTTAACTGTATAGAAACCTCGAGATTGATGGTCACTGTAAACAAAGTGCTGCCCCATTAACAGTTCCATCTTCTTCCCAGTTTCATTTCCTAAGAGAGGTCACATGTAGCTCTTCTTTTGTGAGGACAACGTACACATTGTCTCAAAGAACTACTTTATCCCTTCATCCATACTGCCCCATCCTACCCACTTACTCTTCGGCAATTCTAGTGCGGCATGGTGGCACAGCGGTAGAGTTGCTGCCTTACAGCGCTTTCAGCACCGGAGACCCGGGTTCGATCCCGACTACGGGTGCTGTCTGTACGGAGTTTGTACGTTCTCCCCGTGACCTGCGTGGGTTTTCTCCAAGATCTTCAGTTTCCTCCCACACTCCAAAGACGTGCAGGTTTGTAGGTTAATTGGCTTGGTATAAGTGTAAATTGTCCCTAGTGTGTGTAGGATAGTGTTAGTGTGTGGGGATCGCTAGTCAGCGTGGACGGTGGGCTGTGGGCTGTAGGCCTGTTTATGCGCTGTATCTCTAAACTAAACTAAACTAAACTAAACTAAACTAAAAAATACAGGGAAGGTTGAAATCCCCCTCCGCCTGCCCTTTTATGCCTTTTATGCTTTTGTGTCCGTCTGTCATTTACTGATGACATTCCTTCTATCAAAGGTCAGAATCTGAGATACTCTCTGATGTTTATCTCACTCTCAGCTCCTCAGCACCTGAAGTACCCACACCTACATGTAGCAGGACTCCGATAACGCTCAGGAATGGACTCCGACCTGAAACCGTGACTCTCTCTCTCTCTATCTCTATCTCCCTCCCCCCCACAGATGCTGCCTGACCTGAGCATTTCCACCATTTTCAGCTTTTGTTTCAGGACTGGATTGTACATACAGTCCAGGAGCAGCAAAAGTGCCTGGATGCAGCAGAATACATAAGGTGTAAGAAGGAACTGCAGATGCAGGTTTAAACCGAAGATAGACACAAAATGCTGGAGGAACTCAGCGGGTCAGGCAGCATCTCTGGAGAAAAAGGATGGGTGATGTTTCGGGTCGGGACCTTTTTTCCGACATCTTCTGTGGGCGGTCACGGTGGCACGGCGGTAGAGTTGCTGCCGTACAGCGCTTGCAGCGCCAGAGACCCGGGTTCGATCCCGACTACAGGTGCTGTCTGTACGGAGTTTGTACGTTCTCCCCGTGACCTGCTTGGTTTTCCTCCAAGATCTGCGGTTTCCTCCCACACTCCAAAGACGTGCAGGTTTGTAGGTAAATTGGCTTGGTGTAAGTGTAAACTGTCCCTAGTGCGTGTAGGATAGTGTTAGCGTGCGGGGATTGCTGGTCAGTGCGGACTCGGTGGGCCGAAGGGCCTGTTTCCATGCTGTATCTGTAAACTAAATATCTTCAGACATTCTTCAGCATCTGAAGACGGGTTCCGACTTCTACAGGTGGAAAGCTCCATGGTCTGGTTCAGTAACTCAACTGTGCTGAAGATAGACACAAAACGCTGGAGTAACTCAGCGGGACAGGCACCATCTCTGGAGACGTGGAATAGGTGACGTTTCGGGTTGAGACCCTTCTTCAGACCCATTCCTTCCCTCCAGAAATGCTGCCTGTCCCACTCAGTTACTCCAGCTTTTTGTGTCTATCTTCGGTTTAAACCAACATCTGCACTTGCTTCCTACACATTCAACTGTGCTGCCGACTTTCCAAGAGTTTACTCCCGTGAAAACAGATCTGACTTCAGCCATCGAGAGATGTAAGGGACAGAGCCAGGTGTGGTCCAGAGATGTACCTCCGTGGAACTCTGTTTACCTGTTCAAAATGGATGTACAGAGCATCGAGCTCACCTGGCTTGTCCATAAGTTCGTAAGTTCAAGTCAAAGGAGCAGAATTATTCCATTCGGCCCATCAAATCTTCTACAAACCTACAAACTGCAAGTATTCCTGATTAGGTCATCAGCTGAATGTTCTGCCAAGTTAGATTCTTCATAAGTTCATAAGTTCTAGGAGCAGAATTAGTCCATTTCGCCCATTGTCTACTCCGCCATTCAATCATGGCTAATCTACCTCTCCCTCTCAACCCCATTCTCCTGCCTTCTCCCCATAATTCTTAACGCTTTTACTAATCAAAAATCTGTTAATCTCTGCCTTAAAAATACCCACTGACTTGTCCTCCACAGCCGTCTGTGGCAAAGAATCCCACAGGTTCACCGCCCTCTCACTAAAGAAATCCCTCCTCATCTCCTTTCCAAAGGTATGTCCTTTAATTCTGAATCTATACCCTCTGGTCCTAGACTCTTCCACCAGTGGAAACATCCTCTCCACACCCACTCTCTCCAGGCCTTTCACTATTCGGTAAGTTTCAATGAAGTCCCAACTCATTCTTCTAAACTCCAGCAAGCACACGGTCATGGGGAGAACGTACAAACTCCGTACAGACAGCACTAGGGTTGGCAACTTTCTCACTCCCAAATAAGGGACAAAATATTTATTTTTTTTAGATTTAGAGATACAGCGCGGAAACAGGCCCTTTGGCCCACCGGGTCCGTGCCGCCCAGCGATCCCCACACATTAACACTATCCTACACACACTAGGGACAATTTTTACATTTGCCCAGCCAATTAACCTACATACCTGTACGTCTTTGGAGTGTGGGAGGAAACCGAAGATCTCGGAGGAAACCCACGCAGGTTACGGGGAGAACGTACAAACTCCGTACAGACGGCGCCCGTAGTCAGGATCGAACCTGAGTCTCCGGCGCTGCATTCGCTGTAAGGCAGCAACTCTACCGCTGCGCCACCGTGCCGCCCATGTAGGTGACTTCACCACCCCATGCCCCAGGTGGCCTCACCCAGCCAGCGGCCACGTGCTCATGCTCCACCAATGGCGGCCGCCCGGGCCAGGAGGCGGGTTGCTACGCAACCTCCGTTAGGCAGCGCTCAGGCCTCCGGGCCTACACTGTCCGGGCCTGCAGTGGCCCCCGGGCCTACAGTGTCCGGGCCTATAGTGTCCAGGCCTACAGTGCCTAGGCCTACAGTGACCACCGGGCCTAATATGGGACAAGGGCGGTCAAACCAATTTAGCCCAATATATGGGATATCCCGGCTAATACGGGATAGTTGGCAACTTTAGACAGCACCCATACTCAAGATTGAATCTGGATCTCTGGCCCTGTAGGCAGACTTACGGGTGCTGTCTGCAAGGAGTTTGTACATCTCCCTGTGATCGCGTGGGTTTGTTAAAGTAGCAGCTGTAGTAATGCAGCGCGGTGCGGCAACTATTTTGCTTTCTGCCAATAATTTGACCACTAACCATGAGCTGCAACATGAAATTGAGGATCTTTGACCTTCCGGAGCTGCGCTGTGATGAAACAGATTGCACGATGAAATGTAAACCTGACAGAAAATTGTGGAGGACTTGTCCGTAAAATAGGTGTGCTGATCCCTGCCTCCGGCCCCAAATATTCCCAGCACAAAGCAAAGGGGAAAGGTATTTGTCAGAGGCACAGAGCCACCTGGGAAAAAAGTGCATGCAGATTCCAAGCTTCGTCTTCCAGTTAACATTTCATATCGCAGAATCCTGAGAACTCTGGTAGCCCATGGAGACTGGTTTCACCAGATCGTTTTCCAACTCTGCATCCCAGCAGGGTGTACATTTCAGAGATTCCAACATGACTTTCCAACTGTTTAAAATAAGAGGTGAAATCTGGTGCCATACTTTTTCCCTGCTTCTATCTCTCTGTCTCTGTCTCTCTCTGTCACTCACTGTCTCACTGTCTCTGTATCTCTGTCACTGTCTCTCTGTCACTCACTGTCTCACTGTCTGTCTCTCACTGTCTCTATCTTTCTGTCTCTGTCTCTCTCTGTCACTCACTGTCTCACTGTCTGTCTGTCACTCTCTCTCTCTCTCTCTCTCTCTCTCTCTCTCTCTCTCTCTCTGTCTGTCTGTGTGTGCCTCCCTCTCTCTCTCTCTCTCCTCCCTCTTTCTCTTTCTCTCTATCCCCCTTTCTCTCTCTATCTGCCTCTCTCTATCTCCCTTTCACTGTAGACAAGGCTTCCCAATGTCTGAAATTTACCCCTAAAGAACACGTATGGACAGAATATCGGCACATCCTCACACTGCTTTTATCACATCTCTCTTACCTCTTCTCCCCTTTAAGGTGCTGACTTGTCCTGTAGACATAACCTCACTAGCTCATATTCATAAGTTGCAGGAGCAGAATTAGGCCATTCGGCCCATCAAATCCAGCGCACCATTCAATGGCTGATCTATCTTTCCCTCTCAACCCCATTCTCCTGCCTTCACCCCAGCTCAGTTCAGTCCAGTTTAGTTTATTGTCAAGTGTACCGAGGTACAGTGAAAAGCTTTGTTGCGTGCTAACCAGTCAGTGGAAAGGCAACACCTGATTAGAAAGACAACACCTTCATCAGTCTGAAGAAGGGTCTCGACCCGAAACATCACCCCATTCCTTCTCTCCACAGATGCTGCCTGTCCTGCTGAGTTACTCCAGCATTTTTTGTCTACTCTTGACACTTGACACTCTTGACAAGGTCTTGAGGATTCTCTTCAAAGATCTTGGAGAGAGAGTTGCAGAGAGCAAGAGCAGAATGAGCCACTGCTCTGGTGAGTGGGGGTGGTGAGGAGGCAGGGAATGTTTAAAGCTGGGGTATGGATTCTGACTGACATAAGTCATAATCCTGACATATGTCATAAGTCATAATCCTGACATATGTCATAAGTCATATTATGACTTCTCATATTAATGCATTTAATGAATTAAAATTACATTTCGCATTAATGTCTTTTTTTGGAGAATCTCTTTTCTTTTAGAATTTTATATGTAATTTACCTATGGGTCAAAGAGCCATGGACCCATTTCACACAGAGGGTGGTGGGTGTATGGAACGCACTTGCAAGAGGAGGAAGCTGAGTGAGGCTGGTACAATAACACCATGTAAAAGACTTTGGCCATTTGGATAGGATAGGTTGAGTTGCATGGATAGGAAAGGTTTAAAGGAATATGGGCCAAACACGGGTAAATGGGACAAGCTTAGATTAAAAAACATTTGGACAGAGGCATGAACATTGATTTCTCTCATTTCAGGTAGCCACGCCATTCCCTCTCTCTCCATCCCTCCCCCACCCAAGTCACACCAGCTTCTCGTTCTCACCCAACAAACAGTCAACAATGGCCTGTTTCCTTTACCATCGTTACTTTTTTGCAGATCTTTCATTCATTGTTCTTTATCTCTCCACATCACCGTCTATATCTCTCATTTCCCTTATCCATGACCAGTCTAAAGAAGGGTTTCGACCCGAAACGTCCCCCATGCCTTCTCTCCAGCGATGCTGCCTGTCCCGCTGAGTTACTCCAGCTTTTTATGTCTATCTTCCACATGCATAAGAAGGTTTGTAGGAGGAGGTGGGCCAAATACAGAAAAATTGGACTGGCCTAGAATTCCAACTTGGGTTGACATGGATGAGTTGGGCCGAAGGGCTTGTTTCTGTGCTTTGCGACGTTATAACCAGGTCCTGAAGGTTTTGTTGGTCCTCTTTTTCCTGACCCGATGAATATTTTCAACAATTGGAGATTTTACTTTTGATTTCCAGCAAATCGTGGGTTTTTTTTGTTTTCTTTCACTAACAGTGTTATTAAATGTAGCTTTTAGGCATCGGAATAATATACACATAGTTTTTTTTGCCAAGGAGATTCTGGTTCCAAAGAGACAGACACTTTAACCTCACACCTGCCAGCTGTGGCTCAGATAGCATCACCCACCCACCCCACTCCATTGTTTATGTGTTCAGCCCATTAGCTGAACTCAGGGAGTGCGAGATTGTCGGGTTACTATCTTTCAGATCGGCCCCTCCGCAAGGTAGACACAAAATGCTGGAGTAACTCAGCGGGTCAGGCAGCATCTCGGGAGAGAAGGAATGGGTGACGTCACCCATTCCTTCTATCATAGGAACATAGAAACATCGTGCCATTTGGCCCTTTGAGCCAACACCCTCATTTAAAATGATCAAGGCTGATCATCCAGAATCAGTAACCCGTTCCTGCTTTCTCTCCGCATCCCTTGATTCCGTTAGCACTAAGAGCCAAATCTAACTCTCTCTTGAAAACATCCAGTGAATTGGCCTCCACTGCCTTCTGTGGAGATTCACAACTCTCTGGGTGAAAACGTTTTTCCTCATCTCAGTCCTAAATGGCCTCCCCTTTATTCTTAGACTGTGTGGCCCCTGGTTCTGGACTCCCCAACATTGGGAACATTAGTCCTGCATCTAGCTTGGCCAGTCCTTTTATAATTTTATACGTCTCTATAAGATTCCCCCTCTCATCCTTCTCCACAGATGCTGCCTGACCCGTCAAGTTACTCCAGTTAGGACATCATATTACAGCTGAACAAGGCTTTGGTGAGGTTGCATTTGGAGTGCTGTGAGCAGTTCTGGGCACTCAGCTATTGGAAGGACGTCGATAAGCTGGGACGGATGCAACAAAATGGACACAAAATGCTGGAGTCACTCACCTCAGGCAGCATCTCTGATGGAAGGAATGGAGGTTCTCTGACCAGTCTGACTGTCCTCCTGATAACTTTTATCTTTGTATGCTTCATTGTCACCTCCCCCTACATAACAATGATCTATTCTACATTTTCCTTGAGCTTTGTCCCCTTTGATATCTCATTTTCACACCTTACACTTCCATATCTCTGTGTCTCCCTCTCCCCTGACTCTCAGTCTGAAGAAAGGTCTCGACCCGAAACATCACCCATTCCTTCCCTCCAGAGATGCTGCCCGTCCCGCTGAGTTACTCCAGCATTTTGTGTCTGCCTTCAGTGTAAGCCAGCATCGGCAGTTCCTTCCTACACAGGATGCAATAAAGGTTTATGAGGATGTTAATGGGAGTGTATGGTTTTCAGTTTTTAGGAGAGGATGGAAAGCCTTCGTCTTTTTTCACTAGAGGGTAAGAGGGTGGCTTTAGAGAGGTTTCTAAGACCACAGATGAGGCAAGTATATCCATTGTGAGGTAGGAGTACTAAAACAGTATATAAATCCCTCGGTATTACAATGGGAGCAAGACATTTTTACTCTTCTACTCAAATCCTCTTGCAGACAGAAAAGGCTGGAGTAACTCAACGGGTCAGACAGTATCTCTGGAGAAAAGGAATAGGTGACATTTCAGATCAAGACCCTTCTTCAGACTGGTCTATATATTATGTGCAGGAAGGAACTGCAGATACTAGTTTAAACCGAAGATAGACATAAAATTCTGGAGTAACTCAACAGGACAGGCAGCGTCTCCGGAGAGAAGGAATGGGTGACGTTTCGGGTCGAGACCCTTCCTTAGTCTGAAGAAGGTCTCGACCCGAAACGTCACCCATTCCTTCTCTCCAGAGATGCTGCCTGACCTGCTGAGTTACTCCAACGTGTCGTGTCTATCTTTGGTCAATATATTATTTGTCTTCTTAATTGTTCACCTGACCTGCAGGTGAACATTCTGTTATTCAGGGACATCAACCCTATCCTAACTCCTGATCCAATAGTATATTCAGGTTCTCTTGTTAGCCACAGAATAGCAATGTCGGTTTTGCAGGGAGACTAAAACTAGAGGTGAGAGGTGAAAGATTAAAAGGGGATCTGAGGGATAGGTTTTACACACAGAGGATGTTGGGCATTTAAAATGGACTGCCAGAGCAAGTGTTGGGGCAGGTACAATTGCGTCATTTCATAAGGTCATAAGTGATAGGAGCAGAATTAGGCTATTCGGCCCATTGAGTCTACTCCGCCATTCAATCATGGCTGACCTATCTCTCCGCCTTAACTACATTTGCCTGCCTTCTCCCCATAACCCCTGACACCTGACACCTGTCTTTAAAAGGCACTTGGACAAGTACATGTGCAGGAACATGTGCAGGAACATGTGCAGGAGGCCGTGGGGAGGGCGAGGGGTAGGGGGAGGGCGAGGGCGAGGGGGAGGGGGAGGGGGAGGGGGAGGGGGAGGGGGGAGGGGGAGGGGGAGGGGGAGGGGGAGGGGGAGGGGGAGGGGGAGGGGGGAGGGGGAGGGGGAGGGGAAGTAAAGGAGGACCTTTGTCGGTGCCTTGTATGTGGCAACTCTGTATAACCTGGGTACTCAAAAAAAATCACTGTGACTTGTCAATAAAGTATCATTCATTTATTCAATGAAGTATTGATTCATTCTTTAATTGGTGAAGGTGCACAGTGTGCCTGCCCTCACCGGTCAAGGCTTGGGATGGAAGGGAATACAGTACTTTTATTATGACATGTGACGAGGCACATTGAGATTCTTTGCTTCTGTACCAAAGTGCATACAAATAGCAGCCACCGACGGCACTGACAAAGTTACAAAGCACACCGGATCCTCCTTTTGTTCCCCCCCCCCCCCACCCCACAGCCCCCCCCCCCACGCCGGGTCCCCATTGTCCTTTGTCCTCCCCCTCCCCAGTTGTCCATTGTTCTTCCTCACGACGCCCCCCCACCACAGGCCGGGTCCTCCATTGTTCATCCCCTCCCCCTCCCTCACGGTGGTCCTCCACGCTCTCATCGCGGCGTCACCACCGCCGAGGCCACATCTCCAGAGATGCTGCCTGACCCGCTGAGTTACTCCAGCGTTTTGTGTGTCTCTCAGAATTCGAGATATACACCGATCAGCCAAAACATTATGACCTGATGAGCTCTAACATCATGCCCACCTGCCTAATATGCTGTTGGTCCTCCGTGTGCAGCCCCATACGCAGCAGGGTGCGATGCACTGTGTATTGTGACACATTCCTCCCGTGACCACCATTAACATTTTCTGTGACTTGTGCCACAGTCGACCTTCTGTCGGTTCGGACCAGACGGAATAGCCTTCGTTGCCCTCGCGCATCGATGAGCCTTGGGCGCCCAATACCCTGCCTGTCGCCGGTTTGTGGTTTGTCCCTCCTCGGACCACTGTCGGTCGGTACTCACCACTGCTGACCGGTGGCACTCCACAAGCCTTGCCGTTTCAGAGATGCTCTGACCCAGTCGTCTGGCCATAACAATTTGGCCCTTGTCAAAGTCGCTCAGGTCTTTACTCCTGCCCATTTCTCCTGCATCCAACACATCAACTTCGAGAACTGATTGTTCACTTGCTGCCTAATATATCCCACCCCTTGACAGGTGCCATTGTAACAAGATAATCAATGTTATTCACTTTCCCTGTTAGTGGTCATATTGTTTTGGCTCATCGGTGTATTCCTCTATCAGGCCTCCCCTCAACTTATGCCGCGCTAGGAAAACGATGAACGGATTTGCATCCTCTGCTTGTAGGTATTTACATGATAAGCTCTTCCCTTATACCTACCTGGCAGGGGGAGATAGTGATCAAAATGGCATTTATCGTGGACGTGACAGTGCCATTGCGGTTCGGGTGAGTTGACATCTGTGATGTCCCCAATGACAACATTTGTGGTAGTGGGGTACTACGTAAATTTGACATTAACATTTTATTGTTTGTAATGTGGTGGAGCAGTGTTATGTTTCCTGCCTTCCAGCGCCAGAGACCCAGTTTCGATCTTGATTAAAGTTGCTTGGCTGCACGGAGTTTGTACGTTCTCCTCGTGGGTTTTCTCCAGGAGCTCTGGTTCCCTCCCACACTCCAAAGACGTACAGGCTTGTTGGCTAATCGGCTTCGGTATAATTGTAAATTGCCCCTAGTGTGTGTAGGGTAGTGTTAGTGTGCCGGGATCGCTGGTCGGCGCGGACTCGGTGGGCCGAAGGGCCTGTTTCCGCGCTGCATCTCCAAACTAAACTGAACTAAACCTAGATTCGGAATGGTGTTCAGCCAAACGCTGACAAACACCACCTATAAGTTGGGCATGGGATTGTGGAATTCATTAAGGATTCACTGTCATTAAGGATCCCCGCACATTAACACTATCCTACACTATGGAACATTCTACATTTATAACAAGCCAATTAACGTACAAATCTGTACGTCTTTGGAGCGTGGGAAGAAACTGAAGATCTCAGAGAAAACCCACGCGGTCACGAGGAGAACGTACAAACTCCGTACAGACAGCACCCGGGTCTCTGGCACTGCAAGGCAGCAACTCTACCACTGTGCCACTGAGCCGCCCAATATTCTGGCATCCTAGTTTGGCTCTCTCCTTCGAGAGTATCTACTTGCTAGCCCATCAACTGAAAGGGTTAATAGTCTGAATAAATAAGGTTCCCATGAACTCTTCAGTGTAGGTGTCTGGGGTTGTGGGGAGAAGGCAGGAGAATGGGGTTAGGAGGGAGAGAAAGATCAGACATGATTGAATGGCAGATTAGACTAGATGGGCCGAATGGCCTAATTCTGCTCCTATCACTTATGATCTTATGATGTTATGAACGTATGATGATCTTCTGAAGCGTAATGCGAGCTCTCTTGAGCCCTGTTGGAGCTGAGGGGACTAGTTTGTGTTTCACAACTTTGTGCACTAAAAAATATTTCCCCCATGCATGTTTTTGTTTGACAAATTCAAACACCGACCTACATAAAACAGAGAATGCTTCGCGGCTGGCAATAGAACTAATTAGGTTGAAGCAACTCTGAGGCTATTACTTATCCAAAAGCAACAATGTCGTAAGGTTATTGAAGAATGAAGACAAGAAAGGTATGGCTGAGCATCAATCATCAATTATCAAAGGCAACATCAAGTCCACCATCAACATGGACTTATAAATGAAACGTTGCTTTCAATTTCGTAATAATAATAAGATGGATTATATTGTTCCTTGGATGGATTTCAAAGAGGAGGATATGTGCTCAATGTCATCGCCCATCTTTGTCATCAATATCATCCTTCCAGAGCACAGACTGGGAACCACACTGCCTTTGGTTACGGACATTTTTAAGACATTTAAGCAGATGAGTTCCTGCGAACCTTATTTGTTCATTCATCAAGTTTGTCATCATCGATGAGATAAGTGAAATGAAACTCAACCAGTAATTAAAACACAATAATTAATCAAAGAGTGCATGCATGATAATGGTTCTGGGAAGAGAAGAAATACCAAGAGAACGTCAGTGAAATCGGAGGATTTAATTTAGTTTCGTTTAATTTAGTCTAGTTTAGTTTATTGTCACGTGTACCGAGGTACAGTGAAAAGCTTTTTGTTGTGTGCTAGGCAGTCAGCAGAAAGACTGTACATGATTACAATCTAGGCATCTACAGTGTACAGATACATGATAAAGGGAATAACGTTTAGTGCAAGGTAAAGTCCAGCTAGGGCCGAATAAAGGAGAAGGCTGAGGAAGTTTGGCATGAACGCCAGCATCCTCATAAACTTCTACAGATGCACCATCGACAGCCTGCTGACGGGCTGCATTACAGTCTGGTACAGGAACTGTTCTGCCCACAGCCACAAATCACTACAGAGAGTGGTGAAGACGGCACAACACATCACTGGCAGCCGTCTCCCGGCCATTCAGGATATTTTCTACCGGCGGTGCCTGCAGAAGGCACGCAGCATCATCAAGGACCACAGCCATCCAGCACGCAGGCTGTTCTCATTGTTACCGTCAGACAGACGATACAGGAGTATGGCTGCACGTACCTCCAGACTTAAGAACAGTTTCTACCATCAGGCCATCAGGCCTCTGAACTCATAAACACATTTCACATCATATATGTTGACTATTTTTAATATTGTCTTTTTACCTTGCTAATGTCATTTTTTAAATCTTATTTATCCTTGGAATATTACTGCTGAGGTGACCCGTTGTCTTGTCAAATACATTTCATTGTACCAACCTACATATGACAAATACATTTTTTAATTATTATTAGTATAAAGATAATCCGAGGGTCTCCAATTAGGCACAGACTCGATGGGCCGAAGGGCCTGTGTCTGTGCTATATCGCGAAACTAAACTAGGGCGGCACGGTAGCGCAGCGGTAGAGTTGCTGCTTTACAGCGAATGCAGCGCCGGAGACTCAGGTTCGATCCTGACTACGGGTGCTGCACTGTAAGGAGTTTGTACGTTCTCCCCGTGACCTGCGTGGGTTTTCTCCGAGATCTTCGGTTTCCTCCCACACTCCAAAGACGTACAGGTATGTAGGTTAATTGGCTGGGTAAATGTAAAAATTGTCCCTAGTGGGTGTAGGATAGTGGGATCACTGGGCGGCACGGACTTGGAGGGCCGAAAAGGCCTGTTTCCGGCTGTAGATATATGATATGATATGATAAACTAGGTGGATAGTAGCTCAGGACTGCTCTCTCGTTGTTAAGGGGTTGGACACGTTAGAGGCAGGAAACATGTTCCCAATGTTGGGGGAGTCCGGAACCAGGGGCCACAGTTTAAGAATAAGGGGTAGGCCATTTAGAACGGAGATGAGGAAAAACTTTTTCAGTCAGAGAGTTGTAAATCTGTGGAATTCACTACCTCAGAAGGCAGTGGAGGCCAAGTCTCTGAATGCATTCAAGAGAGAGTTAGATAGAGCTCTTAAGGATAGCGGAGTCAGGGGGTATGGGGAGAAGGCAGGAACGGGATACTGATTGAGAATGATCAGCCATGATCACATTGAATGGCGGTGCTGGCTCGAAGGGCCGAATGGCCTCCTCCTGCACCTATTGTCTATTGTCTATTGTCCAACACAGGGACTGACTTCCCCGCCATCAAAGGGATCGATGGGAGGCACTGCCTCAAAAATGTAGCCACGATCATCAAAGACCTACATCAGCCTGACAAGGCTCTCATTACACCAGTGCTGCCAGAGATCATTGTTATTCTGCTGCAAGTAAGAACTTTGTTGTCAGTACTTCTGAAAATTAAACACTTATGATTCTAAGCTTTTCATGAATGGGAAGATATTAAACGTATGTTACTGAACCAAGCTGACCTGAGCTGCAGTGGAATCCATTGTGAAAAATGCTAAAGGGCTCGATTAATCTTAATGTTGCTAGTATTAGGAATCACCCCTTTTCCTTTATAAATTCCAATTCGTGAACCAATTTAAAAATCTCTTGCACCAGTTCACTTCGCAACAGCCTGTCTGGTTTCAATTTCTAATTAACAACTGCACATTAGCACATCTGTCCTCACTGGAGTTTAGAAGAATGAGGAGGGACCTCATTGAAACGTACAGAATAGTGAAAAGCTTAGATAGAGTGGATGTGGAGAGGATGTTTCCACTAGTGGGGGAGACTAGGACCAGAGGGCACAGCCTCAGAATTAAAGGATGTTTCCTTTAGGAAGGAGATGAGGAGGAATTTCTTTAGTCAGAGGGTGGTGAATCTGTGGAATTAATTGCCACAGAAGGCTGTGGAGGCCAAGTCAGTGGATATTTTTAATGCAAAGATAGATTCTTGATTAGTACAGGTGTCAGAGGTTACGGGGAGAAGGCAGGAGAATGGGGTTAGGAGGGAGAGATAGATCAGCCATGATTGAATGGCGCAGTCAACTAGATGGGCCGAATGGCCTAATTCTGCTCCTATCACATGACCGTATGATCTTATGATCTACTTGGAGGGATTTGCCTACAAATTACATTATCCCAAAGTAATCGATAGGTAAGGTTTTAATAGGAGCACAGAATCTCAGGTTTGCCACACTGGGACAGCTTTTTCACACTGAGGGTGGCGTGTGTATGTTTACCATGCTGCCTGACCCGCTGAATTACTCCAGCATTGTGGGTTTACCTTCGATTTTAACCAGCATCTGCAGTTCGTTTCCTACACAAGCTGCCAGAGGAATTGGCGGCACGGTGGCGCAGCGGTAGAGTTGCCGCCTTACAGCGAATGCAGGGCCGGAGACCCGGGTTCCATCCCGATTATGGGTGCTGTCTTTACGGAGTTTGTAGGTTAGTTGGCTTGGTAAATGTAAAAAATGTAAAAATGTCCCTAGTGTGTGTAGGATAGTGTGAATATGCGGGGATCGCTGGTCGGCGCGGACCTGGTGGGCCGAAGGGCCTGTTTCCGCGCTGTATCTCTAAACTAAAGTGGGTGAGGCAGCTACAATAACCACATTTAAAACACATTTGGACAGATACATGGATAGGAAAGGTTTAGAGGGATATGTTGGGCCACAAGGCCTGTTGTCTGCTATGTGACTCCATAACTCAATGACAAAGCAGACTGATTTGATATAATATTCACCATAAAAAAAAAATTCCCTGTTTCCTTTATCATCGTTACATTTTTGCATATCTTTCATCCATTGGCCTTTATCTCTCTACATCACTGTCTATATCTCTCGTTTCCTTTATCCCTAACTAGTCTGAAGAAGGGTCTCGACCCGAAACGTCACCCATTCCTTCTCTCTGGAGATGCTGCCTGTCCCGCTGAGTTACTCCAGCTTTCTGTGTCGATCTTCGGTGTAAACCAGCATCTGCAGTTCCTCCCTAAACACTAATTCCCTGCACCATCTGCACACTATCTAGGAAGAATAGACAGAAAGGAAGAGGAGATGGTAAGGACAAAATGCTTCACAGACACTCACCAAGGATACAATTAACAGCATCTCCCAAACTAGTGAACTCTACCTGCAAGAACAAGACCAGTGGGAATGTGGGAAACCCACATCTACCAGGCCCCTCTCCAAACCATACACTATCCTCAGTTGGAAATAAATTGTCCTTCTCTCTGCCTGCTCCACGTCCTCAAACACCCTAACACACAACGCTGAAGGAATAATTTCAATAAAAGGACACAAAGTGTTGGAACAACTCAGTGGGTCAGGCAGCATCTCTGGGGAACATGGATAGAGAGTGCTGGAGTAACTCAGCGGGTCAGGCAGCATCTGTGGAGAACATGGATATGTGACGTTTCACAGAGTGCTGGAGTAACTCAGCAGGTCAGGCAGCATCTGTGGAGAACATGGATAGGTGACGTTTCACAGAGTGCTGGAGTAACTCAGCGGGTCAGGCAGCATCTCTGGAGAACATGGATAGATGACGTCTCGTGGTCGGGACCCTTCTTCAGATTATAGTCGAGGGAGACAGGAGGGTGTAAAGGAGGGTCATGATCATGTCCATGTCCTCCAAAAGTGCTCCCTGGCCCGTTGAGTTACTCCTGCACTTTGTAAACCAGCATCTGCAGTTCTCCCTTGACATATCTACGGTTCCCTGTATCTGAATAATTTCAACAGAAGAGCTGGAGTAACTTAAAAGACCAGAAGATCATAAAAACATAAGAGATAGGAGCAGACTTGGGCCATTCAGCCCATCAAGTCTACTCCCCCATCCAATCATGGCTGATCTATCTCTCCCTCCTAACCCCATTCTCCTGCCTTCTCCCCATAACCTCTGACACCCGCACTAATCAAGAATCTATCTATCTCTGCCTTAAAATCACTGGGATCTCTTCTGGGGCAGGGGTGACCTGTACAAAAGGAATGGGTTACACCTTAATTGGAGGGGGACTGTCATTCTGGCAGGCAGGCAGGCAGGCAGGCAGGCAGGCTCGTGCTACATGGGTGGGTTTAAACTAAACAGTGCGGGGGTGGGGTTAGCAAAGTGGAAGTGCATGCGTGCAGTTAACAGGAAAGAGAGTGTAGGAGAGGTCACGTTGAAACTAACAGTGCAGGGGGATGGGAACCAATGCAAGGAGACAGTGGGACATAAAAGGTGGACAGAAGCAAAAGGTCGAAGGGAGATAAGAAAAACAAACTTGAAAACTTTGTGCCTTAATGCGAGGAGCATTCGTAATAAGGTGGATGAATTGAATGCGCAGTTAGTAGTTACCGGATATGATATAGTTGGAATTACGGAGACATGGCTGGGAGCTAAACGTGCAGGGGTATTCAATATATTTAGGAAGAATAGACAGAAAGGAAGAGGAGGTTAATGCAAAAGCAAGGAGAGACATTAGCTTGGATGCTGTAGAGTTGGTATGTGAAGAACTGCGAAATAGCCAAGGGCAGACAACGCTTGTTGGAGTTGTGCACAGACCACCAAACAGCAGTAGGGAGGTTGGGGAGAGCATCAAGCAGGAAATTAGGGATGCATGTAGCAAAGGTACAGCGGTTATCATGGGTGACTTTAATCTACATATAGATTGGGCCAACCAAACTGGTAACAGTGCTGAGGAGGAGGAGGATTTCCTGGAATGTAGACAGGATGGATTTTTAAACCAATATGTAGAAGAACCGACTAGAGGATTGGCCATCCTAGACTGGGTATTGTGTAATGAGGAAGGATTAGTTAGCAATCTTGTTGTGCAAAGCCCCTTGGGCAACAGTGACCATAATATGGTGGTATTGTGCATTAGGATGGAGATTGACACGGTTCATACAGAGACTAAGGTCCAGAACTTAAAGAAAGGAGACTTTGAAGCTTAGAGACGGATAGACGGGCAAATTATACTTAAAGGGTTGATGATGGAGAATGGCAAAGATTTAAAGACCGCATGGATGAACTCCAAAAATTGACTGTGTAAGAAAATAACTGCAGATGCTGGTACAAATCGAAGGTATTTATTCACAAAATGCTGGAGTAACTCAGAAGGTCAGGCAGCATCTCAGGAGAGAAGGAATGGGTGACGTTTCGGGTCGAGATCCTTCTTCAGATTAATCCAAAATCAGTGTGTCCAAAAATTGACTGACATATAATGAAGGAATGGAGTGACTGGGCTTGTAGTCACTGGAATTTAGAAGGATGAGAGGGGATCTTATAGAAATATATAAAATTCTTAAAGGATTGGACAGGCTAGATGCAGGAACAATGTTCCCGATGTTGGGGGAGTCCAGAACCAGGGGTCACAGTTTAGGAAGAAAGGGTAGGCCATTTAGGACTGAGATGAGGAGAAACTTCTACACCCAGAGAGTTATGAATCTGTGGAAATCTCTGCCACAGAAGGCAATGAAGGTCAATTCACTGGATGTGTTCAAAAGAGAGTTAGATTTAGCTCTTAGGGCTAAAGGAATCAAGGGATATGGGGAGAAAGCAGGAACGGGGTACTGATTTTAGATGATCACCCATGATCATATCGAATGGTGGTGCTGGCTCGAAGGGCTGAATGGCCTACTCCTGCACCTATTTTTCTATGTTTCTATGTTTCTAAAAATATCAACTGACTTTGTCTCCACAGTCTTCTGTGGCAAAGAATTCCACAGATTCACCATCCTCTGACTAAAGAAATTCCTCCTCATCTCCTTCCTAAAGGTACGTCCTTTAATTCTGAGGCTGTGGCCTTTAGTCCTAGACTCTCGCACTCCATGGTGGTGTGTGCCTCGTACACACTGGTGAGGTGGTGGTGCAGGCAGTGGTAGGGTGGGGTTTAAGAGACTTTTAGATGGGCACATGGATAAGAGGGCGAGGTATATGGCCAATGCCAGTAATGCCCTCGTACCACGAATGAATTTTAAATAAAGCCTGCATTGGGTTTAGTGTAGGAAAAAAACTGCAGGTGTTGGTTAAAATCGAAGGTAGACACAAAATGCCGGAGTAACTCAGCGGGTTAGGCAGCACTCGGGAGAGAAGGAATGGGTAGACACAAAATGCTGGAGTAACTCAGCTCTCCCGAGCTGCCTGACCCACTGAGTTACTCCAGCATTTTATGTCTACCTGAATTGGATTTACTTTAGTTTAGAGATACAGCGCGGAAACAGGCCATTCGGCCCACCGAGTCCGCACCGACCAGCGATCCCTGCACATTGACACTACCCTACACACACACTAGGGACAATCTACATTTACACCAATCTGATTTACCTACAAACCTGCACGTCTTTGGAGTGTGGGGGGAAACCGGAGATCTCGGAGAAAACCCACGCGGGCCACGGGGAGAAGGTACAAACTCCGTACAGACAGCACCTGTAGTCGGGATTGAACGCGTGTCTCCAGCGCTGTGAGGCGGCAACTCTACCGCTGCACCACCGTGCCCTTCACGGTGGGAGCTCATTGAACTGCGAGAATAATGCTGTACAGCAAAACCGGACATCTTCCCCTGTGTATCGCTTAACTATTCACCCGTACACAAAGCACAGGCTGTTCATCTCTTTTGCAAAGGCTTTAATTAAGACTATGATTTGAACAGTTCTCGAGGGGGGAGTTAATTGCAACCAGCCCGTTGCATTTCATTATCCTGGAGTCATACCTTCCCCACATTCATGTCCTTCATCCACACTCTTCTTTCAGCCCATTTGTGATGTAATCTCTCCTGCCTTCTGTAGATCAATCCCCTAGGCGGATTGATCCATGCCTGACTTTCGTATTGCTGACCTGGTCTAGGGTCCATGCCTGGTTTTGGTAGTGTCACCTGTATATGCTGCTGATTAAATTCGTTTCACTTTGTAACCATGAGGTGTACCATCCAGAGGTTTTCTCACTTGCTCTCTGCATTGTATTTGTAATAAAACGCTTATATAGAAGTTAAATGATTTGTGGAAATCTACACTTCTTACATGGTGTCAGAAGTGGTGGACCATAGATCAGGTCAGCAATACGAAAGCCAGGCATGGATCAATCCACCGAGGGGATTGATCTACACCTTCCACCCTCCCCCAGAGGTTATGGGACTGATTGCTCCCCTGGTGGGTTTGAAAACATGTTTGACCCAGTTGCAAACAGCCACCTGTATCCAACTATCACTTGTGTCGGAAGGAACTGCAGGTGCTGGTTTACACCGAAGATAGACACCAAATGCTGGAGTAACTCAGCGGGACAGGCAGCATCTCCGCACAGAAAGAATGGGTGACCTTTCAGTTCAAGATTCCTTCTCTCTGGAGATGCTCATGGGATCCAAAGAGAGATAGTTGAGTGGATAGGGGAATCAAGGACCAGAGGACATAGGTTCAAGGTGAAGGGGAAAAGATTTAATAGGAATCCGAGGGGTTATTTTTTCACACATCGGGTGGTGGGTGTATGGAACGAGCTGCCAAAGGAGGTAGTTGAGGCTGGGACTATCACATAATTTAAGAAACATTTGGACAGGTGCATGAATAGGACAGGTTTGGAGGTTATGGACCAAGCACAGGCAAGTGGGACTAGTGTAGCTGGGATATTGTTGGCCAGTGTGGGTGAGTTGGGCCGAAGGGCCTGTTTCCACGCTGTATCACTCTTGGACTCTATGACTCCATGCTGCCTGTCCCGCTGAGTTACTCCAGCATTTTGTCTCTATCTTCCACCTATCACTTACGAGGCCTTGTCCTGCTCCAACCACTCTTTTTGAGCGTTCTTCCCCCCCCCTTCCCCCCCCCCTTCCCCCACTATAATCAGTCCAAAGAAGGGTTCCGATCCAAAAAGTCGTCTGTCCATTCTCTCCACAGTTGCTGCTTGACGTACTGAGTTCCTCCAGCACTTTGTGTTTTGCACAATATTCTCTTCTATTCCCCCCAATATCTCTGCATGTTAAACTGTTTCAATGGTTTAATGGTTTAACGGTTTAATGGTTTAATGGTGGTTTCATTGTCACGTTTTTGAAGTGCAAACACACAGTGAAATTATTTTCTTACAAACAGTCCAGTAGAGTATTGCTGTACCTAAGCACATCCCCGGGCGGCACGGTGGCGCAGCGGTAGAGTTGCCGCCCTACAGCGAATGTAGCGCCGGAGACCCGGGTTCCATCCTGTCTACGGGTGCTGTCTGTACAGAGTTTGTACGTTCTCCTCGTGACCTGCGTGGGTTTTCCCCGAGATCTTCGATTTCCTCCCACACTCCAAAGACGTACAGGTTTGTAGGTTAATTGGCTTGGTAAAAGTAGAAATTGTCCCTAGTGGGTGTAGGATAGTGTTAATGTGCGGGGATCGCTGGTCGGCATGGACCAGGTGGGTTGAAAGGGCCTGTTTCCGCGCTGTATCTCTAATCTAAACTAATTAGCAAGTATAAGATACAGTCCGCTGAACCTGCATGCAAGAGGCGCCATGTTTTGGTGCCTTTTCCAAAGTCCCAGATATGCTGCAGTCCGTATAATACTGTCGAGTCATTAACATGAAGCACTGATGCTGCTTCTCCCTCCCTTGCCGCTGCCTGACCAGTGGAGAATTTCCAGCGCCCTGTATGTCATATACATTAATGACTTGGATGAAGGGATTAAAAGTACCATTAGCAAATTTGCAGATGATACAAAGCTGGGTGGTAGTGTGAGCTGTGAGGAAGATGCTATGAGGTTGCAGGGTGACTTGGAAAGGTTGTGTAAGTGGGCGGATGCATGGCAGATGCAGTTTAATGTGGATAAGTGTGAGGTTATCCACTTTGGTGGTAAGAATAGGAAGGCAGAGTATTATCTGAATGGAGTCAAGTTAGGAAAAGGGGACGTACAACGAGATCTGGGTGTCCTAGTGCATCAGTCACTGAAAGGAAGCATGCAGGTACAGCAGGCAGTGAAGAAAGCCAATGGAATGTTGGCCTTCATAACAAGAGGAGTTGAGTATAGGAGCAAAGAGGTCCTTCTGCAGTTGTACAGGGCCCTAGTGAGACCACACCTGGAGTACTGTGTGCAGTTTTGGTCTCCAAATTTGAGGAAGGATATTCTTGCTATTGAGGGCGTGCAGCGTAGGATTACTAGGTTAATTCCCGGAATGGCGGGACTGTCATATGTTGAAAGACTGGGTTGGCTTGTATACACTGGAATTTAGAAGGATGAGAGGTGATCTTATCGAAACATATAAGATTATTAAGGGGTTGGACACGTTAGAGGCAGGAAACATGTTCCCAATGTTGGGGGAGTCCAGAACCAGGGGCCACAGTTTAAGAATAAGGGGTAGGCCATTTAGTACGGAGATGAGGAAAAACTTTTTCAGTCAGAGAGTTGTAAATCTGTGGAATTCACTGCCTCAGAAGGCAGTGGAGGCCAATTCTCTGAATGCATTCAAGAGAGAGCTAGATAGAGCTCTTAAGGATAGCGGAGTCAGGGGGTATGGGGAGAAGGCAGGAATGGGGTACTGATTGAGAATGATCAGCCATGAGCACATTGAATGGTGGTGCTGGCTCGAAGGGCCGAATGGCCTATTCCTGCACCTATTGTCTATTGTCTATTGTGGAATACCATCTTTTGCAATAATCTTGTGGTTTGGGCATTGAAATAAATTGCAAGAGTTAGCTCAATAATTATTATGATGCAGCAGAAAAAGTTTCAGTTCCAGTTTAGATTATTGTCACCTGTGCTGAGGCACAGTGAAAAGCTTTTGTTGCGTGCTAACCAGCCAGCGGCAAGACAAGAAAAAGGCGGCTTGGTGCTGGGAAACCTCACTTTAAATAAACAAAGGCACTGTACTTACTGGAGGTTAGAAGGATGAGGAGGGACCTCAGTGAAACTTACCAAATAGTGAAAAACCTGGATAGAGTGGATGTGGGGAGGATGTTTCCACTAGTGGGAGAGTCTAGGACCAGAGGTCACAGCCTCAGAATTAAAGGACGTTTCCTTTAGGAAGGAGATGAGGAGGAATTTATTTCATCAGAGGATGTTGAATCTGTTGGATTCTTTGCCACAGGAGGCTGTGGAGGCCAAGACAATGGATGTTTTTAAGGCAGAGATAGATAGATTCTTGATTAGTGCGGGTGTCAGAGGGTATGGGGAGAAGGCAGGAGAATGGGGTTAGGAGGGAAAGATAGATCAGCCATGATTGAATGGTGGAGTAGATGGGCCGAATGGCCTAATTCTTCTCCTATCACATGACCTTATGACCTTTAAGAACGGGTGACGTGCTACCAAGCTGTTGAGTTCCAGAGGACAATCTCTCTGCCGTAATCTGCCGTGATTGTTGTATATTGGGTCTGCCATCTGAAAACATGTTACAATAAAGCAAGCCACTTCCCCACCGGTAACCAGAAACAGATTGCACATTTGTACCCCTTAATCCGCCCTGAAAACAGTCTCATTTTTGCTTGAAAATGTGTGTTTGTGTGTGGAATCAGAGGGAATCGCGGTAATTTCTCGGACATGGCAAAATAAGCCCCATTTGTTACTAATGTACGTCCACATGAAGCTGAGCCACTGAGAGTGAGTCAGGAAAGACCCACATATGAAGACAATTACTGAATGTTAACAAGTTCTGATGTGAATATGAAATATGACAGAGTCCGTGAGACATTACTCTTTCGGGTTTCATTTGCACTAAATGGAAGAATGTAAGTATGATTTGTCCACTCCAAACCAAAGGCGCCTTCCTCTCCCCAAAGCCCACCACAACCAAGAAAACTGCCATTAATCAAACGCAAGATGAAAGGCCAAGTGATCCGCTGCAATGCTTCCCCATTGTTTACTTTCATTAATGTTTTTGTTATGCAGAATTTACCATGTGTTACAGATTTGGCAATGTCAATTGTAACATGATAAGTTAAATTTACCTAATTGATCTGATCTGTGCTCTGCTAATGTTTAATCTTGTAACCGCGGTGTGAAAAGGCTTATTGAAGAGAAGAGAAGATAGACACAAAACGCTGGAGTAACTCAGCAGGTCAGGCAGCATCTCCGGAGAGAAGGAATGGGTGACATTTCGGGTCGAGACCCTCCTTCGGACTGGAGAGTCAAGATAGGGGTGCCAACTATCCCACTCCCAAATACGGGCAAGGTGACGTCACCCCACATGACCACACCCAGCCAGCGGCCACGTACTCCCGCTTCACCAATGGCGGCCGCCCGGGCCAAGAGGAGGGTTGATAAGCAACCTCTGTTAGGCGAACACACTCGGCCCCGCTCCCCGAACACACTCCATTAGCCTACATTGACCCGACCTACAGCGGCCCCCGGGCCTACAGTGTCCAGGCCTACAGTGTCCGGGCCTACAGCGGACCCCAGGCCTACAGTGTCCGGGCCTACAGTGTCCAGGCCTACAGCGGCCTGCAGACCTAGTGTCCAGGCCTACAGTGTCCGGGCCTACAGCAGCCCCCAGGCCTACAGTGTCCGGGCCTACAGCGGCCCCCAGGCCTACAGTGTCCGGGCCTACAGCGCCCCCCGGGCCTAATACAGGACAAGGGCCGTCCCATACGGGACAAACCAATTTAGCCAATTTAGAGAGATATAGATGGTGATATAGAGAGATGTATAACAAATGAATATAGACAAAAAAATGCTGGAATAACTCAGCGGGACAGGCAGCATCTCTGGAGAGAAGGAATGGGTGACGTTTCGGGTCGAGACCCTTCTTCAGATTTAGGAAGGGTCTTGAGCTGAAACGTCATCCATTATCAGTCTGAAAAAGGGTCTCGGCCTGAAACCTCACCCATTCCTTCTCTTCAGAAATGCTACCTGTCCCGTTGAGTTACTTGAACATTTTGTGTCTAGCTTCAATTTAAACCAGCAACTACAGTTCGTTCCTAGAACAAGTGAATGAAGGATATGTAAAAAAGTGACGATGATAATGGAAACAGGTCATTGTTATCTGTTTGTTGGGTGAGAACGAGAAGCTGGTGCAACTTGGAGGAGGGAGGGATGGAGAGAGAGGGAATGATGGGATACTTGAAGTTAGAGAAATCAATAATCATACCACTGGCCTGGATGTCTACCCTTGACCTACAACTTTAGGCTGTGCATGCCATACGCAAGAAGAAGAAAGACTGGGATGTAAGCTGCCCAAGCAAAATATGAGATGCTGTTCCTCCAATTTGCATTTAGCCTCACTCTGACAATGGAGGAGGCCTAGGACAGAAAGGTCAGTGTGGGAACTGGAAGGAGAATTAAAGTGTTTGCCAATGTGGAGGTCAGGTAGGCCCAGGCGGACTGAGCGAAGGTGTTCAGGGAAACGATCGCCCAGTCTGCGTTTGGTCTTGCCGATGTATAAGAGTCCACATCTTGAACAAGGGATACAGTAGATGAGGTTGGAGGAAGTGCATGTGAGCCTCCACCTAACCTGAAAGGACAGAGAAGGCAGTTCCAGCTTGTTCTCGTCTATGGAACTTCGCCTTTAAGACTGCCTGTATAATTCTCCCAGTGTTAGCTTCATACCTGCGGCTTCATGTAACCCGAGGGATTATATCCGCTGTTATCTTTACCACACTGACAGCACAACAGAGAGAGAACAAAAAGCAGATTTGGAATAATAGAAATTTGAGAATGTTGATCGAGGAATGTTAACTACCTTAAAAAAGTTGCCGTGGTCGCAGAATCGTGGAAGTTTAAGGAACAGACAAAGGTCATTTATCTAGCAGTTGGTTCGGTTAGAACAAAGAACAGACCTCTCAGCTCACTGAAAGTGGCAGCACAGGTAGACAGAGTGGTGAAGAAGGTGTAGGTACATTGGCCTTGCATTCAGTGTCAGGGTCACGATGCAGCTTTATGAGACTTTACTCAGGATGCATTTGGAGTATTGTTCTGCTTGCCCCATTACAGGAAGGATGTGGAGGCTTTGGAGAGGGTTCAGGGGAGGTTTAACCGGATGCTGCCTGGATTAGAGGGTGTTAACTACAAGGGGAAGTTAGGAAAGCCTGGATTGTTTCCACTGGAACACCGGAGCTGAGTGGAGACCAGTCAGATGTTTATAAAGTTATGAGAGGCATGGATAGGGTAGACAGTCAGACCCTTTTTACCAGGGCGGGAATGTGAAGGACTGGGGGGCATAGGTGAGAGGGTAAAGTTTAAAGGAGATGTGCGAGACACGTTTTTTTACACAGAGAGTGGTGGTTGACGTGGTAGATATGATAGTGGTGTTTAAGAGGCTTTTAGATAGGTGCATGGATGTGCAGGGAATGGAGGGACATGGATCATGACCAGGCAATTAGGATGGTGAGCTGTCTTCCTGGTGCCAGGGTCCAGCACGGCTCGGAGCGGCGGAGCGCCATCCTCGAGAGGGAAGGGGAGCAGCCGGAGGTTGTTGTGCATGTTGGCACAAACGATGCAGGTCGGAAGAGGAAGGAGGTTGTGCAACACGAGCTTACGGAATTGGGTGGAAGACTGAAAAGCAGGACCTGCAGGGTAGTGATCTCAGGATTGCCTCTAGTACCTCATGCTGGTGAAGGTAAGAACAGGAAGATTGGGGAAATGAATGTATGGCTGAGAAATTGGTGCAGGAGGCAGGGATTCAGATATCTGGATCATTGGGATGATCTTCCGGGGCAGGGGTTACCTGTACAAAATGGACGGGTTGCACCTAAACTGGAGGGGCACCAACATCCTTGCGGGCAGGTTTGCTAATGCTACCCAGGAGGATTTAAAGTAGATTGGCAGGGGGTGGGGTCTCGTGCAGGACAGAGGCACGAGAGAGGCTAGAAGTTGGTATGGAGGGTGGTGTGGGAAAGGTTAGTGGACAGAATAGGCAGGTGAAAGGCGGAGAGGGGGGAAGGAGGGTTGGTTTAAACTGCACGTATTTTAATGCAAGGGGCCTGACGGGGAAGGCAGATGAGCTTAGGGCATGGATAGGTACAAGCGACTGGGACGTTGGAGCCATGACTGAAACCTGGTTAAGGGATGGGCAGGACTGGCAGCTCAATGTACCGGGGTACAGGAGCTTCAGGAGAGACAGGGGTGAGGGAAAAAGAGGAGGGGGGTTGCATTGTTGGTTAAGGAGGATGTCGCGGCTGTGGTCAGAGGTGACATTACGCATGGTTCGTCTCGTGAGGCTATATGGGTGGGGCTGAGGAACAAGAGAGGGATGGTCACCTTGTTGGGGGTGAACTACAGACCCCCGAATAGTCAACGGGAATTAAAAGAACAAATATGCCAGAAGATTGCAGACAGCTGCAGGTCAAATAAGGTTGTTGTAGTAGGGGATGTTAACTTTCCCAATATAGACTGGGGAAAGCATAGTGTGAAGGGTTTAGATGGGGTGCAATTCCTCAACAGTGTTCAGGAGAGTTTTCTCCAGCAGTATGTGGAGGCCCCCACACGTGAGAGGGCAACGCTGGATCTAGTATTGGGAAATTGGGAAGGGCAAGTTCATGAAGTGTGTGTGGAGGAGCCTTTTGGGACCAGTGACCACTGATGAGGTCTAAGATAGTTATGGATATGGACAGAGATGGTCCACGTGTTAAAATGTTCAACTGGGGTAAGGCCAACTTTGAGGGTGTGAGAGAAGGTCTCGCTCAAGTTGACTGGAGCAGGTTATTCGAGGGGAAAGGAACATCGGCCAAGTGGGATGTTTCTAAAAGTGTCCTGACGAAAGCTCAGGATGTGTACGCACCCGTTAGAGTGAAGGGCAAAGCAGGCAAACGTAAGGAAGCTTGGCTGGCCAGGGAAATTGAGGCGTTAGTCAAAAACAAGGAGGATGCATGGGACAGGTATAGGCAGCTGGGATCAAGTGCATCCCTGGAGGAGTTTTGGGAACTAAGGAGTAAACTAAAAAAGGAGATCACAAGGGCAAATAGGGGCCAGGAAATAGCTTTTGCGGGTAGCATTAAGGACAATCCCAAACGATTTTATAAATACATAAGGGGGAAAAGGGTAACTAGAGAGAGAGTGGGACCTCTCAGGAATCAAAGCGGTCACCTCTGTGTGGAGCCACAGGAGATGGGCAAGGTCCTCAATGAGTATTTCTCTGCATTTACTGAGGAGAAAGACAGTAGGACGGAGGAATTTGGAGCAGTCACTGGAAGTGGCTTGAGAGCAGTCAGGGTTACCATCGAGGAAGTACTGAAGGTACTGTCATGTTTGAAGGCAGACAAATCTCCAGGGCCTGATCAGATATATCTGAGGACATTGTGGGAAACTAGAGAGGAAATTGTGGGAGCCCTGGCTGAGATTTACACGTCGTCCTTAAATACAGGAGAGGTGCCGGAAGATTAGAGGGGGCCAAATGTGCCTCTTTTCAAGAAGGGCTGCAGGTAAAATGTTGGGAACTATAGGCCGGTGAGCTTAACATCTGTAGTTGGAAAGTTACTGGAGAGTATTCTGAGGGATAGGTTATACAGGCATTTGGATGGGCAAGGGCTGATTAGGGACAGTCAGCATGGTTTTGTACATGGGAGGTCGTGTCTCACAAATCTGATTGATTTTTTGAAGACGTGACCATAAAGGTTGATGAGGGCAGAGCTGTAGATGTTGTGTACATAGACTTCAGTAAGACGTTCGACAAGGTTCCACATGGTAGGCTGCTCTGGAAGGTTAGATCGCATGGGATCCAAGGAGAGATAGCTGAATGGATAGCAAATTGGCTCAATGGAAGGAAGCAATTGGTGATGGTGGAAGGTTGCTTCTCGGACTGGAGGCCTGTGACTAGTGGTGTGCCTCAGGGTTCGGTGCTGGGCCCGTTACTGTTTTTCATCTACATCAATGATTTGGATGAGAACATACAGGGCAAGATTAGCAAGTTTGCTGATGATACTAAAGTGAGTGGTTTTGCAGATAGTGAAGATGGTTGTGAATGATTGTAGGAGGATCTGGATCGATTGGCCAGGTGGGCAGAGGAATGGTTGATGGAATTTAATACAGAGAAGTGTGAGGTGTTGCATTTTGGGACGTCGAACAAGGGCAGGACCTACACAGTGAATGGCAGGCCTCTGGGTAGTGTTGTAGAGCAGAGGGATCTAGGAGTACAGGTGCATGGTTCCTTGAAGGTCAAGTCGCAGGTAGATAGGTGGTCAAAAAGGCTTTTGGCATTTTGGCCGTCATCAGAGTATTGAGTATAGAAGTTGGGAGGTCATGTTGCAGTTGTATAAGACGTTGGTGAGACCATATTTGGAATATTTTGTTCAGTTCTGGGCACCATGTTATAGGAAAGATATTGACAAGCTTGAAAGGGTTCGGAAAAGATTTGCGAGAATGTTGCCAGGACTAGAGGGTGTGAGCTACAGGGAGAGGTTGAGGAGGCTGGGTCTCTATTCCATGGAGCGCAGGAGGATGAGGGGGGATCTTATAGAGGTGTACAAAATCAAGAGAGGAATAGATCTGGTAAATGCACAGAGTCTCTTGCCCAGAGTAGTGGAATCAAGGACCAGAGGACAAAGGTTCAAGGTGAAGGGGAAAAGATTTAATAGGAATCTGAGGGGTAACTTTTTCGCACAAAGGGTGGTGGGTGTATGGAACAGGCTGCCAGAGGAGGTAGTTGAGGCTGGGACTATCCCATCGTTTAAGAGACAGTTAGACAGGTACATGATAAGACAGTTTTGGAGGGATATGGGCCAAACGCAGGCAGGTGGGACTAGTGTAGCTGGGACATTGTTGAGCCGAAGGGCCTGTTTCCACAGTGTATCACTCTCTGACTCTATGACCAGCGATCCCCGCACATTAGCACTATCCTACACAGACTAGGGACAATTTCCAATTACACCAGGCCAGTTAACCTACAAACCTGGACTACTTTGGATTGTGGGAGGACACCGAAGATCTCGGAGAAAACCCACGCTGGTCACGGGGAGAACGTACAAACTCCGTACAGACAGCACCCGTAGTCTGGATGGAACCCGGGTCTCCGGCGCTACATTCACTGTGAGGCAGCAACTCTATGCTGCGCCACCACGCCGCAGAAATATCTACTAATATCATGGATGAACTTGGAGAGGCACGGTGGCGCAGCGGTAGAGTTGCTGCCTCACAGCGCCAGAGACCCGGGTTCCATCCTGACTACGGGTGCTGCCTGTGCGGAGTTTGTACGTTCTCCCCGTGACCAAGTGGGTTTTCTCCGGGTGCTCCGGTTTCCTCCCACACTCTGAAGACGTACAGGTTTGTAGGCTAATTGGTTTCTGTAAATTGTCCCTGTTGTGGAGTGGCGTGCTGGTGTATGTTGGTCATTGGTCAGCGCAGACCCGCTGGGCCGAAGGGCCTGTGTCCATGCTGTATCTCTAAAGACTGAGGAACATTGAATGACATTTAAAATAAATGACAAGCACATTGATCTGACAGCCAAGAAGCTGCTACTTGCTGAGGAGGCATTTGGCCTGTCTCCACTTGCTCTTACAAACACCTACAGATGCATCATTAAAGCCACACTGTCATTAAACCCATCGACCATTACAGTTTGGGGAAGAACTCTGCCCAAGAACACAAGAAACTGCAGAGAGTTGTACTTGTAGCCCCGTCCATCACAAAGACCAGGCTCCCCACCACTGACTCCATCTACACTTCACACTGCCTCAGGAAAGCAGCCAACATAATCAAACACCCCATTGTCAGAGTGAGGCTAAACGCAAACTGGAGGAACAGCAACTCATATGTTGCTTGGGCAGCTTACAGCCCAGTGGTATGAATATTGATTTCTCTCACTTCAGGTAGCCCCGGCATTCCCTCTCTCTCCATCCCTCCCCACCCAAGTCACACCAGCTTCTCATTTTCACCCAACAAACACCTAACAACAGCCTGTTTCCTTCATCATCGTTACTTTTTTGCACATCTTTCATTCATTGTTCTTTATCTCTCTATATCATTGTCTATATCTCTCGTTTCCCTTATCACTAACCAGTCTGAAGAAGGGTCTCGACCCAAAACGTCGCCCATTCCTTCTCTCCAGAGATGCTGAGTTACTCCAGCTTTTTGTGCCTATAATCAAACACCTGTTCCACCCGGTCATTCATTCTTTTCCCCACTCCTGTCCAGCAGAAGATGCAGAAGCTTGAATGCACGCACCACCAGACTCAGCAACAGCTTCTTCCCCTCTGTTATCCGGCTTCTGAATGGTCCTTGCACAAGCTAGGGTACTGTCCGATTCACCTCTACCCCAGTGCGGACATTGGACTTTGTCTGTGGAACTGTTGCGCTACAATGCTGAGAACTATATTCTGCACTCTGTATCTTCCCCCTTGCTCCACCTGTTGTACTGGAGTTTGACAGGATTGTATTTACGTATAATATATCTGATGTGTGCATGCAAAACTAACAAATGTGAAAACGCACAGCTCCAGATTCAGGGACAATTTCTTTCCAGATGTTAACAGGCAACTGAACCATCCTACCACTAACTCGAGAGTGGTCCTGTCCTACCATCCACCTCATTGGAGACCCTTGAATTATGTTTAATCGGACTTTACTTTACTTTATCTTGCACTAAACAGGGGGACTCGAGGGGGGGGGTACTCTAGTCCAGAATCCTCTGATCCTCTGCCCAGGGGATAAGTCTGTGTTAGTTTGTTTGTTTGTTTGTTTGTTTGTTCCAATGAGGGCTCTGTGCACACTGCATCCAGCCAATAATCGCTTGTCTTTTCCTTTTTGTTTTCACTTTTAATTTCAAATTTATTTGTACCTTGTGTGCTGTGACCATCGGCAGACCAATTTTCATCCGGGGATGAATAAAGTTTTATCGTATCGAATCGGTGAGGGGGAGAGGGAGGGGGAGAGGGAGGGGGAGTTTGTACGTTCTCCCCGTGACCTGCGTGGGTTTTCTCCGAGATCTTCGGTTTTGTCCCACACTCCAAAGACGTGCAGGTTTGTAGGTTAATTGGCTGGGTATAAGTGTGAAATTGTCCCCAGTGTATTTGGGGAGTGTTAATGTGCAGGGATCGCTGGTCAGCCCGGACTCGGTGGGCCGAAGGGCCTGTTTCCGTAATGTATCTCTAAACTAAAACTAAACTAAATTTAGACATTACTGATTGGTGCTGCCACGTTCTTCCCTGCAAACACAAGCACTATCCTGTACAACGTACAATTTTTACAGAAGCCAATTAACCTACAAACCTGCACGTCTTTGGAGTGTGGGAGGAAACCGGAGCACCTGGAGAAAACCCATGTGGTGACAGGGGAACGTACAAACTCCGTACAGACAGCGCCCGTGGTCAGGATGGAACCCAGGTCTCTGGCGCTGTGAGGCAGCAACTCTACCACTGCGCCACCGTGCCACTTCTCTAGAGTAGCAAGGATGTGTAGCCAGATGAGGCACAGAGGAAAGAGTGTGGAGGGGGGAGAAAGGGGGGGTGGAAACTGTGACCAAAAGTAGAGTTTAGCCCACGCCCACAACGTCCCAGCCTCTACCCTGATCCCAGCAATGAGTGGGTTAACCTATGATGAGTGTTTGGCGGCACTGGGCCTGTACTCGCTGGAGTTTAGAAAGATGAGGGGGGACCTCATTGATTCTTACCAAACAGTGAAAGGCCTGGATAGAGTGGATGTGGAGAGGATGTTTCAACTGGTGGGAGAGTCTAGGACCAGAGGGCACAGCCTCAGAATTAAAAGACTTTCCTCTAGAAAGAAGAGTTGTGAAACAGCCCAGAGAGTTGTGAATTTGTGGAATTCTCTGGAGGCCAATTCACTGGATGAATTTAAAAGAGAGTTAGATAGAGCTCTAGGGGCTAGTGGAATCAAGGGATATGGGGAGAAGGCAGGCACGGGTTACTGATTGTGGATGATCAGCCATGATCACAATGAATGGCGGTGCTGGCTCGAAGGGCCAAATGGCCTCCTCCTGCACCTATTTTCTATGTTTCTATGTAAGATAAGGAGGAATTTCTTTAGTCAGAGGGTGGTGAATCTGTGGAATTCATTGCCACAGACGGCTGTGGAGGTCAAGTCAGTGGATATTTTAAAGGCAAAGATAGATAGATTCTTGATTAGTGCAGGTGTCAGGGGTTATGGGGAGAAGGCAGGAGAATGGGGTTGAGAGGGAAAGATAGATCGGCCTTGATTGAATGGCAGAGTAGACTTGATGGGCCGAATGGCCTAATTCTGCTGCTAGAACTTATGAACATAAACCCTGACATATATATATCTGCACATCGCAGTCACCTTATCTCCCATTCTTACTTACAATGGAAGAAGGGAAAATAGAACGGAACGTACATCTACCCACTTTTTGGGCATACTTTAAGAGAAGCAATTCAGGAAAACTACAATGATGAAACACGAAATAAAATATTCGGTTTGTTATATTTGGAGATCAAAATAGATATATTTCCAGGAGATGAGAATGCATTTCGATGATGTAAATCTGCTGAAAGTAATGACATTTCTAAACAACGTTCTAATCAAAAGAAGGAGCTCTGATCAGCAGCAAGATGAAACGCAAAATTCAAATATTGCTTTTCAACAGAGGTTCGTGGCCGACGTTTTGATTAGACTTTGAATGAAACTGTGGGAAATGAAGTGTGTCAAACTGTCCTTTTGTTGGGTCTTTGACAGCAGTTGCAGGAGGTTTGAAAGACTGAGTGCGGTGTGTGTCATAAGGTTTGTGTTATCTCCATGAAATCAGGACAGCCTGCCAAGCATGATCATTGTGTTTACACTCAGAGTCAGTAACCGTACTAGTGTTGATTATCCTTTGTATTCTGAACTCTCCTGGGCAATGCATGTTCCCATGTTGTGCAACATTTAGTTTCGTTTAGTTTGGAGATACGGCGCGGAAACAGGCCCTTCGGCCCACCGAGTCCGCACCGACCAGCGATCCCTGCACACTTACTCTACCCTACACACACTAGGGACACTTTTACTTACACCAAGCCAATTAACCTGCAAACCTGCACATCTTTGGAGTGTGGGAGAAAACCAGAGGTCCCGGAGAAAACCCACGCAGGTCACGGGGAGAACGTACAAACTCCGTACAGGCAGCACCTGCGGTCAGGATGGAACCCGGGTCTCTGGCGCTGTGAGGCAGTTGATCTACCGCAGCGCCACCGTGCCGCCCAATTTTCTTCGTTTCTTTGTAGAAGCTTTACTGTACCCACTGAAAAGAACAGGGTGTCCGAGAAGATATTTGAGTTGTCGACTTTGTTGAACAGATTTCTAAAGACTCGATGGAGGACACTGTTTCCAAGATTGTGTCTGGGTTTATTCCACAAACTCACAATGTGTGCCCAGAAAAACACTTATCTTAGTTTATGCAAGATTTTTCTTTAACTCTGCTTACATAAACAAGATCAGGGGCACCAGAGACCTGGGTTTCATCCTCATCTCGGGTGCTGTCTGTGTGGAGTTTGCACGTTCTCCCTGTGACCGGGTGGGTTTCCTCCGGGTGCTCCGGTTTCCTCCCACATCCCAAAAAGGCGTGCGGGTTTGTAGGTTAATCGGCCCCTCTGTAAATTGCCCCTAGTGTGTAGGGAGTGGATGAGAAAGTGGGATAACGTGGGACTAATGTGAACTGGTGATCGATGGTCGGCGTGGACTCAATAGACAATAGACAATAGACAATAGGTGCAGGAGGAGGCCATTCGGCCCTTTGAGCCAGCACCGCCATTCAATGTGATCATGGCTGATCATTCTCAATCAGTACCCCGTTCCTGCCTTCTCCCCATACCCCCTGACTCCGCTATCCTTAAGAGCTCTATCCAGCTCTCTCTTGAATGCATTCAGAGAATTGGCCTCCACTGCCTTCTGAGGCAGAGAATTCCACAGATTCACAACTCTCTGACTGAAAATGCTTTTCCTCATCTCCGTTCTAAATGGCCTACCCCTTATTCTTAAACTGTGGCCCCTTGTTCTGGACTCCCCCAACATTGGGAACATGTTTCCTGCCTCTAACGTGTCCAACCCCTTAATAATCTTATACGTTTCGATAAGATCTCCTCTCATCCTTCTAAATGGGCCGAAGGGCCTGTTTCTGTGCTGTATTTTTGAAACATAAACATAAACAAAATACAAACATTGTAAGGACAATAAGAACAATGCAACGCATAGACAGGCCAGCCCACACCACCCAGACTGACCTACAGGCACCTAGTTACACTAATCCAGGTTTATTCTCTCTATTTTCTCGTTAACCCATACTAATTCTGCCATCACCTCGGCACCAGAGGCAGTTCAACAACTTCAACAAAAGGAGAGACCTAACGAATGATAAAAAGGACAGCTTGATGATGTATCAAATGTTTTTAAAAAAATGTTTTGACCTATAATTCGTATTGCATAGACACAACAAAGCTGGAGTAACAAGTCAAGTCAATTTGTCACATACACATACACGATGTGCAGTGAAATGAAAGTGCCAATGCCTGCGGATTGTGCAAAAAAAAAGAAGAATTACAGTTACAGCATATAAATTAAAGTTAATACAGAGAAGACAAATTTTAGGCCCTGGAGTTATAAAAGTTAACAGTGTTACTTCCGGCAGCATCTCTGGGGAAAAGGAATGGGTGACGTTTCGGGTCGAGACCCTTCTTCAGACTGAGAGTCAGGGGAAAGGGTAACAAGAGATCTAGACCGCGGTGTAGTGAAATATAGAACAAATGAATGAAAGAAATGCTAAAACGTCAGAGTGCTGATTCCCTTTCCCGTAACTCGCCCATTCCTTTTCTCTAGAGATGATGCCTGACCCGCTGAGATACTCCAGCTTTTTGAGTCTACCTTCAGCTTAAGCCAGTAACTGCAGTTCCTCCTGTCACAATTAGTATTGCACGTTGTATTTCACCAGAGCACCTCCCAGCCCATGAAAACCATCCCCTGAAGTGTCATTACTACTGCACCGAAATGCGGTTGGAAATCTGTGCACAGCAGCAGCACGGTGGAGCAGCGGTAGAGTTGCTGCCTTGCAGCGCCAGAGACCCGGGTTCCATCCCGACTACGGGCGCTGTCTGTACGCCGTTTGTACGTTCTCCCCGTGACCTGCGTGGGTTTTCTCCGAGATCTTCGGTTTCCTCCCACACTCCAAAGACGTGCAGGTTTGTAGGTTAATTGGCTTGGGTTTGTATACTTGGTATATGTGTAAACTGTCCTTAGTGTGTGTAGGCTTGTGTTAATGTACGTCGATCGCTGGTCGGTGCAGACAAGGTGGGCTGAAGGGCCTGTTTCCACGTTGTATCTCTGAAACTAAAACTGAAAAACTACAAACAGCAAGTTTAGATCAACAGGTGAATACTCTTCGGCTATTTTTGGAAATATCACGGTGGATATACACCGATCAGCCAAAACATTATGACCAATGACAGGCGGAGTGAATAACATTGATTATCTTGTTACAATGGCACCTGTCAAGGGGTGGGATATATTAGGCAGCAAGTGAAAAGTCCGTTCTTGAAGTTGATGCGTTGGATTCAGGAGAAATGGGCAGGAGTAAAGACCTGAGCGACTTTGACAAGGGCCAAATTGTTATGGCCAGACGACTGGGTCAGAGCATCTCTGAAACGGCAAGGCTTGTGGGGTGCTCCCGGTCAGCAGTGGTGAGTACCGACCGACAGTGGTCCGAGGAGGGACAAACCACAAACCGGCGACAGGCAGGGTGTTGGGCGCCCAAGGCTCATCGATGCGCGAGGGCAACGAAGGCTATCCCGTCTGGTCCGAACCGACAGAAGGTCGACTGTGGCACAAGTCACAGAAAAGTTTAATGGTGGTCACGGGAGGAATGTGTCACAATACACAGTGCATCGCACCCTGCTGCGTATGGGGCTGCACACGGAGGACCAACAGCATATTAGGCAGGTGGTCATAATGCAGACCATCAGGCCCTGGGGATTTATCAGCCTTGAGTCCCATCAGTCTACCCAAAACTTTTTCCTGCCTAATGTGGATTTCCTCCAGTTCCTCTGTCACCCTAGGATCTCTGGCCACTAGAACATCTGGGAGATTATTTGTATCCTCCTTAGTGAAGGCAGATCCAAAGTACCGGTTCAACTCATCTGCCATTTCCTTGTTCCCCATAATAAATTCCCCTGCTTCTGTCTTCAAGGGACCCACATTTGCCTTGACTATTTTTTTCCTCTTTACATACCTAAAAAAGCTTTTACTATCCTCCTTTATATTATTGGCTAGTTTACCCTCGTACCTCATCTTTTCTCCCTGTATTGCCTTTTTAGTTATCTTCTGTTGCTCTTTAAAAGAGTCCCAATCCTCTGGCTTCCCACTCTTCTTTGCTATGTTATACTTCTTCCCTTTTATTTTTATGCTGTCCTTGAGTTCCCTTGTCAGCCACAGGTGTCTCTTACTCCCCTTAGAATCTTTCCTCCTCTTTGGGATAAATTGATCCTGCAACTTCTGCATTATTCCCAGGAATACCTGCCATTGCTGTTCCACAGTCTTCCCTGCTAGGGCCTCCTTCCAGTCTATTCTGGCCAGCTCCTGCCTCATGCCTCTGTAATCCCCTTTGCTATACTGTAATACTGACACCTCCGATTTTTCCCTTTTCCCTCTCAATTTGTAGAGTAAAACACATCATATTGTGGTCACTGCCTCCTAATGGCTCTTTTACCTCGAGTCCCATTATCAGGTCAGGTTCATTACATAACACTAAATCCAGAATTGCCTTCTCCCAAGTAGGCTCCAGTACAAGCTGTTCTAAGAATCCATCTCGGAGACACTCCACAAACTCTCTTTCCTGGGGTCCATTACCAACCTGATTTTCCCAGTCTACCTGCATGTTGAAATCTCCCATGACCACCATAGCATTACATTTGCGACATGCCAATTTTAGCTCCTGATTCAACTTGCACCCTATTTGGGGGCCTGTAGATGACTCCCATTAGGGTCTTTTTACCCTTACAATTCCTCATCTCTATCCATACAGATTCTACATCTCCTGATTCTATGTCACCCCTTGCAAGGGAGTGAATATCATTCCTTACCAACAGAGCAACCCCGCCCCCTCTCCCCACCTGCCTGTTTTTTCCCAGCCCTGGTCCTCTTGTAGCCATGTCTCTGTGATTCCCACATCATCATACTTGCCAATGTCTAACTGAGCCTCAAGCTCATCCACTTTATTTTTTATACTTCGCGCATTTAAATACAACACTTTAATTTCCGTATTCACCTCCCCTCTCACACCGGTCACAATTGGCCCTGACCTTACTCTCTTATCCCTTCTGGAACTTCCCTTCCCATTCATTCGAGAGTCCTTTACAGTTTCTCCTGTATTCGCTTCCCCTTTAACTCCATCTTCATATTGCCAGTTTGTAAACCCCTCCCCCCCACTACTTAGTTTAAAGCCACACTTGTAGCACTAGCAAACCTGCCTGCCAGAATGTTGGTCTCCCTGCTGTTAAGGTGTAACCCGTCCCTTTTGTACAGGTCACCCCTACCCCAGAAGAGATCCCAGCGGTCCAGAAATCTAAATCCCTGCTCCCTGCACCAGCCCCTCAGCCATACACTCATATCCCCGATCTCTCTGTTCCTGCCCTCACCAGCACGAGGTACAGGTAGCAGTCCAGAGATAACCACCCTCGACGTCCTACTTCTCCGTCTCCTTACTAACTCTCTAAACTCACGTTGCAGTATCTCCTTCCTCTTCCTCCCGACGTCGTTCGTGCCCACGTGCACAACTACTTCCGGTTGATCGCCTTCCCTCGCTAGGATGTTCTGAAGCCGGTCCGTGATGTCTTGAACCTTGGCACCAGGGAGGCAACAGACCAACCTCGAGTCCCGCCTGCCGCCACAGAATCTACTGTCCGTACCTCGGACAATGGAGTCACCCACTACTATGGCTCTTCCTGACTTCGGTCTCCCCAGTCGAGTTTCCTTGCCTGGGTTAGAACCGCCAACACGACTGCCGCTCGGACTGGAAGCGTCTTCTGCCCCAACAGTTCCCAATAGGGTGTACTTGTTTGCAATAGGCACAGCCACCGGGGTCTCCTCTAGTCCACGTTTGCTCCCCCTTGAAACGGTCTCCCACCTTCGCTCGACGTGGACCCTTGGTGTGACAGCCTCACAGTAGGTCCTGTCCAGGAAACTCTCGCCTTGCCGGATGGCCCTGAGGTCATCCAGCTGCCTTTCCCACTCCGCCACACGTCCATTCAGGAGCCGCACCTGGACACAGTTCTTGCAGGTGTAGCTCCCAGAAGCTCCAGCAGTGTCTCTACCTTCCCACATCCTGCAGGAAACACACTGCACCAACTTGTGCCCCATCACTTCGGTGTCAAAAACAATTCTGGCTCAAAAAACAAGCGTAAGTTCCTCACCTCAGCCTCGCACTTGACTCACAGGGCACCACTCACAGGGCACCACTCACAGGGCACCTCACTCACAGGGCACCACTCACAGGGCACCACTCACAGGGCACCTCACTCACAGGGCACCACTCACAGGGCACCACTCACAGGGCACCTCACTCACAGGGCACCACTCACAGGGCACCACTCACAGGGCACCACTCACAGGGCACCTCACTCACAGGGCACCACTCACAGGGCACCTCACTCACAGGGCACCACTCACAGGGCACCACTCACAGGGCACCACTCACAGGGCACCTCACTCACAGGGCACCACTCACAGGGCACCACTCACAGGGCACCTCACTCACAGGGCACCACTCACAGGGCACCTCACTCACAGGGCACCACACTCACAGGGCACTTCACTCACAGGGCACTTCACTCACAGGGCACCACTCACAGGGCACCACACTCACAGGGCACCACACTCACAGGGCACCACACTCACAGGGCACCTCACTCACAGGGCACCACACTCACAGGGCACCACTCACAGGGCACCACACTCACAGGGCACTTCACTCACAGGGCACCACTCACAGGGCACCACACTCACAGGGCACCTCACTCACAGGGCACCACTCACAGGGCACCTCACTCACAGGGCACCTCACTCACAGGGCAACTCACTCACAGGGCACCACTCACAGGGCACCACACTCACAGGGCACTTCACTCACAGGGCACCACTCACAGGGCACCTCACTCACAGGGCACCACTCACAGGGCACCACTCACAGGGCACCACTCACAGGGCACCACACTCACAGGGCACCACACTCACAGGGCACCACACTCACAGGGCACCTCACTCACAGGGCACCTCACTCACAGGGCACCTCACTCACAGGGCACCTCACTCACAGGGCACCTCACTCACAGGGCAACTCACTCACAGGGCACCACTCACAGGGCACCACACTCACAGGGCACTTCACTCACAGGGCACTTCACTCACAGGGCACCTCACTCACAGGGCACTTCACTCACAGGGCACCACTCACAGGGCACCTCACTCACAGGGCACCTCACTCACAGGGCACCTCACTCACAGGGCACCACTCACAGGGCACCACTCACAGGGCACCACTCACAGGGCACCACACTCACAGGGCACC
Source organism: Rhinoraja longicauda (assembly GCF_053455715.1). Classification (NCBI taxonomy): domain Eukaryota; kingdom Metazoa; phylum Chordata; class Chondrichthyes; order Rajiformes; family Arhynchobatidae; genus Rhinoraja; species Rhinoraja longicauda. Next base: position 12,580,998 of record NC_135993.1, read on the forward strand.
TCACTCACAGGGCACTTCACTCACAGGGCACCTCACTCACAGGGCACCTCACTCACAGGGCACTTCACTCACAGGGCACCACTCACAGGGCACCACACTCACAGGGCACCTCACTCACAGGGCACCTCACTCACAGGGCACCTCACTCACAGGGCACCTCACTCACAGGGCACCACTCACAGGGCACCACACTCACAGGGCACCTCACTCACAGGGCACTTCACTCACAGGGCACCACACTCACAGGGCACCTCACTCACAGGGCACTTCACTCACAGGGCACCACTCACAGGGCACCTCACTCACAGGGCACCTCACTCACAGGGCACCTCACTCACAGGGCACCACTCACAGGGCACCACTCACAGGGCACCACTCACAGGGCACCACACTCACAGGGCACTTCACTCACAGGGCACTTCACTCACAGGGCACTTCACTCACAGGGCACCACACTCACAGGGCACCACACTCACAGGGCACCACACTCACAGGGCACCACACTCACAGGGCACCTCACTCACAGGGCACTTCACTCACAGGGCACCTCACTCACAGGGCACCACACTCACAGGGCACCACACTCACAGGGCACCACACTCACAGGGCACCACACTCACAGGGCACCTCACTCACAGGGCACTTCACTCACAGGGCACTTCACTCACAGGGCACCGCACTCACAGGGCACCGCACTCACAGGGCACCGCACTCACAGGGCACCACACTCACAGGGCACATTCACTCACAGGGCACTTCACTCACAGGGCACTTCACTCACAGGGCACCGCACTCACAGGGCACCGCACTCACAGGGCACATTCACTCACAGGGCACCGCACTCACAGGGCACCGCACTCACAGGGCACCGCACTCACAGGGCACATTCACTCACAGGGCACCACACTCACAGGGCACCTCACTCACAGGGCACTTCACTCACAGGGCACTTCACTCACAGGGCACCGCACTCACAGGGCACCGCACTCACAGGGCACCGCACACACAGGGCACATTCACTCACAGGGCACTTCACTCACAGGGCGCTGCACCCCTTGTGCAAGCCTTGCTTCAATGGCCAATTTACCAAACGCCTACTTTAATTGATCAACTAATCTCACTTCTATGCTGCCTTCCTGACCACCTTGGAGTTATGCGCTCTCAGCCAACGGTCGTCCTCGCTCTGCTCCCGGACTTTTCTGACTGACTACTAGCGTCCTCTTGGCGCTCTTTTCAAACTGCCTTTTCCACTGCAATTACCACTTAGTTTTGTTCTCAGCCAACGGTCGTCCTTGCCCAAAACAATGACCATGGAGTCTGGGAAGTCACTCTCTACTGAAGATCTCGGAGAAAACCCACGCAGGTCACGGGGAGAACCTACAATCTCCGTACAGGCAGCACCCGTAGTCGGGATCGAACCCGGGTCTCCGGCGCTGCAAGTGCTGTAAGGCAGCAACTCCACCACTGCGCCACCATGCGGCCAAAATGTTTTTTTCATAGGGTTGTACAATTTACATTTTTGCACAGAGGAAACTGGGAATAAACAACATCTGACGTTCCTCTTTTAGGAATTATTTTATCAGTTAATATATTATGGTGAATGAACGTAAACAAAGTTGTGTTATGTTTATTAATGAACGTAGGCATAACAATATTCAGCTACATTAACTAATAATCCTTGCTTACAATTGCACTGCATTTGCAATCTCCACATACGTAATAATAATTCAAAACAGAACTTGCATATGAATATTTAATACAAAGAATGTCAGTACTAATCCTATCTAATCCACCTATTCATTCTACATGAATTCAGCTCATAGTGAAAGTACTCCAATGAAAAAAAACGTTCCCCTTTTAAAATATCTTTATGAATGCACATTTATACACGCCAGAGTCCCTTGCCCAGAGTAGGTGAATGGAGGACCAGAGGACATAGGTTTGAGGTGAAGGGGAAAAGATTTAATAGGAATCTGAGGGGTAACTTTTTCACACAAAGGGTGGTGGGTGTATGGAACGAGCTGCCGGAGGAAGAAGTTGAGGCTGGGACAATCCCAACGTTTAAGAAACAGTTGGACAGGTACATGGATAGGACTAGTTTGGAGGGATATGGACCAAACATGGGCAGGTGGGACTAGTGTTGCTGGGACATGTTGGCCAGTGTGTTTCCTCATCTCTGTTCTAAATGGCCTACCCCTTATTCTTAAACTGTGTCCCCTGGTTCTGGACTCCCCCAACATTGGGAACATGTTTCCTGCCTCTAATGTGTCCAATCCCTTAATAATCTTATATGTTTCAATAAGGTCCCCTCTCATCCTTCTAAATTCCAATGTATACAAGCCCAGTCGCTCCAGTCTTTCAACATACGACAGTCCCACCATTCCGGAAATTAACCTCGTGAACCTACACTGCATGCCCTCAATAGCAAGAGTATCCTTCCTCAAATTTGGAGACCAAAACTGCACACAGTACTCCAGGTGCGGTCTCACTCGGGCCCTGTACAACTGCAGAAGGACCTCTTTGCTCCTAACTTCAACTCCTCTTGTTATGAAGTCCAACATTCCATTGGCTTTCTTCACTGCCTGCTGTACCTGCATGCTTCCTTTCAGTGACTGATGCACTAGGACACCCAGATCTCGTTGTACGTCACCTTTTCCTAACCTGACACCATTCAGATAATAATCTGCCTTCCTATTCTTACCTCCAAAGTGGATAACCTCACATTTATCCTCATTAAACTGCATCTGCCATGCATCCACCCACTCACACAACCTGTCCAAGTCACCCTGCAACCTCATAGCATCTTCCTCACAGTTCACACTGCCACCCAGCTTTGTGTCATCTGCAAATTTGCTAATGTTACTTTCAATCCCTTCATCCAAGTCATTAATGTATATTGTAAATGATTGTTTCAGGTGGGAAGCCTCTTCAGACTCAGTATCTGCACTGTTCTACCTGCACTCAGACCAACAGCCATGTGACTCCCGGCCTGTTCTGAAGCTGCATCTCCCTCCCACTTCCTGTAACAGCTTAACTGCCGAGTAAATGGTCTGGAGCCAATTCTGTGATTTATACACTATCAAACTATCAGAACGTGAGGCAAAGCATGGTACCGTGGCAAGGTGGCACAGCGGCAGAGTTGCTGCCTGGCAGCTCCAGATACACAGGTTCGATCCTGACCACAGGTGATGTCTGTACGGAGTTTGCACGTTCTCCCCGTGACCTGCGTGAGTATTCTCCGGGTGCTCCGGTTTCCTCCCACACTCCAAATACGTATAAGTGTGTAGGTTAATTGGCTTGGTATGAATGTAAATTGTCCCTAGTGTGTGTGGGATAGTGTAGGTGTGTGGGGTCGAAGAGCCTGTTTCCACACTGTATCTCTAAACTAAACTAAACTCAAAGCCCTGGAGTATCTCAGCAAATCAGACAACATCTGTGGAGGCAATGGACGGGCCACTTCTGCAGCCCAAACAATTGTGAAGAAGGGTCTTGACCAAAGATAATAGAGCTCTATTATCTGGCCTGTCCATTCCTTCCACAGATGCTGCCTGACCCGCTGAGTTCCTCCAGCACTTTGAGTTTTGCTCAAGACTTGGGCACCTGCAGTTCCTTGCATCAGAAATGTGGGCAGATGTTTCTGAAGTGATTGCAGGAAGTGCTCTTGAAAAATCCCTAAAAACACTGATGAACAATTATTTATGAAAATATAGAATATGCCAGCAATGCCTATTTAGGAAAACATTTTCAATATTCCAGTCTCAAATTAAATCGCCACGGTCGCGCATACAAATGGTGCGATGATTCGGGGAGCGCACCCAGAAATGGGCTTCAGGGAGCGCACCCAGAGACGGGGCTGGAACCAAGGAGGCGCACTCGGAGACAAGGCGACGATCGGGAAGCGCACCTGCAGAGGGGGCCCGGAATTAGCGGTGCGCACCCATGGATGATTCGGGGAGTGCACCCAGAAAGGGCTGGGATTTGCAGTGCGCGCCTCTATGGACACAGGCCCTTCGGCCCAAGGTAGTATTCTTCAAGCATAAGGGGACAAACGATCAGCCAGTCATACAGCACGGGAACAGGCTCCTTGGCCCAACTTGCCCATGCCGACCAATATGGGTGGGGGGGGTGGGAGTGGGGAGGGAGTGGGTGGGAGTGGGGTGGGGAGGGAGTGGAGAATGAGGGGGTGGGAGTGGGGAGGGAGTGGGGTGGGAGTGGGGAGTGGTGTGGGAATGGGTAAGGAGTGGGGAATGAGGGGGTGGGAATGGGGGGGGAGGGAATGGGGGTAGAGGTGGGATTGGGGGATGGAGGGAGTGAGGGTTAGAGGGGGGAGTGGGAGTGGAGGGGGAGTGGGGGGGATAGAGGGGGGAGTGGGGAGTAGAGGGGGGAGTGGGGGTGATGGAGGGGGGAGTGGGGGATGGAGGATGAGGGGGTGGAGGGTGAGGGGAAAGTGGAGGGGGAGTGGGGGTGGAGGGGGGAAGTGGGGGGTGGAGGGTTAGGGGGGCGAGAGGGGTGGAGGGTGAGGGGGGAGTGGGGGTGGAGGGGGGAGTGGGGGGTGGAGGGTTAGGGGGGCGAGAGGGGTGGAGGGTGAGGGGGGAGTGGAGTGGGGGATGAAGGGAGTGGGGGTAGAAGGGGGAGTGGGGGGGGATAGAGGGGGGAGTGGGGGTGGAGGGGGAAGTGGGGGGAGTGTGGGGAGGTAGAGGGGGTCGTGGGGGGTAGAGGTGGTCTTGGGGGATGGAGGGAGTGGGGGTAGAGGGGAGAGTGGGGGGTGGAGGGTGAGGGGGGGCGAGGGGGGTGAGGGGGAAGTGGGGGGTGGAGGGTGAGGGGGGAGTGGGGGATGGAGGGGGAGTGGGGAGTAGAGGGGGGAGTGGGGAGTGGAGGGGGGAGTGGGGGTGATGGAGGGGGGAGTGGGGGTGGAGGCGTGAGTGGGGGGATGGAGGATGAGGGGGTGGAGGGTGAGGGGAAAGTGGAGGGGGAGTGGGGGTGGAGGGGGGAAGTGGGGGGGTGGAGGGTTAGGGGGGGCGAGAGGGGTGGAGGGTGAGGGGGAGTGGAGTGGGGGATGAAGGGAGTGGGGGTAGAAGGGGGAGTGGGGGAGGATAGAGGGGGGAGTGGGGGTGGAGGGGGAAGTGGGGGGAGTGTGGGGAGGTAGAGGGGGTCGTGGGGGGTAGAGGTGGTCTTGGGGGATGGAGGGAGTGGGGGTAGAGGGGAGAGTGGGGGGTGGAGGGTGAGGGGGGAAGTGGGGGGTGGAGGGTGAGGGGGGAAGTGGGGGGTGGAGGGTGAGGGGGGAAGTGGGGCGAGGGGGGAGGAAGAGCTGAAATCGAATGTCCAGACAATTTGGTCACAAATAGAACAATTAAATATGATGAGAATCATCACCGTTTCCTGTGGTTTCCCAAAACACATTCTCTCATTAAACAAAAGGATTGGATTAACAGCAATTTCTTTCTTTTTTTTTCAGGTAAATAGATAAATATTTAGAAGGGGAAAGTCACAAATAGATATTCCAAACCCAAAGTGGGTGAGTTGGGAAAGTCCAGTCGTGGAGAGTGTCCTGTGAGGAAACTTGTCCCACTGACTGCTCCCTGCGTTCAGTAACCCCAAAGCACCATTCATTCCATTGATCAAGACTGCCACTAAGCTCTTTGCAAAATACTGACTGGGATTTACTTTGCTCCAGGGGTGAATTAATTTTGGATGTACCTGACCACAAAGTCTCAGTTGTTGATGGTTATCCATTCTCACTGTGTTGAGTTTGATGGAGACATAGAAAATACCAGAGAGGATTAAGATTCTTAAAAGGTTTTAATTATCTTATTTTATGTCCATCAAGTTCCATCAGTGACCAGGGACCATTGAATGTAAAAAGTCACCTTCAGTCATCTCTCTGCTCCCTGGTGTCAAGTGAAAGATTAAATCATGGCCCTTTTATTTTCTTATCTCCTCAATTTCAAAATCTCTCTGCTAACATCTAAGGCTTGTCAGTATTTGGTCACTATTTTTGCAGCTCTGTATTTCATGGTTTTGACTTGAAGGAAACATTTTTGCAATTTTTCTGTGTTTATTGTGCACTTCCATAAGTGGAGCAAATCTGGACCAATTTATCACAAAAAAAACGCTTGCGATATTTACAGAAAATTATTTTTAGACTGTTCAAAATATAAAGTAAAACCGTCACCAACTTACACACTTGACATGTAAAGACTTCATGATGAGGCGCACAAATTGTGGTGGGACAAAATCTGGGTTAGAAACATAGAAAATAGGTGCTGGAGTAGACCATTTGGCCCTTCGAGCCAGCACTGCCATTCAATATGGTCATGGCTGATCATCCAAAATCAGTACCCCATTCCTGCTTTCTCCCCATATCCCTTGATTCTGTTAGCCCTAAGAGCTAAATCTAACTCTCTCTTGAAAACTCAGTTGGTACTGGTGAGTTTTCATACTGACTAAATTTATCAGAATGTTGAGAGGGTGTTAGCAAAAAAGATGGCAAGACCCTAAACAGCATTGATGTTGGGGTCCAAGTACATAGCTCCCTGATAGAGGCAACACAAGTAGATAGAGAGGTAAAGAAAATGTATGGGATGCTTGTTTTGGTGGCTCCGGTCACGTGTGGCTGCGCCTAACGGCTGCGGCTCTCTGGCAGTCTGTTTGTCTTTTTTTTTTGTGTGTGTGTCGGTGTTGGGATGGTTTTTGTTTCTGTTTTTGGCTGTGTATGTGTGGGGGGTGTGGGGGGGGTGGGGTGGGGGAAACCTTTCTTTTATTGGGTCTCTTCCCCGGGGCGCAGCTCGGCCGCGGGGCCTTCCATCGCCCGCAGGGCCTTCCAGCTCGGCCGCTGGACTTAACATCGCCGGCGCGGCTCGGCCGCGGGACCTAACAGTGCCCGGCGCGGCTCGGCCGCGGGGCCTTCCATCGCCCGGTATGGCCGTGGGACGGTTCAGTGCTCGGTGCGGCTCGGCCGCGGGGCCTTCCATCGCCCGGTGCGGCTCGGCCGCGGAACAGTTCAGCGCCCGGCGCGGCCGTGGGGCCTTCCATCGCCCGGTGAGGCTCGGCTGCGGGACTTAACATCGCGGGCGCGGCTTGGCCGCGGGACGTTTCAGTGCCCGGTGCGGCTCGGCCGCTGGATTTAACATCGCCGGCGCGGCTTGGCCGCGGGACGTTTCAGTGCCCAGTGCGGCTCGGCCGCTGGATTTAACATCGCCGGCGCGGCTTGGCCGCGGGACGTTTCAGTGCCCGGTGCGGCTCGGCCGCGGGACTTAGCCGCGGCCGCGGGACTTAGCAGCAGCCGCGGTGCCTTCCATCGCCCGGCGCGGCTCGGCCGCTGGACTTAACATCGCCGGCGCGGCTCGGCCGCGGGACGTTTCAGTGCCCGGTGCGGCTCGGCCACGGGGCCTTCCATCCCCTTGCGGGGGCTGTGCGTGTCGGTTGCCTCGGTAGGGGTCGAGCTGCCTGTCCGTGGGCGCGGGGGGGAAGAGAGTGGATGTTTTGTTGCCTTCCATCACAGTGAGGGGGTGTTTGGAGTCACTGTGATGGATGTTGGTGTTGGGGTCGTGTGTCCTGTGTTCTTTCCTTTTCTGCTGTGTCTTGTGACTGCTGAAATTTCGTTCGGTATTTATACCAAATGACAATAAAGTTCTGTTATGTCTTCATCAGTCAGGACTGTGGAGGACAAGTCAGTGGATATTTTTAAGGCAGAGATAGATTCTTGATTAGTACAGGTGTTGGAGGTTATGGGGAGAAGGCAGGAGAATGGGGTTAGGAGGGAGAGATAGATCAACCATGATTGAATGGCGGAGTAGACTTGATGGGCCGAATGGCCTAATTCTACTCCTATTCCTCATGGCTTTATGACATTGAGTACAAGAGTCTGGAAGTCATGTGGCAGCTTTATAACGCTTTGGCTTGGCTGCGTTTTGGGTCTTGTGGGCAGTTGTGGTGGTCCCATTGCAGGAAGGATGTGGAAGCTTTGGAGTGGGTGCTGGGGAGAGTTGCCAGAATGATGCCAGGATCATAGTGTTTTAGCTATAAGGAGATGTCGTTCAAACTTAGATTGCTTTCTGTGAAGTGTAGGAGGTTGAGGGGAGACCTGATGGAAGTATACAAAATTCTGAAAGGCATAGAAAGGGCAGCAGTCAGAATCTTTTTGAATAGCTTTCAGGTGAGAGGGGGGAAGTTTAAAGGAGATGTACAGAGCAAGGTTTTAAACACAGTACCTGGAACGTGCTGCCAAGGCTGGTGTTGGAGGCTGGCATGATACTGGATAAGAGAGGCTGGCATGATACTGGGTGTACGAGGCAGTTGGATAGACACATGGAATATTCAGCAAATTTAGTTTCGTTTAGAGATACAGCACGGAAACAGGCCCTTTGGCCCACTAAGTCCATGCCAACCAGTGATCCCTGCACATTAATACTACTACACACACTCTAGACAATTTTACCTTTATACATTTATACCAACCTACAAACCTGTACGTCTTTGGAGTGTGGGAAGAAACCGAAGATTTCGGAGAAAACTCACGCAGGTCACGGGGAAAAGTACAAACTCCGTACAGACAGCACCCGTAGTCTGGATTGAACCCTGGTCTCTGGCTCTGTGAGGCAGCAACTCTACCACTGTGCCACCGTGCCACCCAAAAATGTAGGGATATGGATCAGATGTACGCAGAGGAGATTAACTTGGTTGCACATTCAGCATAGACATTGTGGGCTGAAGTTACTTGCATTGTTAGTTGGCGGTTACAGAGTTTCTTGACCAACCACCTTAATTCCAGTCGCCTATCACTACATTTCTCCCTGTCTATGCTCTCCCCTGCTGTGTAAGCTTGTCCAACCTCTCCTTATAACTCATAACCTCTTCTACAGGCCCTTCTGCCCAACTTGCCCATACCGGCCAACAATGTCCCAGCTACACTAGTCCCACCTGCCTGCGCTTGGTTCATATCCCTCCAAACCTGTCCTATCCATGTACCCATCTAACTGTTTCTTAAACGTTGGGATGTCCCAGCCTCAATTACCTCCTCTGGCAGCTTGTTCCATACACCCACCCAAGTTACCCCTCGAATTCGTATTAAATCTTTTCCCCTTCACCTTAAACCTATGTCTTCTGGTCCTCGATTCCCCTACTCTGGGAAAGAGACTCTGTGCATCTACCCGATCTATTCATCTCATGATTTTGTACACTATCATGATCTTGTAGTGTTGTTCGTGATACCGCTACCATGGGAAGACATTTTGACTACCCTATCTACAACTAATTACTCTATCTGTATTTATAAATATTTATAATTTTTTACGTAGTTCATCCCTAGGTAACGTAAAGGTTCCATTTTTATTGACATTCATAAATTGGAAAGCACAAACGCCATTGGCGATGGTAATGACATCTCTATGCTGTTGCAATGATTGGCATCAAAGATAAGAAAGAACTATTAGAGATTGAGAGAGAGAGAAAATTAGTTCTGTTGTTCAGAGGACAAACATACTTGTGTACATCAGACTGCAGTGTCTAATAACATTGTGGGAGCTGATTTGTATGTCAGAATGTCCACAAGTCTGGCAAGTGTGACCCGAGGGAGCTCTGTACCTCTAACATGTTACTCCTTGGTCTTTAGACACAAAATGCTGGAGTAGCATGTAGAGAAGGAATGGGTGACTTGTTGGGTTGGGACCCTTCTTCGCACTGATCTGTCTGATCAGTCTGAAGAAGGGTCTCGACCTGAAACGTCACCCAATCAGTCTGAAGAAGGGTCTCGACCCGAAACGTCACCCGTACCTTCTCTCCAGAGATGCTGCCGAGTTACTCCAGCATTTTGTGTCTATCTGCGGTTTAAACCAACCTCTGTAGTTCCTTCCTACACATTCCTTGGCCTTTTCTGTTCCAGGGAAAACAAGCTTCGACTATCCAATCTCTCGCTGTAAGTAAAGTACTTTCCAGGCAGCATCCTGGTCACTCTCTCCAGTGCAAGCTGTCCTTTACAAACAGTAGTACCCAGAACTGCTTAGTTCAGCTCAGTTTAGTTTATCATCATGTGTACCGAGGTACAATGAAAAACCTTTGTTACGTACTAACCAGTCAACGGAAAGACAAAACATGATTACAATGGAGCCGTTCACAGTGTAAAGATACGCGATAAGGGAATAACGTTTAGTGCAAAGTAAAGCCAGTAAAGATGCCGGTCCACACAATACACCTGTGCTTTGTAAAGTTGCGTCCTAATGCTCCAAAGTTTTATGCCGTGACCTGCAAAGGCAAGAATACCATCTGCCTCTTCACTCCCACTCTCAGGGTACTATGGATTTGAACCATAAGGTCTCCTAATTTGAGGAAGGACATTATTGCTATTGAGGAAGTGCAGCCTAGGTTCACCAGGTTAATTCCCGGGATGGCGGGACTGACAAATGATGAAAGAATGGGTCGACTGGGCTTGTATTCACTAGCATTTAGAAGGATGAGAGGGGATCTTACAGAAACATATAAAATTCTTAAGGGTAAATTTAGGAAAAATGTTCCCAATGTTGGGGGAGTCCAGAACCAGGGGTCACAGTTTAAGAATAAGGGGTAGGTCATTTAGGACAGAGATGAGGAAAAACTTTTTCAACCAGAGAGTTGTGAATTTGTGGCATTCTCTGCCACAGAAGGCAGTGGAGGCCAATTCACTGAATGTTTTCAAGAGAGAGTTAGATTTAGCTCTTAGGGCTAACAAAATCAGGGGATATGGGGAGAAAGCAGGAACAGGGTACTTATTTTGAATGATCAACCATGATCATGGTGAATGGTGGTGCTGGCTTGAAAGGCTGAATGGCCTACTCCTGCACTTATTTTCTATGTTTCTATGTCTCTCTTGGTGTAGTTTAGTTTAGTTTAGAGATACAATGAGGAAACAGGCCCTTTGGCCCACTAGATAAATGTGAGGTTATCCACATTGGCGGCAAAAATAAGGATTATTATCTTAATGGTGTCAGATTAGGTAAATGGGACGAGACCTTGGTGTCCTTGTACACCAGTCACTGAAAGTAAGCGTGCAGGTACAGCAGGCAGTGAAGAAAGCTAATGGCATGTTGGCCTTCATAACGAGAGGATTTAAGTACAGGAGCAAAGAAGCCTTTCTGCAGTTGTATAGGGCCCTGGTGAGACCACATCTGGAGCATTGTGTGCTGTTTTGGCCTCCTAATTTGAGGAAGGACATCTTTGCTATTGGGACAGTGCAGCGTAGGTTCACGAGGTTATTCCCTGGGATGGAGGGACTGTCATATGAGGAAAGATTGGAAAGACTAAGCTTGTATTCACTGGAGTTTAGAAGGATGAGAGGGAAGCTGGAAAGCTGATAATTATTGACCATCCTTTGGTATCCTTCAAATGACAGTAGTAAGTAGTAAGCCTTACAGTAACGTCCAGGTTCAGGAACAGCTTCGTCCCTACAGTCACCAGGCTATTAAACACCACAACCTCCAAATAAGCTCTGAACTACATAGACTATTATTATTGTTATTGCACTATTATTGTTTGTTTTTATGTGTACGTGTGTGTATATATACACATGCCCACATATATATGTATATATATTTGTACATATGTATGTATGTATAGAGGAAGGTTCTACAGATGCTGATTTAAACGGAAGATAGACTCAAAATGCTGGAGTAACTCAACGGGACAGGCAGCAGTTTGATGAAGGGTCTCGACCCGAAACTCTCCAGAGACGTTGCCTGGCCCGCTGAGTTACTCCAGCATTTGGTGGTATATATATATGTGTGTATATATGAGTGGGTATGTGTATATATACACACACTGAACTTTTTGTTTCTCATTTATTATATTGTTTAAAGTGTACTATATTCACATATCCTGTTGTGCTGCTGCAAGTAAGAATATCATTGTTCTATATGGGATACATGACAATAAAACACTATTGACCCTGATTCTTGAACTGGTGTAGTTAATAAGTGTTTCATAGAACATAGAAACATAGAAAATAGGTGCAGGAGGAGGCCATTCAGACCTTCGAGCCAGCACCGCCATTCATTGTGATCATGGCTGATCATCCACAATCAGTAACCCGTGCCTGCCTTCTCCCCATATCCCTTGATTCCACGAGCCCCCAGAGCTCAATCTAACTCTTGAATTCATCCAGTGATTTGGCCTCCACTGCCCTCTGTGGCAGAGAATTCCACAAATTCACAACTCTCTGGGTGAAAAAGTTCCTTCTCACCTCAGTTTTAAATGGCCTCCCCTTTATTCTAAGACTGCGGCCCCTGGTTCTGGACTCGCCCAACATTGGGAACATTTTTCCTGCATCGAGCTTGTCCAGTCCTTTTATAGTTTCCATAGTGGTATTAATTTAGGAGTTACAGAGTTTTCAAGCATCAACAACGAAGGAAGTGCAATTAAAATTAACAGGATGTGTGTGGGAGGGAAAGTTAGAGTTGCTAAAGGTCCTACATATCAATTAAGAAAAGATTTGTAGCACTCTGACTAAAACTCCAATTTCCTCACTAATTGTTCTAATATCCATTGGGTGAAAACGCCTGGCTCTGGAGCACTACCTCTCTGAAGCCACATTATTTTCTACTTTACCTGCTATTTATCAAACTCAAGTAAGCAGCAACAAGGATAATTGAACAAATTTAAAGGGTAAGGTCGTGTGATGGTGGCAAGCTTGAAAAGTTTAACTGCACCTGGCTGGAACTGCGGATAGATACAAAATGCTGGAGTAACTCAGCGGGACAGGCAGCATCTCTGGAGAGAAGGAATGGGTGACGTTTTAGGTCGAGACCCTTCTTCAGACTTACACTTAAATAACAGTCATCCTATTAACCTCACTGTATTTGAGAAAACATGGGTCATTCATCTAAGGTGTTTTGCCAAGGTAGGATTTGATAAATATATTATTTCTGTCATTTGAAGCAAGAATATTTGCGGTATACAATGCAACTCTTAGCATAGTGTAAAGTTGGGTTGTTGGTCTGAATCAGATTAGATTTAGGGTGGTCACGGTGGTGCAGTGGTAGAGTTGCTGCCTTACAGCGCTTACAGCGCCAGAGACCCGGGTTTAATCCTGACTATGGTGCTGTCTGTACGGAGTTTATACGTTCTCCCCATAACTGCATGGGTTTTCTCTGAGATCTTCGGTTTCCTCCCACACTCCAAAGACGTACAGGTTTGTAGGTTAATTGGCTTGGTGTAAGCGTAAATTGTCCCTAGTGTGTGTAGGGTAGTGTTAGTGTGCTGGGGATCGCTGGTCGGCATGGACTCGGTGGGCCGAAGGGCCTGTTTCCGCGCCGTATCTCTAAACTAAAACTAAACTAAATTGAGGTTTAGGCTAAAGTTTCTGGTTATTTGTGTCACGTGTACAGAGGTACAGTGAAAAGCTTTGCTTTGCATGCTATCCAATTAAATCAGATAATAGTTACGTAACTACATTCAATTCTAACTCAAGTACAATAGGTAGACACAAAATGCTGGAGTAACTCAGCGGGACAGGCAGCATCTCTGGATAGAAGGAGTGGGTGAGGTTTCGGTTTGAGACCCTTTAGACTGAGAGTCAGGGGAGAGGAAATCTAGAGATATGGAAGAATATGGTGTAAAAATGACATATCAAAGCAGAGGTTGATAAGGAAATGGAAATGGTTCATTCTTAGCTAAGGGGAAGGTGACAATGAGGTATACAATCAGTAAAATTAATCAGAAGAATTCTACATTACTGCACAAGGATATTGTTATACATCTATACATGCACAATGCAGATCGGAGGAACAGCACCTAACATTTTGCTTGGGCAACTTCCAACCCAGCGGTATGAACATTGATTTCTCTAACTTCAAGTAACCCTTGCTTTTCGTCTCTCTCCGTTCCACCTTTCCCACCCTATCTCTAATCTTCCCTTGAAACGTCACCCATTCCTTCTCTCCAGAGATGCTGCCTGAGTTACTCCAGCATTTTGTGTCTGTCTTCCATGTGTACAGTTTATTGCCTGCCTTTAATTTCCTCTGACCTGAGAAGACAGTTAAAGGTTAAGCCCTTTGGTGGGCCTGGATTCTCATGTGGTCCAAATCAACTAAAGACAGCAGAGGCAACACGGTGGCGGAGAGGTAGAGTTGCTGCCTTAGCTCCAAAAACCCTGGTTCAATCCTCCGATGACTACAGGTGCTGTCTGTGTGGAGTTTGTACGTTCTCCCTGTGACCGCGTGGGTTTTCTCCGGGTGCACCGGTTTCCTCCCACATTATAAAGACGTGCAGGTTTGTAGGCTAATTGACTTCTGTAAATTGACCCTAGTGTGTAGGATAGCACTAGTGTGCAGGGATCGCTGGTCAGTGCAGACTCGATGGGCTGAAGGGCCTGTTTCCATACTGCATTTCTAAAACTTTAAAACTAAAACAGCAGATTTACCTCACTGAATGTTTCTGAATTGCTTTCTACACCAATCCTCTAATAAAATTAGCTTTAATTCAATATTTATTTAATTCCCAGATTTTAAATTTGTTCTCTGCTGTAGTGAGTTTGGAACAAGTGTCCTTGGGTCAATGGTTCAGAACTCTGACTAGCATTCTATGGTCATAAGGTCATTAGTGACAGCAGCAGAATTAGGCCATTTGGCCCATCAAGTCTGCTCTGCCATTCAATCGTTGCTGATCTATCTCTCCCTCCTAACCCCATTCTCCTGCCTTCTCCCCATAACCCCTGACACCTGTGCTAGTCAAGAATCTATCTCTCTCTGCCTTAAAAATATCCACTGACTTGGCCTCCACAGCCTTCTGTGGCAATGAATTCCACAGATTCACCACCCTCTGACTAAAGAAATTCCTCACCTCCTTCCTAAAGGAACGTCCTTTAATTCTGAGGCTGTGCCCTCTGGTCCTAGACTCTCCCTATGTGATTAGCCCATTCACACATCTGTTCTGCTGATGCACCCTCGTTTGAACCCCTAGTCTCAATGGTAGGAATGAAAAATGCGTCCTAACATTGGACGTGAGGAACATACTTCCAATTTTACTATTATGCTCCTTCAATGATGGCATTCCATTCGAAGAAATAGTTGTCCTGTATATATCCACCAATAAATCAACTAGGTTAGCAGTAGCAATGAGCTTTTAGACTTTAGAGATACAGTGTGGAAATTGGCCCTTCGGCCCACCGAGTCCACGCCGACCAGCAATCCCCATTCACTAGCACTATCCTACACACTTGGGTCAATTTACAATTCACAAAAGCTAATTAACCTACAAACCTGCACGTCTTTGATTTTTAGATTTAGGTTTAGAGATACAGCACGGAAACAGGCCCTTCAGCCCACCGAATCCGCGCCGCCCAACGATCCCCGCACATTAACACTATCCTACACACACTAGGGACAATTTTTACATTTACCCAGTCAATTAACCTACATACCTATACGTCTTTGGAGTGTGGGAGGAAACCGAAGATCTCGGAGAAAACCCATGCAGGTCACGGGGAGAACGTACAAACTCCGTACAGACAGCACCCGTAGTCAGGATCAAACCTGAGTCTCCAGCGTTGCATTCGCTGTAAGACAGCAACTCTACCGTTGCGCCACCGTGCCGTCACTTTGGAGTGTGGGAGGAAACTGGAGTACCTGGAGAAAACCCAGTGGGTAGAATGTACAAACTCTGTACAGACCGCACCGGTATTCAGGATCGAACCTGGGTCTCTGGCGCTGTGAGTCAGCAGCTCTACCGCTGTGGTGCTCTGCCCTTAAAACGTGGCCCCTAAAATGTTGTTAAATGTGGTTATGGTTCAAGTACTTCCTATACTCATAGCTCCAAATACGCAGTACACAGGATACAGAATACCACATTTAGTGCAAGATAAAGTCCGAATAAAAATCGTTCACAGGTTTCCAATGTGGTAGATGGGAGGATAGGACCGCACTCTAGCTGATGAGAGAACTGTTCAGTTGCCTGATAACAGCTGGGAAAAACACCTCTCTAAATCTGGAGCTAACTTGGAGGGGGGCATGATGGGCCAGCGGTAGAGTTGCTGCCTTACGTTAGTGTATGGGGAATGACAGGTCAGAGCAGACACGGTGGGCCAAAGGGCTTGTTTCCGCCCTGTATCTCTACACTAAAACTAAAAATGTTCAATTTCACACTCTTGCCTGATGGGAGAGGGGAGAAGAGGAGGTAACTGGGGTGAGACTGGTTCTTGATTGTGCTGCTGGCCTTACCGAGGTAGCGTGAGGTGTAGATGGAGTCAATGGACCCGCCTCTCCCCTGACATCAGTCTGAAGAAGGGTCTCGACCTGAAACGTCACCTATTCCTTCTCTCCCGAGATGCTGCCTGACCTGCTGAGTTACTCCAGCATTTTGTGTCTCCCTTTGACATGGCTGGTTCGGGACTAATTGTTGTTATATTCATCAATGGGTGTGTGTACTAACCAATCTCTCCATATGGATCGGTGACATTTCGGATGGGGGACCCTTCTTCAGACTGAGAGTCAACGGGGAGATGGAGTCTAGAGATATGGAAGGATAAGGTGTGAAAATGACAGATCCAAGCACACGATGATAATGACTTCAGATCATTCAGAAACATTAGATACAGAAGGGAAAAAAGAGTCTGGTGGTGTGTGCTTTCAAGCTCCTGTACCCTTTGAATGAATGAATGAATGAATGAAAGAATGAATGAAAGAATTACTGATTAATTAGTCCATTAATTAATTAATTAATTAATTGATTAATGAAAGAAGGAATGAATGAATGAATGAATACTTTATTATCGTGCCTCCCAGCGGGACATGGAGAAGCCGAGGCTGGGGATTCACGGGTCGCGTCCCGCGGCCAACAGTCTAGATGGCCCCTGGGTCGACGGAGCCCGTGCCACGGAGGCGTCCAGAGAGGACCCGGCGGCGATAGGGGACATCAATGCGGCGGTCGGTGATGGCGCCGACTGACAGTCAAGGATGGTCATGCGGATGTGAGCACGCCGCTGCTGAGGGAAGGAATGAAGGACCCGGCGTGGGGGCAACACCCGTGAGGAGGGGGAAGAGCAATGGGGACCCGGCATGGGGGGGGCCTCCGTGAGGAAGGGGGGAGGGGGAGGGAGGAGAGGGGTGGGGGAGTACAAAGGGGGACCTGGTGTGGGGGAGGGGGAAGGGGGAGAACAAGGGGGACCTGGTGTGGGGCACTCTGTAACTTTGTCAGCGCCCTTTATGTGGCAACTATTTGCATACCTTGGGTACTCAAGCAAAGAATTTCACTGTGACACGTGACAATAAAGCATTCACTCATTGATGAATTCACCAAATGCTATTCCCTTATCACGTACACTGTCAATGGCTCGATTATAATCATATATTGTCTTTACGCTGACTGGTTAGCACGCAACAAAAGCTTTTCACTGTACCTCGGTACACGTGACAATAAACTAGACTGAACTGAACTGAGGAATGAATGACCAAGATGGGAAAGGCCTTTGATTACTGAGGCTGGGTTCCTAAGGCTCTGTGACGTGAAGTTGACTGGGGGCAAAACACCTTCGGACCAAAGAATACAGTACGTGTGCATCATTCAATGCAGCTAAAATGATGCGGTGTGTTGTCTGGATAACATTAACGTAGATAATTACATTGTGTCTGGAAACAGGATTCTTCTATTCTCTTATTATCCAGG
Source organism: Rhinoraja longicauda (assembly GCF_053455715.1). NCBI lineage: Eukaryota > Metazoa > Chordata > Chondrichthyes > Rajiformes > Arhynchobatidae > Rhinoraja > Rhinoraja longicauda. The sequence goes on from NC_135993.1 coordinate 12,598,623, forward strand.
GATTTCTTGCGCTCCACTTTAAATACATTTACTCGATTCATGTCGAGCGTTTCATGTGGTGTTAATTCTTTCCCTGACTCCAGAAGAGTTGCTGTGAAATTGAATGGTATTTCACACCTGATATGTCTTTGGCTTTTCCAAGAAACATTGCCCAACAAGCCTTGGTGAAAGAATATGGGCCCAGAGTATAATGAAGACATTACCCTGTGGCTGTTTCCCAAGGCTGTGTGGAATGGACTTGCGTTGGAATCACCCTGTAGCCTAATGAACAGATGGACCAGGAAAGGAAGGTGTTTGGTGCTCCTTTTGTTATTTAGCAGTTGGTCTCCATGTTCATCACTGAGGGTCCACTTGGCCTGTCCCTGCCCTGTACTGCTGTATGTTCTATGTTATAGAGTTTATGTTATACAGCGTGGAAACAGGCCCTTAGGCCCAACTTGCCCACACCGGCCAACATGTCCCAGCTACACTAGTCCCACCTGCCCGCGCTTGGTCCATATCCCTCCAAACCTGTCCTATCCATGCACCTGTCCAACTGTCTCTTAAACGTTGGGATAGTCCCTGCCTCAACTACCTCCTCTGGCAGCTTGTTCCATACACCCACCACCCTCTGTGTGAAAAAGTTACCCCTCAGATTCCTATTAAATCGTTTCCCCTTCACCATAAACCTATGTCCTCCGGTCCTCGATTCATCTACTCTGGGCAAGAGACTCTGTGCATCTACCCGATCTATTCCTTTCATGAATTTATACGCCTCAATTAGATCCCCCCTCATCCTCCTGCCCTCAAAGGAATAGAGTCCCAGCCTACTCAACCTCTCCCGATAGCTCACACCCTCTAGTCCTGGCAACATCCTCGTAAATCTTCTCTGTACCCTTTCCAGCTTGACAACATCTTTCCTCCAACATGGTGCCCAGAACTGAACCCAATACTCTCCACAATGTCCATGCCCAACAACATGCCTAATCTCCTATGCCTGCACATGATCCACATAGAGTCATAGAGTCACAGAATGAAACAGTTTGGAAACAGGCCCTTTGGCCCAACTTGCCAACATGCCCCAGCTATACTTGTCCCACCAGGTTTGTTCCATATCTCTCCAAACCTGTCCTATCCACGTACCTGTCTGTTTCTTAAGCGTTGGGATAGTCCCAGCCTCAACTACCTCCTCTGGCAGCTTGATCCATACACCCGGTGTATGTTACCCCTCAAATTCCAATTAAATCTTTTCCCCCCTCGCCTTAAATAGCCTTAAATAAATTGATAGCAACATTTAAGAGACTTTTCAGAGGGAATGGAGGAGTAGAAGCCATGTGTTGGCAGATTGGATTAGTTTAGTTTGGCATCATGGTCAGCACAAAGAGGGTGGGCCGAATGGCCTGTACCTTTGCTGTCCAGGTCTGTGTGAGTGCCTATGATACGATGCAATAGAACTTTATTTATCCCAGGAGGAAATTCGATCTGCCAACAGTCAAAATACACGAAACTTGAAATTAAAGTGAGGAGTGGAAGGGATTGGGGATGTGCAAAGATTGGGGGGTGTGGGGTGTGGGGGGGAGTCCGTCTCAGTCTCAGTCTACCCCACGACAGAAGGAGGAGGAGTTGTCCAGTTTGATAGCCACAGGGAAGAAGGATCTCCTGTGGTGTGGCGTTGTGTGCAGCATCTTGGTGGGACCAGTCTGTTGCTGGACGTGCTGCTCAGGTTGGCCAGTGTTGTGGTGTAGAGGATTGGCTGCATTGTCCAAGATGCTCGGCAGTTTGAGCAGTGTGCGTGCAAGACTGTATCACACCCAGTGGCGAGGTAAGGGGAGTGCCCTGCGTTTGTCACCGTTAACACTGCCGACGATGATTTGCTCGGGAAAAGTCACATATGTTTGCTATTGAGGTCTGTAGGGCTTGGCGTAAACAATGCTGAAACAATAAGCTGATTGTGGGAGATGAATGGGGATGCCAGGTTGCGTGCCAATGAGCAACAAGGCCCAGCCCAGCCTCCCCGCCACCTCCACACTCAGCTGCTGCATGTTAACACCTTGCCCAGTCCAGGATGAAAATGGGAGCCAGCTTTCCCCCGGCCCTGGACCGCTGGATCTGCTTCCCCGACGAAACGCCATCCATTTCATTTCCCCCACCTGGTGGAAATCAGGTACGGGGGCAATGAGAACAACAGGGGTCATTTATCCAACACTCACCCCGAGTACCCCGAGATTAACCTGTAATTCTGAACAGGCAAGGAACACGTTCACAGCAAGGAAGGTGGATTCAGATTTAAATGTTTACAGAGAAGATCGACACAAAATGCTGGAGGAACTCAGCGGGATGGGACAGGCAGCATCTCTGGAGAGAAGGAATGGGTGACGTTTTGGGTCAAGACCCTTCTTCAGATGTCTCGACCTGAAATGTCACCCGTTCCTTCTCTCCAGAGATGCTGAGTTACTCCAGCTTTTTGTGTCGATCTTCGATTTAAACCAGCATTTGCAGTTCTTTCCTACACTAAATGTTTATATAGATATATAAATTGGAGACACTTCTTCTTCTTAAGCCTTTGGCTCCTCTAGGGAGCATAGTCCATTGACAAATGTCCTCCACCTCACTCGGTTGTTGGTGGTTCTATGGAGATCTCCCCAGTTGAGCCACTCCCAGACATTTCTGCCTGGACACCTTCTCCAGCTGTTCCTGGGGCCACCTCTTTTCCTTTTTCCTTGGGGGTTCCATTTCAGGGCGTGCCGGGTGATGTTTGATAGAGTGGGAGAGATGGGATATAGTGTGCTTGCCTTCATCGGTTGGGGCCTGTGCCTTCTTTATATTGCATCTTTACCACTTTATCTACTTGAGAAAAAGAGTGAGGAAGTCCTGTGGCAGCTTCACAGGACTTTGGTTCGGCCGCACTTAGAGTTTGTGAGTGGTGCTGCTCACCCATCACATGATGCATGTGGAGGCTGTGGAGAGGTGCAGAAAAAGTTTACCAGTATGTTTTCTGGATGAGATGGTGGTAGCTACAGAGATGAGGTATTAGTGATTAAACGAACCTGGATTAATTCCCTGGCACATCAGACATTGGGAGAAACCCGATAGAAGTATGTAAATGTATGAGAGGCTTAAATAGGGTGGACAATCAGAACCTTCCCCCGAGGGTGGAGATATCAAAAGGCATTGTTGCTCGGCAAGTTTGTATACAGAGGGTGGTAGGTGCCTGGAACACGCTGCATTGGAGGGTGGTGGAGGCAGATACGATAGTGGCATTTAAAAGACTTTTAGTTTAGTTTAGTTTAGAGATACAGCACAGAAACAAGCCTTTCAGCCCACCAGGTCCGCGCCGATCAGCAATCCCCGAACATTAACACTATCCTACACCCACTAGGGACATTTTTTACATTCCCCAAGCCAATGAACCTACAAACCTGTACGTCTTTGGAATGTGGGAGGAAACCGAAGATCTCAGAGAAAACCCACGCAGGTCACGGGGAGAACGTACAAACTCCGTACAGACAGCGCCCGTAGTCGGGATCGAACCCGGGTCTCCGGAGCTGCATTTAAGGAGGCAACTCTACTGCTGCGCCACCGTGCTGCTGGTGTAAGTATGTGTATGTGTTATGTATTACATATGTGTTACATACGTGCTTGGAAAGAATGCAGAGATATGGATCACGCGTGGCTGGAGATTATTAGTTTAACTTGGCATTATGTTTGGAATGGACATTGTGGGCAGAACGGCCTGCTCTTTTGCTGTATTGTCCTATGTTCTACAGACATCTAAACATTTTAGCAAAGCATGAAGCCTAACAACAGTTGATATCAGCAGATGGGGTATTAACATTACAGAAGTGCCACTGGGTGGATGGAGAACATCAAATCTGACCTGGCATGGATAACATAGTGGCTGGTGATCACCTTGCAGCACAGTGAATTACCATATCCACAAGAAACTGCAGACAATTGTGGACGCAGCCCAGACCATCACACAAACCAACCTCCCTTCCATTGACTCCATCTACACCTCACGCTGCCTCGGCAAGGCCAGCAGCACAATCAAGGACCAGTCTCACCCCGGCCACTCCCTCTTCTCCCCTCTCCCATCGGGCAAACAGGCAACAGGCGTGACTGGTTAGCACTCAACAAAAGCTTTTCACTGTACCTCGGTACATGTTACAATAAACAAAACTGAACTAAAAAGATACAGAAGTGTGAAAACGCACACCTCCAGATTCAGGGACAGTTTCTTCCCGGCTGTTATCAGGCAACTGAACCATTCTACCACAACCAGAGAGCAGTGCTGAACTACTATCTACCTCATTGGTGACCCTCGGACTATCTTTGATCGGACTTTACTGGCTTTACCTTGCACTAAACGTTATTCCCTTATCATGTATCTGTACACTGTGAATGACTCGATTGTAATCATGTATTGTCTTTCCGCTGACTGGTTAGCACGCAACAAAAAGCTTTTCACTGTACCTCGGTACACGTGACAATAAACAAAACTAAACTAAAAAAAATTCCATTGTTAAGCACAGCATCTGCAACCTAATATGTTTCTTTCTTTAGGACTCGGGTTAGATACAAGTTTCATCCTGTTCGATTCATTCGATACGATACGATACGATACAACTTTATTTATCCCAGGAGGGAATTTGATCTGCCAACAGTCAACCTGAAGAAGATGACAATGGCCAACACCGATTGGTAGAACATCTACCAACATTCATCCATTTCCTCAATACCACAGGTTGATGGAAACCTTGCTGGCTGCTGCTTTTGATATTGTAATGTTTGGTGCCACTATTGGGCCTAAGCTGATGACAGAGATGGCCTGCAATATAACACCCAAAAAGATAAACAACATCAAATCATTCATGCATTCATTTCCTCCCGCCTGGACTACTGCAACTCCCTATACACTGGGATCAGCCAATCATCCCTGTCCCGCCTGCAATTGGTCCAAAATCCCGCAGCGAGACTCCTGACGGGTACCCGTAAAAGTGACCACATCACCCCGATTCTGACCTCTCTCCACTGGCTCCCAGTACAGTACAGAATCAACTTCCTCCTATTCACATACTCCTCCTATTGCACCCCCCCCATATCAAAAATCTTCTAACCCACCTCTCTATCTCCAGGTTCCTCAGGTCGGCCGACTTGGGGCTACTGACTATCCCGCGGTCTAGGCTTAAGCTCAGGGGTGACCGCGCTTTTGCGGTTGCAGCTCCTAGACTGTGGAACAGCATCCCTCTCCCCATCAGACTGCCCCCTCCATCCACTCCTTTAAGTCCAGGCTCAAAACCTACTTCTATTCCCTAGCGTTTGAGGCCCTCTGAGGGGGCGCTGTGAACTGTTTATGTATGTGTTGTAGGTTTGTGTGCTATTCTATGTTCCTTTTCAGTACCTGCACTGATGTACAGCACTTTGGTCAAGGTGGGTTGTGTTTAAATGTGCTATACAAATAAAATTGACTTGACTTGACTTGATATCCATGTATCTATCTAAAAACCTCGTAAATGCCATGCACCCCTAGCAGCACGTTCCATGTACCCACCACACTTTGAGAATAACACCATGCCTCGCATATCCCATAGGTTCATGTTCATAAGTCTACTCCGCCATTCAATCATGGGTGATCTAACTCCCCTTCCTAACCCCATTCTTCTGCCTTCTCCCCATAACCCCTGACACACGTACTAATCAAGAAACTATCTATCTATCAATCTATCTCTTTCTTAAAAATATCCTCTGACTTGGCATCCACGGCCTTCTATGGCAATGAACTCCACCGATTCACCACTCCCTGACTGAAGAAATTCCCCCTCATCCCCTTCCTAAACGAACGTTCTTTAATTCTGAGGCAATGACCTCCGGTCCTAGACTCTCCCACTAGTGGAAACATCCTCTCCACATCCACTCTATCCAGGCCGCTCACCATTTGGTAAGTTTCAATGAGGTCCCCCATATCAGGGCGACACGGTGGCGCAGCGGTAGAGTTGCTGCCTTACAGCGAATGCAGCGCCGGAGACTCAGGGTCGATCCTGACTACGGGCGCCGTCTGTACGGAGTTTGTACGTTCTCCCCGTGACCTGCGTGGGTTTTCTCCGAGATCTTCGGTTTCCTCCCACACTCCAAAGACGTACAGGTTTGTAGATTAATTGGCTGGCAAATGTAAAAATTGTCCCTAGTGTGTGTAGGATAGTGTTAATGTGCAGGGATCGCTGGGCAGCGCGGACCCGGTGGGCCGAAGGGCCTGTTTCCGCGCTGTATCTCTAAATCTAAATCTAAAATCTAAAAAATCATCCTTCTGAACTCCAGTGAGTACAGGCCCAGTGCTGTCAAACGCTCATCGTATGTTAACCCACTCATTCCTGGGATCATTCTCGTAAATCTCCTTTCAACTTTCACCATCGGACCTTAAAGCTATGCCTTCTGCTCTTTGACATTTCCACTCTGAGTGAACAATTCTGACTACGTACCCAATCTATGCCTCTCTTGATTTATAGACTTCCTCTCAACCTCCATCCTGCTTTCTTGCAATCCTGGCCTCTTGTGAATCTGTAATTTCCGTTGCTCCACAGTGGCTGATCATTTCTAAAGCTGCCGATGTCTAAGTCTCTCCACTCTGCCACTCTATAAAACTTTCATCTTGGACCAAGTTTTTGATCATCTGTCTGAGCATTACCTTCACTGCCGTCAAGCATTGTAGTCATGCTGTTCCAATGAAAACAAGAATGTTAGGATTAGGAACAGGAGGACATATGGTTCTTCATGGAGACACCAATAACTGCAGGTCACAGAGTCATAGAGTGATACAGTGTGGACACAGGCCCTTCGGCCCAACTAGCCCACACCGGCCAACAATGTCCCAGCTACACTAGTCCCACTTGCCTGCGCTTGGTCCATATCCCTCCAAAACTGTCTTATTCATGTGCCTGTCCAACTGTTTCTTAAACAATGGTCACGTCTTCAAAAAAATCAATCAGATTTGTGTGACACGACCTCCCATGTACAAAACCATGCTGACTGTCCCTAATCACCCCGTGCCCATCCAAAAGCCTGTATAACCTATCCCTCAGAATACTCTGCAGTAACTTTCCAACTACAGATGTTAAGCTCACCGGCCTATAGTTCCCAGCATTTTACCTGCAGCCCTTCTTGAAAAGAGCCACATTTGGCCCCCTCTAATCTTCCGGCACCTCTCCTGTATTTAAGGACGACGTGTAAATCTCAGCCAGGGCTCCCACAATTTCCTCTCTAGTTTCCTGCAATGTGCTCAGATATATCTGATCAGGCCCTGGAGATTTGTCTGCCTTCAAACATGACAGTACCTTCAGTACTTCCTCGATGGTAACCCTGACTGCACTCAAGCCACTTCCAGTGACTGCTCCAAATTCCTCCGTCCTACTGTCTTTCTCCTCAGTAAATGCAGAGAAATACTCATTGAGGACCTTGCCCATCTCCTGTGGCTCCACACAGAGGTGACCGCTTTGATTCCTGAGAGGTCCCACTCTCTCTCTAGTTACCCTTTTCCCCCTTATGTATTTATAAAATGGTTTGGGATTGACCTTAATGCTACCCGCCAGAGCTATTTCCTGGCCCCTATTTGCCCTTGTGATCTCCTTTTTTAGTTTACTCCTTAGTTCCCGAAACTCCTCCAGGGATGCACTTGATCCCAGCTGCCTATACCTGTCCCATGCATCCTCCTTGTTTTTGACTAATGCCTCAATTTCCCTGGTCAGCCAAGCTTCCTTACGTTTGCCTGCTTTGCCCTTCACTCTAACGGGGGCGTACACATCCTGAGCTTTCGTCAGGACACTTTAAGAAACATCCCACTTGGTCGATGTTCCTTTCCTCTCAAATAACCTGCTCCAGTCAATTTGAGCGAGACCTTCTCTCACACCCTCAAAGTTGGCCTTACCCCGGTTGAACATTTTAACACGTGGACCCTCTCCTCCCGATCCATAACTATCTTAAACCTAATCAAACTGTGGTCACTGGTCCCAAAAGGCTCCTCCACACACACTTCATTAACTGGCCCTTCCCAATTTCCCAATACTAGATCCAACGTTGGCCTCTCACGTGTGGGGGCCTCCACATACTGCTGGAGAAAACTCTCCTGAACACTTTGTGGATTTGCACCCCATCTAAACCCTTCACACTATGATTTTCCCAGTCTATATTGGGAAAGTTAACATCCCCTACTACAACAACCTTATTTGACCTGCAGCTGTCTGCAATCTCCCGGTACATTTGTTCTTCTAATTCCCGTTGACTATTCGGGGGTCTGCAGTTCACCCCCAACAAGGTGACCATCCCTCTCTTGTTCCTCAGCCCCACCCATATAGCCTCACGAGACGAACCGTCCGTAATGTCACCTCTGACCACAGCCGTGACATCCTCCTTAACCAACAATGCAACCCCCCCTCGTCTTTTTCCCTCACCCGTGTCTCTCCTGAAGCTCCTGTACCCCGGAACATTGAGCTGCCAGTCCTGCCCGTCCCTTAACCAGGTTTCAGTCATGGCTCCAATGTCCCAGTCGCACGTACCTATCCATGCCCTAAGCTCATCTGCCTTCCCCGTCAGGCCCCTTGCATTACAATACGTGCAGTTTAAACCAACCCTCCTTCCCCACTCTCCGCCTTTCACCTGCCTATTCTGTCCACTAACCTTTCCCACACCACCCTCCATACCAACTTCTAGCCTCTCACGTGGCGCTGTCGGTGCTGGAATCTTGATCAAAACACAAGGTGCTGGAGAAAGGGCGGCACGGTGGCACAACGGTAGAGTTGCTGCCTTACAGCACTTGCAGCACCGGACACCAGTGTTCGATCCCGACTACTCCTGATGCTGTCTGACAATAGACAATAGACAATAGACAATAGGTGCAGGAGTAGGCCATTCAGCCCTTCGAGCCAGCACCGCCATTCAATGCGATCATGGCTGATCATTCACAATCTGTACCCCGTTCCTGCCTTCTCCCCATACCCCCTCACTCCGCTATCCTTAAGAGCTCTATCCAGCTCTCTCTTGAAAGCATCCAACGAACTGGCCTCCACTGCCTTCTGAGGCAGAGAATTCCACACCCTCACCACTCTCTGACTGAAAAAGTTCTTCCTCATCTCCGTTCTAAATGGCCTACCCCTTATTCTTAAACTGTGGCCTCTTGTTCTAGACTCCCCCAACATTGGGAACATGTTTCCTGCCTCTAATGTGTCCAATCCCCTAATTATCTTATATGTTTCAATAAGATCCCCCCTCATCCTTCTAAATTCCAGTGTATACAAGCCTAATTGCTCCAGCCTTTCAACATACGACAGTCCCGCCATTCCGGGAATTAACCTAGTGAACCTACGCTGCACGCCCTCAATAGCAAGAATATCCTTCCTCAAATTTGGAGACCAAAACTGCACACAGTACTCCAGGTGCGGTCTCACCAGGGCCCGGTACAACTGTAGAAGGACCTCTTTGCTCCTATACTCAACTCCTCTTGTTATGAAGGCCAACATTCCATTGGCTTTCTTCCATGCCTGCTGTACCTGCATGCTTCCTTTCAGTGACTGATGCACTAGGACACCCAGATCTCGTTGAACATCCCCTCTTCCTAACTTGACACCATTCAGATAATAATCTGCCTTTCTATTCTTACTTCCAGAATAACCTCACACTTATCTACATTAAACTGCATCTGCCATGTATCCGCCCACTCACACAACCTGTCCAAGTCACCCTAGAGCCTTATTGTATCTTCCTCACAATTCACACTAACCCCCAGCTTAGTATCATCTGCAGATTTGCTAATGGTACTTTTAATCCCTTCATCTAAGTCATTAATGTATATCGTAAATAGCTGGGGTCCCAGCACCGAACGGAGTTTGTATGTTCTCCCCGTGACCGCATGGGTTTCCTCCCACACTCCAAAGACGTACAGGTTTGTAGGCTAATTGGCTTGGCCACGTGTATAGGACAGTGTTAATGTTCGGGGATCGCTGGTCGGTGCGGACTCGGTAGGCCGAAGGGCCTGTTTCCACGTTGTATCTCCTAACTAAACTAAACTAAACCCAAGTCAGCAGGTCAGGATCTCAGCATCTATGGTGGAAATGGACAGGTGATGTTTGATGTCAATGCATTAATGCACCATGGTTGCTGCCTCACAGACCTGGGTTCAATCCTGATCACGTGTGCTGTCTGTACGGAGGTTGTGCATCTCCCTGTGACAGCCTGGGTTTTCTCCGGGAATCCGGTTTTCTTGCACAATCCAGAGTTGTGCAGGCTTGTGGGGTAGTTGGCTTTTGTAAATGGCCCTTGGCATATAGAATGCACAGGTCTCACGTAGAACTAGTGTACGGCTAATCGTTGGTTGGTGCAGACTCGGTGGACCAAACCGCCTGTCTCTGAAACTAAAATGGACACCCTTCTTCGGACTGCTTGGAATAGCGGGGAGAAAGCTGGAAAAGAGGGGGTGGGGCAAACTCTGGCAAGTGATAGGTGGATACAGGTGAGGGAGAGATTGCAGATGGGTGACAAAGGCTGGAGGTGAAAAAGAAACCAAAGGGTGACAGATAAGGAGAGAAGAGGAGGAGTGAACTGTAAAGCCAGGGAGATGGATGTGGGTGGAAGGGGAGAAGGAGGAGAGGAAAGGGGGGAGGAGGGGGGGAGGGAAATGAGACACTCGGGGGACTTGCTTTAGATGGTGGGTGGTGAATCCATGGAATTCTTTGTCACAAACGGCTGTGGAGGCCAAGTCCGTGAATATTTTTAAGGCTGAGATAGATACATTTTTGATTCTTGCTTATGGGGAGCAGGCAGGAGAATGGGGATAGGAGGGAAAGATAGATCAACGGCGGAGTGGACTTGATGGGCTGAATGGCCTATTTCTGCTCCTATCATTGATGACCTTATGTAGGGATAGAGTTCCTAACATGTAGCTAGCTCCTTGCCGAATTGATTTAGTCCTTATATAGAAATAGCAATTCATGGTTTCCATAACAGTCATTTCATTCAGAGTAACGCTGTGGTTAATCCCCAGAATGTACCACAGTACTGAATAAAGATAAAAAAGATTTTATCTCACACCTTCAATGAATGGGATTAGGAACCTGAAGGGTTTGGAAGATATTAGACCAGGAGATTGTATGAAGTGATGAAAGCCTCAATCATTCAGGGAAGACAGTTAAATCACATTCTGTCCAAGGGTGCTCTTTGTGAGCTAATGGAACTACACACGCACACACTGTTAGAATTATAGTTAAAAGCACAAACCTTCAATGAAATATAGACTGTTAAAGCTTATTTTAATATATTTTGAGTCCTATTGCGTTCTCTTCTTTTGACAATTGACATCAACACATAACAGCTGTGCAGAGATAGAGATAGATAGGGATACAGCATGGAAACAGGCCCTTCGGCCCACCGAGCCCGCGCCGACCAGAGACCCCCGCACATTAACACTATCCTACACACATAAGGGACAATTTTTACATTTACACCAAGCCAATTAACCTACAAACCTCTACATCTTTGGAGTGTGGGGGGAAACCGGAGATCCTGGAGAAAACATACGCAGGTCACGGGGAGAATGTACAAACTCCGTACAGACAGCACCCGTAGTTGGGATCGAACCCGGGTCTGAGGCACTGCAAGCGCTGTAAGGGCAGCAACTCTACCGCTGCGCCACCGTGACGCACTAGCGGGTAGCGTTATGCTTTAGGACTTTACTCCTAAGTAACTACATGTAAATAATTTAAAGTCAGACATGACCAGAGACGTCCAACTCCACTGTCATCCTTTCATATTCACTCGATGCCACTGATGTTGTGATAGACACAAAATGCTGGAGCAACCCAGCGGGACAGGCAGCATCCCTGGAGAGAAGGAATGGGAGACGTTTTGGGTTGAGACCCTTCTATAGGTGCTCGGCTTAGATTCAGTAGGCAATCAGAACCTTTCTCCCAGGGTGGTAATGTTAGAGACTAGAGAGCAGTTTTAAGGTGATGGGGTAATAATTAAAAGAGATGGGCAGGGTAGATCTTTCTATGCAGAGGGTGGTAGGTGTCTGGAATGTACTGTCAAGGGTGGTGGTGGAGGCAGCTATGATCATAACATCATCATGTGATAGGAGCAGAATTAGGCCATTCGGCCCATCAAGTCTACTCCGCCACTCAATCACAGCTGGTCTATCTCTCCCTCCTAACCCCATTCTCCTGCCTTCTCCCCATAACCCCTGACACCCGTACTAATCAAGAATCTATCTATCTCTGCCTTAAATATATCAACTGACTTGGCCTCCACAGCCATCTGTGGCAAAGAATTCCACAGATTCACCACCCTCTGACTAAAGAAATTCCTCCTCATCTCCTCCCCAAAAGAACATCCTTTAATTCTGAGGCTGTGCCCTCTAGTCCTAGACTCTCCCACTAGTGGAAACATCCTCTCCACATCCACTCTATTCAAGCTTTTCGATAGTGGCGTTTTAGAGGCTTTTAGGTAGGCACTGAAGTTAGGCACAAAATGCTGGAGTAACTCAGCGGGACAGGCAGCATCTCTGCAGAGAAGGAATGGGTGATGTTTCAGGTTGAGACCTTTCTTTAGACTCGACCCGAAAAGTCACCCATTCCTTCTCTCCAGAGATGCTGCCTGTCCCACTGAGTTACTCCAGCATTTTGTGTCTATCTTCGGCTTAAACCAGCATCTGCAGTTCCTTCCGACACATTTAGACCGGCACATGGATATGTAGGGAATGGAGGGGTATGGATCATGTGCAGGCAGAGGAGATGAGTTTACCTTGGTATCGTGTTCAGCATTGACACTGTGGGCTGCAGGGGCTGTTCCTGTTCTGTGCTGTTCCATGCTGTATGTACCAAGCCCACATGCGTTTATTAGCTCCTGTATTTACGCTGTAGTACGGCTACATCGTGGAGGAGCAGCGTGGCCCCTGGGGCAAGTGCTGCTGCTGGCACCACGTGGACAAACACTCACCTCACTGCCTTTCAACATCTGGGCTCCGTCCAGCCTCTCCTTGGATGGACTGGTGGAAGAAATGGACAGGAGGTTTGAAGACATCATGGATCCTGAAAACCAATGGAAAATCGCTCTGTGCACAAGCGCCCTCCAACAGGGGAGTTTCAGCACATCAGTGGCAACAGCGTACTTTCCCTCCGTGATGCCTGGGTACCTCTGTCATAGGGTCATAGAGTGCTACAGTGTGGAAACAGGCCCTTCAGCCCAACTAGCCCACGCCGGCCAACATGTCCCTGCTACACTAGTCCCACCTGCCAGCATTTGGTCCATATCCCTCCAAACCTGTTCTATCCATGTACCTGTCCAACTGTTTCTTAAACGTTCGGATAGTCCCAACCTCAACCTCCTCCTCTGGCAGCTTGCTCCATACACCCACCACCTTTTGTGTCAAAATGTTATCCCTCAGATTCTTATTAAATCTTTTCCCCTTCACTTTAAACCTATGTCCTCTGGTCCTCGATTCTCTTACTCTGGGCAAGTGACTCTGTGCATCTACCCGATCTATTCCTCTCATGATCTTATACACCTCTACAAGATCACCCCTCATCCTCCTGTGCTCCAAGGACTAGAGTGCCACTGTTGCCACAGGAGAGCACACTGGATTGAGACACTCAGCCTCTGTTTCTGACAGGACGGTGGCGTTGGACAATGGAGATATCTAAGGAGGATTAACATGAGTGGGTGCACTGGCCCAGGTGTAGGCCGGAGGGGTGCCAAGGTGTGAGTGCTCACAGGCACCACTGGGCAAGAGATACAGGGTGCAGTTCCAAGCAGCAGCTGAGGGGCAGCACAGTGGCACAGCTGGTAGACCTGCCGCTCCACAGCACCAGAGACCAGGGCTCCATCCTGACCTCTGCTGCTGTCTGTGTGGAGTTTGCATGTTCCCTCTGTGACCGCGTGGGATTCCCCCGGGTGCACCAGTTTCCACCCACATCTCAGAGACGTGGGTTGTTAGGTTAATTGGCCAGTGACAAATGTGCCTTAATGATAGAATCAGGGGAGGGTTGGCAGCAATGTGCAAGGGATAAAGTTGGATTGGATGAGTGTAGGGCTAGTGTTAACGGGTGGGTATAACAGGTATAACAGGTATAACAGAGCTTTATTTGTCGTTCGGTACCGAAGTACCGAACGAAACTACATAGCAGTCATAGAAAAAAAAAAGAACACAAGACACATAACCCCAACACAAACGTCCATCACAGTGACTCCAAACACCCCCTCACTGTGATGGAGGCAACAAAACTTCCACTCTCTTCCCCTCGCCCACGGACAGACAGCTCGTCCCCGACCGACCCGCACAGTCCCCGCACCGGGCGCTGAAACGTCTCGCGGCCGAACCCGGCGATGAAAGGCCCGCGACCAAGCCTTGCGCAGCTAAGTCCCGTGGTCGAGCCGCACCGGGCGATGTAAAGTCCCGTGGCCGAGCCGCACCAGCGATGAAAAGCCCCGCAGCCGAGCTGCACCGGGCGATGTTAAGCCCCGCGGCCGAGCCGCACCGGGCGATGTTAAGTCCCGCAGCCGAGCCGCACCAGCGGTGAAAAGTCCCGCAGCCGAGCTGCACCGGGCGATGTTAAGCCCCGCGGCCGAGCCGCACCGGGCGATGTTAAGTCCCGCAGCCGAGCCGCACCAGCGGTGAAAAGTCCCGCAGCCGAGCTGCACCGGGCGATGTTAAGCCCCGCAGCCGAGCTGCACCAGGCACTGTTAAGTCCAGCGGCCAAGCCGCACCGGGATGTAAAGTCCAGCGGCCGAGCAGCACCGGGTGATGTAAAGTCCAGCGGCCGAGCCGCAGCGGGCGATGTTAGGCCCCGCAGCCGAGCCCCACCCCGCGCCGTGAGGAAGAGAAAAGTTCCCCCACACCCACCCACCCACACCACCACCCCCTCCCACACATACACAACCACACCCACCACCACCCCCTCCCACACCCACCCACCCACCCACACCACCACCCCCTCCCACACATACACAACCACACCCACCACCACCCCCTCCCACACCCACCCACCCACCCACACCACCACCCCCTCCCACACATACACAACCAAAAAAATATATATAAAAACCATCCCAACACCGACACACAACAAAAAAAGGGAAAAAAAAGACGGACAGACTGCTAGTCAGCCGCTGCCGTTAGGCGCCGCCACCTGATGGTGATGGTCAACATGGCTCTGTGGGTTGAAGAGCCTGGTTTGGTGCTGTATCTCTCCATCTCACTATTAATACAACCTTCAGAAAATGAGAGATCAGGGCGGCACGGTGGCACAGCGGTAGAGTTGCTGCTTTACAGCGCCAGAGACCTGGGTTTGATGCTGACGACAGGTGCTGTCTGTACGGAGTTTGTACGTTCTCCCCGTGACCACGTGGGTTTTCTCCTGATGCTCTGGTTTCCTCCCACATTCCAGAGATGGACAGGTTTGTGGGTTAATTGGCTTGGGTAAAGATTGTAAATAGTTGCTCGTGTGTGTAGGATCGTGCTAGTGTGTGGGGATCGCTGGTCACTGCCTATCATCATGCTGTATCTCTAACATAAATTAAACAGTGGTACTCCTGGACTATCCGAGACAGTAAGGCAAAACGTAGCTGAGTGTGTGGCAAAGTCAGGCAGCTCTCTCCCAGAGTGCTGGTGTGGGGACCAGGACATGGCTCAGGGGTCATGGTGACAGATAGCACTGCAAGCAGAAAGTGATGAGGGATGAAAGTTGTACTGAAAGTCAGGCCAAGCAGCTCAGTGCGAGACTCACCTTTTCAGGAAGGAGCGGAGGCAAACGTTGGGACGGCCAAACCATTATTCTGGGTGAAAATGCCAAAGACTAGAGGGCACAGCTTTAAGGTGAGAGGTGGAAAGTTTAAATGAGATGTGAGGGCAAAGTTGTTTTTCCACTGATGGTCGTGGGGGCCTGGAACGTGCTGCCAGGGGTGGTGGTGGAGGCAAATATGATGGTGGCATTTCAGAGGCTTTTGGATGGGCATGTGGATATGCAGGGAATGGATGGATATGGATCATGTGCAGGCAGTGAAAATTGGACTCATCGAGTCATGGAGTCACACAACATGGAAACAGGCCCTTCAGCTCAACTTGCCCATGCCAACCAAATCACGTCTACACTCGTCCCACCTGCCCGCGTTTGGCCTATGCTCTAGTTTCTATCCATGTACTTGTCCAAATGAAAATTTTAATGTTGTTATAGTCCCTGCCTCAACTACCTCCTCTGGCAGCTCGTTCCACACTCTGGGTTAAAAGGTTGCACCTCAGGTACCTATTAAATCTTTCTCCTCTCACCTTAACCCTATGTCCTCTGGTTTTTGATTTGGCTTTTCTGGATATAAGACGTATACAAGATTTTATACATGAAAAGGTTACCCCTCATCCTCCTGAGCTCCAGGGAATAAAATCATAGCTTGCTCCACATCTCCCTGTAGCTCAGCCACTCACGTTCTGACAACATCTTTGTAAATCTTCCCTGCATCCTTTGAAGCATAACAACATCTTTCCCATGAAGGGTGACCAAGACAATACTCTAAATGTGGCGTCACTAATGGCTTGTACAACCGTATCATAACATCCCAACTACTCTACTCAATACCCTGACTGATGGAGGCCAATGTGCCAAAAGCTTTCTTGACCACCCCATCCACCTGTGATGCCACATTCAAGGAACTATGTACCTGTACTTCTAGATCCCTCACCTCTACAACACTCCCCAGAGCCTTGCATTCACTGTGAAGGAACCTGCCCTTGACATTCCACATTAAACTTATCTGCATTAAACGTAACAATTTCTCATCCCAATTGCCCAACTGATCAAAATCCTCTGTAATGTTTTGATAATCATCTTCGCTATCAAAACATTACAGCAGGATTTTGATCAGTTAGGTGACTGGGCTGAGAAATGGTTACGTCTAACGCAGATTAGTGCAATGTGTTCAATTTGGAAAGTCAAGGGCAGGATCTTCGCAAGACTCTGGGGTAATGTTTTGATAATCATCTTTGCTATCTACGATACCAGTCACTTTAGTGTCATCTGCAAACTTACTAAAGGTATCACAAAATGCTGGAGTAACTCAGCAGGTCAGGCAGCATCTCAGGAGAGAAGGAATGGGTGACGTTTCGGGTCGAGACCCTTCTTCAGACTGATGTCAGGGGAGGAGCGGGACAAAGAAAGGATGTAGTTGGAGACAGGAAGATAGTGGGAGAACTGAGAAGGAAGGGGGAGGGGAAAGAGAGGGACAGAGGAGCTATCTAAAGTTAGAGAAATCAATGTTCATACCGCTGGGGTGTATGCTGCCCAAGCGAAATATGAGGTGATAGAAAGAGAAATATAGAAAATGCTGTTCCTCCAATTTGCGGTGGGCCTCACTATGACAATGGATGAGGCCCATGACAGAAAGGTCAGACTGGGAGTGGGTGGGGGAGTTGAAGTGCTCAGCCACCGGGAGATCAGGTTGGTTAAGGCGGACTGAGCAAAGGTGTTGAGCAAAACGATCGCCGAGCCTGCGTTTGGTCTCGCCGATGTAGAGAACTTGACATCTGGAACAGCGGATACAGTAGATAAGGTTGGAGGAGGTGCAGGTGAACCTCTGCCTCACCTGGAAAGACTGTTTGGGTCCTTGGATGGAGTCGAGGGGGGAGGTAAGGGGTCAGGTGTTGCATCTTTCTCCTCTGCAAAATTACTAATCATGCCTTCTACATTCTCATCCAAGTCATTGATAAAAGCTACAAACAGCAATGGGTCCAGCACCAATCCCTGAGGCACACCACTAATGGCAGGCCTAGTGTAACTTGGCAACAATGTTCGGCACAGCCATTGTGGGCCGAAGGGCCTGTTTCTGTGATCCTCCATCTCCTACATGCGAAGATCGTATGCTCAGGAAATCAAGAAACCGGTGAATAATGTAGAGCCAAGGCTGGGGTAAAACAACATGTATTGGAATGTGATAACGTGAGCTGTGTTCTCAGCCCTGAGAACACCTACTGAGATAGCAAGGCAATACGAGGAGCATTCTTTGCACACCGGTGATCTGCAACGTGCCAGCGAGACTTTGGATCACAGTATCTCACTGTGGAGCAGCAAGTTAAACATACATTACATTCTCATCACGGAACATCTGTGGAAGCCAACAAACCTGCAAAAGAAAGTAGCAGGAAGCTGACAAGGGTGTGATGTCCCAAATGATCACTCGATATGTGTAGGAAGGAACTGCAGCTGCTGGTTTAAACCGAAAAAGCTGGCGTAACTCAGCGGGACAGGCAGCATCTCTGGAGAGAAGGAATGGGTGATGTTTCGGGTCGAGACCCTTCTTCAGACTGCTTAGGGATAAGGGAAACGAGAGATATAGACAATGATGTAGAGAGATAAAGAACAATGAATGAAACATATGCAAAAAAGTAACAAAGATAAAGGAAACTGGCCATTGTTAGCCGTTTGTTGGGTGAAAACGAGAAGCTGGTGTGACTTGGGTGGAGGAGGGATGGAGAGAGAAGAGATGTCGGGGTTACCTGATGTGAAAGAAATTAATATTAATACCACTGGGCTGTAAGCTGCCCAAGCGAAATATGAGATGCTGTTCCTCCAATTTGCGTTTGCCTCGTTAACTTCAATTAGGGATGAAATAAAACTAAAAGAAAAGGTGTATAACACAGCAAAGAGTAGCGGGAAGCCAGAGGATTGAGAAACTTTCAAAGGACAACAGAAGGTAACAAAAAGGGCAATACGGGGTGAAAAGATGAAGTACGAGGGGGACGCTGGCCAAGAATATAAAGAAGGATAGTAAAAGCTTCTTTAGGTATGTAAGAGAAAAAGATTAGTAAAGATAAATGTGGGTCCCTTGAAGGCAGAAACAGGTGAAATGACTATGGGGAACAAGGAAATGGCAGAAGAGTTGAACAGGTACTTTGGTTCTGTCTTCACTAAGGAAGGCACAAACGATCTCCCAGATGTACTAGAGGACAGAGGATCTAGGGAGACAGAGGAACTGAAGGAAATTCACATTAGGCAGGAAACGATTGTCCGGCAGTTCCATGACGGCATGATGGTGAAAGTGCTAGATGATGGAGACGAGTTGGAAGCCTTTCCAGTGACAAACGGCGTGAAGCAAGGTTGTGTTCTTGCCCCTACACTCTTCAGCATGGTCTTCTCTGCCATGCTGACTGATGCCTTCCGTGACTGCCAGGATGGAATACACATCAGGTGCAGGACTGACAGGCTGTTCAACCTCAGGCGCCTGCAAGCTGTTACAAAGGTGAAGGAGACCATCATCAGAGATTTCTTGTTTGCTGATGACTGCGCCCTCAATACCAGCATAGAGCAGAAGATGCAGCATGAAATGGACTGTTTCTCACAGGCCTGTGACAACTTTGGTCTCTCCATTAGCACCAAAAAGACTGAAGTTATGTACCAGCCCGTGCCTGGCAAGCCCTACCAGGAACCACACATCACGGTGAAGGGGCAGAATCTACAGGCAGTCGGCAGCTTTACCTATCTGGGTAGTACACTCTCGCGAGTGGTGAACATTGACGCTGAGGTCAACAACAGGATTGCCAAGGTCAGCGCTGCCTTTGGGCGACTCCTTGGGAATGTTTGGGAGCGGAGAGGATTCAGCCTTACCACCAAGCTGAAGGTCTACTGTGCAGTGGTACTCACCACTCTTCTCTATGCCAGTGAGACCTGGACTGTCTACAGCAGACGTGCCAAACAGCTCAACCACTTTCACTTGAGCTGCCTACGCAGACTCCTTCACATCAGGTGGCAGGACAAAATTCCCGACACAGAGGTCTTGGAACGGGCTGGAATCCCCAGCGTCCACAACCTCCTACGGAAAGCCCAAGCCAGATGTTCAGGCCATGTCGTCAGAATGCCCGAGAGTCGACTGCCAAAACAGCTTCTGTATGGAGAACTGTGTCAGGGCAAGCGCTCAGTAGGAGGACAGAAGAAACGGTTTAAGGACTGCCTCAAAGTGTCCCTCAAAGACTTGGACATCAACCTCAGCGCTTGGGAGTCTCTTGCTCTGGACCGTCCAACCTGGCGTAGCAAGCTCACCACAGGAGCCCGTGCAGCAGAGAACAGACGCACTGCAGAGGCCCAGAGGGAACGCACCGCGCGCAAGGCCCGGGCTACTTCCACTTCCACTGCAGCAGCCATCCACTTGTGTCCTACGTGTGGGCCTGCCTTCCGGGCCCGGATTGGCCTCACCAGTCACTTCCAGACCCACAGTCACCAATCCTCCAACTGAAAGTGAAGTCATGGTAATCTTCCAACCCGAAGGACGAACAACAACAGAATAAACAAGAGAGAAAAAAAAGTACAGTGTGTGTATACTCACATGCTCACAAATACATATATATATATATATAGTATATATGTATATAAGTACATATATATATATATATATATATATATATATACATGCACACACAAACAAACAAACAATAATAGTGCAATAATAACAATAAGTCTGTGTCGTTCGGAGCTTATTTGAGGTTGTGGTGTTTAATAGCCTGATGGCCGTGGGGAAGAAGCTGTTCCTGAACCAGGATGTTACAGTTTTCAGGCTCCTGTACCTTCTTCCCGATGGCAGGGGTGAGATGAGAGTGTGGCCAGGGTGGTGTGGGTCTCTGATGATGCTGGCTGCCTTTTGGAGGCAGCGACTTCACTAAATTCCTTCGATGGTGGGGAGGTGTGAGCCGGTGATGGACCGGGCAGTGTCCACAACTTATTGCAGTCTTCCTCGCACCTGGGCGTTCAAGTTGCCAAACCAGACCATGATGCAACCGCGACACAAGCTCTCATTTCACTCCTATCATCGGGAAGAAGGTACAGGAGCCCATCAGCGCTGGTCAATGAGTCTTCCACAAACACGTCTCCATCAATGGGGCAGCGGTGGAGAGAGTCAACAACTTCAGGCTTCTGGAGATGCATATCTCTGAAGATCTGTCCTGGGTCCAACACATCAAGCAATCACAAAGAAAATTCATCATCTTCGAAATTTAAGGAGATTTAGTATGTCGATAAATACGCTATCGGTCTTCTGCAGTGGTGCAGGAGAGAGCATGTGGACTGGCTGTAGGGTTGCCAACTGACCCGTATTAGCCGGGACATCCCGTATTTTGGGAAAAATTGGGTTGTCCCATACGGGACCGCCCTTGTCCCATATTAGGCCCAGGGGGCGCTGTAGGCCCAGACAGTGTAGGCCCGGATGCTGTAGGCCCAGACACTATAGGCCCGGACGCTGTAGGTCCCGACAGTTTAGGTCCCTACACTCTAGGTTTCTGACATTTTAGCTCCGGACAGTCTAGATCCAGAGATTCGGGCATGGGCTAACAGAGGTTGAGTAGCAACCCGCCTCCCGGCCCGGGCGGCTGCCATTGGTGGAGCGGGAGCACATGGCCGCTGGCTGGGTGATGTCACGTGGGGCGCGGGGCGGTGACGTCTCCTTGCCCCTTATTTGGGAGTGAGATAGTTGGCACCCCTAACTGATTGCATCACGGCCTGGTTCAGCAACTCAAACACCCAGGAACAAAGGAGCCACAGAACGTGTTAGACATTGCCTAGTCCATCATAGGTACTCACCTCCCCACCGTCAAAGGCATCTCTAAAAGGCAGCCAATAGTTTCTAAAACCCAGACCAACCTGGCCACACTCTCATCTCGCTACCACCGTAGGCAAGAAGGTACAGGAACCAAAAAATCATGAGCACCAGAATTCAGAACAATTTCTTCCCAGCAACATTCAGGCTGTACAAACAATACTCCGCTGGCAGCGCCTCCTGTAGGCCACTACCTGTGATGGACCTCCTGTAGGCCGCTCCCTGTGATGGACCTCCTGTAGGCCGCTACCTGTGGTGGACCAGGCAGTGCTAGGGATGGAGTCCCTGCTCCATGGGGACTGGTCGGCAGGTGAGCAAGATTGAAGGACAGTGAGGGGGACTTGCAGGAAAATGAAACACAAACAGCGCCCAGCTCTACTGCTGAGCTGCCGAAGCAAATGAAAAATGCATTCTGGACCCTGCCTGCAGTGTTCACAATGTCTCCACAAAGAGATGATGTGAACGGATAAATCACACTGGCGCCCGCAATATCTGTCAAAGCAACGCAGTTTGTTTCCAAAGCATGTGTGGCGTTCAGCCAATTATTGTCCACGTTGGCCAAAAAACATATATTCAGACTCAATCCAGTTGCTCGCTGTCAACAATAAAGTATTCCATTCCATTTGTGACTGCCTGTTTGTGTACATTAAATGCTTGTTAGACTACTCTCTGGTCTTTATATACTACACTTATATTTACATTATTAATACGTCCCTTTCTGACCTATTTAGATTCACTGAGTGCAGAAACAGGCCGTTCGGCCCAACTCATCCATGCTAACCAAGATGCCCCTCAATGGGTAATTGGTCCCATTCACCTGCATTTGGCCCATATCCCTTTAAGCCTTTCCTGCCCATGTACCTGTGAAGAGTGGAGTGTTTTATTGTCATTTGTTCCAAAACGTTACAATGAAATTCTTACTTGCAGCAGCACAACAGATATATTTTTTAATTTATTGTAGTTTCTGCCTCAACTGGCAGTATATTCCTTACACCCACTACCTTCTGCTTGAAAAAGTTGCCCCTCAGATTCCCGTTAAATCTTTTCCCTCCAACCTTAAGCCTATGTTCTTTTGTTCTTCCTTGGCATTAACAAGTTGGGCTAAAGAGCCTGGTTTCTTGCTTATCACCCAAGAACACAAATTAATAATTTTAATTATCACAATGTAATATTTCACAGTTTGATGACAACACAAAGTTGGATGAGATTATGAATTGTGTGTAGATGCAGAGTCTTCAAGCCAACTTAAACAGATTGAGTGGGCTAAGACATGGCAGCTACAACGTAACATGGATCTCTGTGAAGCTAAACACTTTTGTAAGGAAAACTGAAATAGGCCACCTTAGCTCAATGGTATTAAATTGGAAGATGTTGATGGAGAACATAGAAGAGTACAGCACAGGAACTGCCCCACCGGCCCACAACGTCTGTGCCGAACATGATGCCAAGTTAACCTAATGTCTGCCTGCACGTGATCCATATCCCAGCATTCCCTGCATAGCCACGTGCCCATCTAAATGCCACTCTCATCCCTGCCTCCACCACCACCCCTGGAAGTGCGTTCCAGGCCCCACCCACCACCCTCTGCGCAAAAACAAGACCCCCACATCTGCTTTAAACTTTGCCCCTCTGACCTTAAAGCTATGGCCTTGAGTCTGGGAAAAAGCACCTATTTTTTACCCTATTTATATCTCCCATAAATTGATGAACTTCTATCATGCCTTCCTTCAGCTTCCGACGCTCCAGAGAAAACAACCCAAGTTTGCCCAACCTCCGTACAGCACAGAAATGGCCCCTTCAGCCATTTCAGCCAATAGACCCAAACTGACAGCTTACCTCTTTACACTTCCCTCATTTGTCTGTGTTCGGTCCCTGTCCATAAATGCCTTGCCTATTCGTGCCTGTCTAAATGTCTCCCAAATGTGATCATTGTACTCCACTCCATCCTATGGCAACAAGTACCAGATATCAATAACACTCTGTGTAGAAAACCTTCCCCCTACATCCCATTTAAAATTAATTCATCTCACATTAAACCTCTGCCCTTATGTTTTTCATCAGTTCATAAGTGAAAGGAGCAGAATTAGGCCATTCGGCCCATCAAGTCTACTCCGCCATTCAATCATAGCTGATCTATCTCTCCCTCCTAACCCCATTCTCTTGCCTTCTCCCCATAACCCCTGACACCCGTACTAATCAAAAATCTGTCTATCTCTGCCTTAGAAATATCCATTGACTTGGCCTCCAATGCCTTCTGTGGCAGTGAATTCCACAGATTCACCACCCTCTGACTAAAGAGGTTCCTTCTCATCTCTTTCCTAAATGAACGTCCTTTAATTCTGAGGCTGTGCCCTCTGGTCCTAGACTCTCCCACTAGTGGAAACATCCTCTCCACATTCACTCTATCCAGGCTTTTCACTATTTGCTAAGTTTCAATGGTAAACCTTGCATGAAAAGGAAAGATTTCAACTATCTATGCATCTTATAGCTTTGCATATTTTTGTCAGATCACCCTTCCTCAGTCTCACTCGCTCCAGGGAAAACAAACCCAGCCGATACGACGTTTCCCATAACTAAAAACCACTAATCCATTCAACCTCTAAGCGAATCTCCTCTGGAATCTCTCCAACTCAACCAATCCTTTCCTGCAGTGTGGTCACCAGGTCTGCACATGTTCCCAGTACGGTCTAACCAGTGATTTGTAAAGTTGCAACTTTTTAATATTCTACAGCATGACCTCTGAAGCCATATACATGCCTGCCTGTGTTGCTGTCTTCAGGGAAGTATGGACTTGCATGTCCAAACCCTTCTGCTCATCAACATCCTTAGCACCCAAGTAGTTTAGTTTAGTTTAGAGGTACAGTGAGGAAACAGGCCCTTCGGCCCACCAATTCCGTACATATCAGCGATCACCCCGTACACTAGTTCTATCCTACACACCAGGAACAATTTACAGAAGGCAATTAACCTACAAATTGGTTATTTTACCAAATAACCTATTTACCTGCCATTTAACCTGCACGTCTTTGGAATGTGGGAGGAAACTGGAACATCAGGAGGAAACACGATCACATGGAGAACGTACAAACTCCATACAGACAGCACCCAAGTTCAGGATTGACCCGAGGCCCCTGGCGCTATAAAGCAGCAACTCTACTGCTGCGCCACCGTGCCGTCCTGTGTATGTCCCTCTGCCATTTGACTTCATAAAATGCATCATCTTGCACGAAACTCCAATTGCCAATGGCTCATCCATCATTCTAGCCCAACCTTACGCTGCTCAAGCCTCAGTCAACAATCTTTGACATCCATTGCAATACCAATTTTGTGTAATCAATGTTCCTACATTCATATCTGGTGTACATCACAAAACACAGGAGTCCCGGCACTGATTCCCACGGCATGTCACTGGTCACTGAGCACTAACCAGGAGCGCAGTATTTCACGGTAACCCTCTGTATCATTACAGAGACTTCCAGACCAGAACCAACGGCATCCTCTCTGCTGGACACAAAATACGCGAGCAACTCAGCGGGACAAGCAGCATCCCCGGAGATAAGGAATGGGTGACATCTCAGGCGTCTGAAGAAGGGTCTCGACCCAAAATGTCAACCATTCCTTCTCTCCAGAGATGCTGTCTGTCCTGTTGAGTTACTCCAGCATTTTGTGCCTATCTTTGGCCTAAACCAACATCTGCAGTTCTTTCCTACACACTTCCCCTCTCTTATCAGGCTTATGAATGCTCCTTCCACAAACTAGGGTGCTGTCCGATTCACCTCTACCCCATTGGACTTTGACTCTGGAACTGATGCGCTACAATGCTGAGAACTATATTCTGCACCGTATCATCTCTTTGCTCTACGTATGGTACTTGAGTTTGACTTGATTGTATTTATGTATAGTATTATCTTATTTAATTGGATAGCATGCAAAATAAACCATTACTCTGTACCTCGATACACATGACAATAATAATCTTAACCCATCCTACTACAACCAGAGAGGTGCTGAATTACTATCTACCTCTTTAGAGACCCTCGGATGATCCTTGATCGGACTTTGCTGGCTTTGCTTCACACTAAACGTTATTCCCTATCATGTATCTATACACTGTAAATGGCTCGATTGTAATCATGTGTTGTCTTTATGACTGGATAGCACGCAACAAAAGCTATTCACTGTACCTCGGTACACGTGACAATAAACTACACTGAACTGTAAGCTGTTATTTAAAGGGATCATTTGTTACCCACACGAATATTGCTGGGTTATTTATTTATTCTGGCTGTGGGTGTGATTCTACGTGTTTTGGGTGCTTTTCCATATTTGCTTTAAATTCAATAATCTGCAGGGAGAGAGTGGAGCATCTGAAGTTCGTTCTCAGTGGTTTTGAAGCTCGTGCTCTGTTCAATTGCTTCCACATGTGAGCGCCATCGTACGCGTTACTCTTGGAGCTGAGCTCGGAGAAAGTCTGAGCGCAGGCCTCGCCGACAGGCTGGTATTAGTATCATATGTCATGAAGATGTTCCATCGCTCAGCAATGGTTCATTTCGCGGGGTGAGATGGTCTCGACCCAAAAGTCACCCTTTTCTCCACAGATACTCATGACTCCATACAGACAAGCACCCTCAGTCAGGAGGGAGCCCGGGTCTCTGGTGCAGTTAGGCAGTAGCTCTACCGCCCATTCATAACTATCTGAAAACCTAAGGGATTGTAATCACTGTCCCAAAGTACTCTTGCACTGAAACACAGTCACATGACCAGGCCCACTTCGCAGTACAACATCCAGTGTAGTCCCTCCTCGATGTGAACTATCCACATACTGTTTCCAGAACCCATCCTGCATGCACATATTAAATGCTGCCCAGCCTAAGCCACTTCACTGAGGAGGTCCCAGTCAATATTCATAAGGTCATAAGTGACAGGAGCAGAATTAGGCCATTCGGCCCATCATCTACTCTGCCGTTCACCTGCCTTCCCCCCATAACCTCTGACACCCATACTAATCAAGAATCTATCTCTCTCTGCTTAAAAAATATCCATTGACTTGGCCTCCACAGCCGTCTGTGGCAAAGAATTCCACAGATTAAAGCCCTCTGACTAAAGAAATTCTTCCTCATCTCCTTCCTAATGGAACATCCTTTAATTCTGATGCTATGACCTCTGGTCCTAGACTCTCCCACTAGTGGAAACATCCTCTCCACACCCACTCTGTCCAGGCCTTTCACTATTCTGTACATTTCCACGAGGTCCCCCCTCATTCTTCTGAACTCCAGCAAGTACAGGCCCAGTGCCGACAAACACTCATCATATGTTGACTCCTGATCGGTCTGGAGTCGAGATCCTTGGCTCCAGATCCGTCTCTTCCCATCTAACTCCGCGTTCCCAGATGAGTTTCCACGTTTGGAGATTGAGTGCCATTGGCACAATCCCCAGAGGCTGCTTGGAGTGGCTGGGAGCTGCTCTATTCCAGTCAAGTCCGGGAATGAATGTGTTTGATTCTGGGAACCATGCCTAGTTGGAGATGCTGAAGAATTCAGACCCCCGTGCTATGTTCAGCAACAGGTATTTTCTACTTGTACTGGAAATGATTCTGGAACGCCTCTCGTAGATTAAGTTCCATTATCCTCACTGTTTATGTTGTGACATCCAGAGAGGTTTGGCATTTGATTAAACACAGAAACATAGAAAATAGGTGCAGGAGGAGGTCATTTGGCCCTTCGAGCCAGCACCGCCATTCATTGTGATCATGGCTGATCATCCACAATCAGTAACCTGTTCCTGCCTTCTCCCCATATCCCTTGATTCCACTAGCCCCTAGAGCTCTATCTAACTCTCTTTTAAATTCATCCAGTGAATTGGCCTTGACTGCCTTCTGTGGCAGAGAATTCCACAAATTCACAACTCTCTGTGTGAAAATGTTTTTTCTCATCTCAGTTTTAAATGGCTTCCCCTTTATTCTTAGACTGTAGCCCCTGGTTCTGGACTCCCCCAACATTGGGAACATTTTTCCTGCATCCAGCTTGTCCAGTCCTTTTATAATTTTATACATTTCTATAAGATCCCCTCTCATCCTTCTAAATTCCAGTGAATACAAGCCCAGTCTTTCCGATCTTTCCTCATATGACAGTCCCGCCATCCCGGGAATTAACCTGGTGAACCTACGCTGCACTGCCTCAATAGCAAGGATGTCCTTCCTCAAATTAGGAGACCAAAATTGCCACATTACTCCAGATGTGGTCTCATCAGGGCCCTGTACAACTGCAGAATGA
Source organism: Rhinoraja longicauda (assembly GCF_053455715.1). NCBI lineage: Eukaryota > Metazoa > Chordata > Chondrichthyes > Rajiformes > Arhynchobatidae > Rhinoraja > Rhinoraja longicauda. Next base: position 12,626,477 of record NC_135993.1, read on the forward strand.
CCAACAACTTTCTTCACTGCCTGCTGTACCTGCATGTTTACTTTCAGTGACTGGTGTACAAGGACACCCAGGTCTCGTTGCACTTCCCTTTTTCCTAATCTGACACCATTGAGATAATAATCTGCCTCCTTGTTTTTGCCGCCAAAGTGGATAACCTCACATTTATCTACAGGTACATTTATACTGCATCTGCCAAGCATCTGCCCACTCACTCAACCTGTCCAAGTCACCCTGCAACCTCTCAGCATCCTCTTTGCAGTTCACACTGCCACCCAGCTTTATGTCATCTTCAAATTTGCTCGTGTTACTTTTAATTCCATCCTCCAAATCATTAATATATATTGTAAATAGTTGCGGCCCCAGCACCGAGCCTTGCGGCACTCCACTCTCCACTGCCTGCCATTCTGAAAAAGACTCCTTTATTCCTACTCTTTGCTTCCTGTCTGCCAACCAATTCTCTATCCATGTCAATACCCTACCCCCAATACCATGTGCTCTAATTTTGCCCACTAATCTCCTTTGTGGGACTTTATCAAAGGCTTTCTAAAAATCCAGATACACCACATCCACTGGCTCTCCTTCATCCATTTTACCGATTGACTGAATGAAAGTTACAATGTGGAAACAGACCCTTTGGCCCAACTAGTCCATGCTGACCACCAGTCACCCATTCACACCTCTTCAAAAAGGAGTGAAACGTCACCCATCCTTTTTCTCCAGAGATGCTGCCTGACCCGCTGAGTTACTCCAGGAGTTAACATATATAACATATAACAACTACAGCATGGAAACAGGCCTGTCCGGCCCTACCAGTCCACGCCGACCATTCTCCCTGACCTAGTCTCATCTACCTGCACTCAGACCATAACCCTCTAATCCCCTCTTATCCATATACCTATCCAATTTACTCTTAAATAATAAAATCGAGCCAGCCTCCACCACTTCCACCGGAAGCCCATTCCATACAGCCACAACCCTCTGAGTAAAGAAGTTCCCCCTCATGTTACCCCTAAACCTTTGTCCCTCAATTCTGAAGCTATGTCCCCTTGTTGGAATCTTCCCCACTCTCAAAGGGAAAAGCCTACCCACGTCAACTCTGTCCGTCCCTCTCAAAATTTTAAAAACCTCTATCAAGTCCCCCCTCAACCTTCTACGCTCCAAAGAATAAAGACCCAACCTGTTCAACCTCTCTCTGTAGCCTAAGTGCTGAAACCCAGGCAACATTCTAGTAAATCTCCTCTGTACCCTCTCCATTTTGTCGACATCCTTCCTATAATTTGGCGACCAGAACTGCACACCATACTCCAGATTCGGCCTCACCAATGCCCTGTACAATTTCAACATTACATCCCAACTTCTATACTCGATGCTCTGATTTATAAAGGCAAGCATACCAAACGCCTTCTTCACCACCCTATCCACATGAGATTCCACCTTCAGGGAACAATGCACAGTTATTCCCAGATCCCTCTGTTCCACTGCATTCCTCAATTCCCTACCATTTACCCTGTACGTCCTATTTTGATTTGTCCTACCAAAATGCAGCACCTCACACTTATCAGCATTAAACTCCATCTGCCATCTTTCAGCCCACCCTTCCAAAAGACCCAAGTCTCTCTGTAGACTTTGAAAATCTACTTCACTATCAACTACTCCACCTATCTTAGTATCATCTGCATATTTACTAATCCAATTTGCCACACCATCATCCAGATCATTAATGTAAATGACAAACAACAGTGGACCCAACACAGATCCTTGGGGCACTCCACTAGACACTGGCCTCCAACCTGACATACAATTGTCAACCGTTACCCTCTGGTATCTCCCATTCAGCCATTGTTGAATCCATCTTGCAACCTCACTATTAATACCCAACGATTTAACCTTCTTAATCAACCTTCCATGTGGAACCTTGTCAAATGCCTTACTGAAGTCCATATAGACAACATCCACAGCCTTGCCCTTATCAATTTCCCTGGTAACCTCTTCAAAAAATTCAAGAAGATTAGTCAAACATGACCTTCCAGGCACAAATCCATGTTGACTGTTTCTAATCAGGCCTTGATTATCCAAATAATTATATATATTGTCCCTAAGTATCTTTTCCATTAATTTTCCCACCACAGACGTCAAACTAATAGGTCTATAATTGCTAGGTTTACTTTTAGAACCTTTTTTAAACAAAGGCACAACATGCGCAATGCGCCAATCTTCCGGCACCATCCCTGTTTCTAATGACGTTTGAAATATTTCCGTCATAGCCCCTGCTATTTCTGCACTAACTTCCCTCAATGTCCTAGGGAATATCCTATCAGGACCTGGAGACTTATCCACTTTTATATTCTTCAAAAGTGTCCGTACCTCCTCTTCTTTAATCCTCCTAATTTCCATCACTACTCTACTTGTTTCGCTTACCTCCCATAATTCAATATCCTTCTCCTCGGTAAATACCGAAGAAAAGAAATTGTTTAATATCTCCCCCATTTCTTCCGGCTCAGCACATAGCTGTCCACTCTGACTCTCTAATGGACCAATTTTATCCCTCACTATCCTTTTGCTATTGACATATCTGTAGAACCCCTTGGGGTTTACTTTTACATTACTTGCCAAAGCAGCCTCATATCTTTTTTTCGCTTTTCTAATTTCCTTTTTAAGATTCCTTTTACATTCTTTATATTCCTCAAGAACCTCATTTACTCCCTGCCGCTTATATTTATTGTATATCTCCCTCTTTTTCCGAACCAAGTGTCCAATTTCCCTGGAAAACCACGGCTCTTTCAAATTATTATTCTTTCCTTTCCACCGAACAGGGACATAAAGACTCTGTACTCTCAAAATTTCACCTTTAAATATCCTCCATTTCTCTATTATATCCTTTTCATAAAACAACAATTTCCATTTCACTCCTTTTAAATCCTTTCTCATCTCCTCAAAATTAGTCTTTCTCCAATCCAAAATCTCAACCCTTGGTCCAGATTTGACCTTCTCCATAATGATATTGAAACTAATGGCATTATGATCACTAGACCCAAAGTGCTCCTCAACACATACCTCCGTGACCTGACCCATCTCATTTCCTAACAGGAGGTCCAACACTGCCCCTTCTCTGGTAGGCACCTCTACGTATTGCTGCAAAAAACTATCCTGCACACATTTTACAAATTCCAAACCATCCAGCCCTTTAACAGAATGTGATTCCCAGTCTATATACGGAAAATTGAAATCACCCACAATCACCACTCTGTGCTTACTACTAATATCTGCTATCTCCTTACATATTTGCTCTTCCAATTCTCGTTCCCTATTTGGCGGTCTATAATACACCCCTATAAGTGTTGCTAAACCTTTCTCATTTCTGAGTTCCACCCAAACAGCCTCCTTAATCGAGCCTTCTAGTCTGTCCTGCCAAAGCACTGCTGTGATATCCTCCCTGACAAGCAATGCAACACCCCCACCTCTTGCCCCTCCGATTCTATCACATCTGAAACAATGAAATCCTGGAATATTTAATTGCCAATCGCAACCCTCCTGCAACCATGTTTCACTGATCGCCACAACATCATACTTCCAGATGTCAATCCAGGTTCTAAGCTCATCCACCTTTCTTACAATGCTCCTAGCATTAAAATATACACATTTAAGGGACCCATCATTTCTTATTCTCAGTTTATTTCTTTTCCCTTCTTTCTCTCCTACATATTGGGTCTGAGTGTTTCCCTTTTCTGCCTCCTGCCTCACACACTGCCTATTAGCTATCTGTGTTTGAGTCCCTCCCCCCAACCGTACTAGTTTAAAGTCTCCGCAGTTATTTTAGCAATTTTAGCAGTTAGTGTCTATATTTGTTATAAGCCAGCATCTGTAGTTCCTTGTTTCTACACATTCACGCTAGTTCTGTTATCCCACTTTTCCATCCACTCCCTACACACCAGGGGGCAATTATCCTATAATTCCCCACGTCTTTGGGATGTGGGAGGAATCTGCAGCACGCCAAGGAAACCCACCAATTATAGGGCGGATGTGTAAACTCCATACGGACAGCTGCCAGGGTCAGGATTGAACCCGGTCTCTTGCACTGTGAGGCAGCAGCTCTACCAGACTGTGCTGCCCTTAATCCCCCTAAGTTTAAAATCAAACGTTTATCTTTTACTGGATAGGAAGGAACTGCTGGCGCTGGTTTAAACCGAAGATAAACACAAAACGCTGGAGTAACTCAGGAATAGATGACATTTTGGGTAATGATTCGGGTCAAAAGAAGGGTCCCGACCTGAAACGTCACCTATTCCTTTTCTCCAGAGATGCTGCCAGTCCCACTGAGTTACTCCAGCTTTTTGTGTTTATTTTTCACTGATTTTTTACAGTGAACTAGGAAAATTGACAGGGGTAGTCGGTGGATGTGGTGTACCTCGACTTTCAGAAAGCCTTCGACAAGGTCCCACATAGGAGATTAGTGGGCAAAATTAGAGCACATGGTATTGGGGGTAGGGTACTGACATGGATAGAAAATTGGTTGACAGACAGAAAGCAAAGAGTGGGGATAAATGGGTCCCTTTCGGAATGGCAGGCAGTGACCAGTGGGGTACCGCAAGGTTCGGTGCTGGGACCCCAGCTATTTACGATATACATTAATGACTTAGATGAAGGGATTAAAAGTACCATTAGCAAATTTGCAGATGATACTAAGCTGGGGGGTAGTGTGAATTGTGAGGAAGATGCAATAAGGCTGCAGGGTGACTTGGACAGGTTGTGTGAGTGGGCGGATACATGGCAGATGCAGTTTAATGTAGATAAGTGTGAGGTTATTCACTTTGGAAGTAAGAATAGAAAGGCAGATTATTATCTGAATGGTGTCAAGTTAGGAAGAAGGGATGTTCAACGAGATCTGGGTGTCCTAGTGCATCAGTCACTGAAAGGAAGCATGCAGGTACAGCAGGCAGTGAAGAAAGCCAATGGAATGTTGGCCTTCATAACAAGAGGAGTTGAGTATAGGAGCAAAGAGGTCCTTCTACAGTTGTACCGGGCCCTGGTGAGACCGCACCTGGAGTACTGTGTGCAGTTTTGGTCTCCAAATTTGAGGAAGGATATTCTTGCTATTGAGGGCGTGCAGCGTAGGTTCACTAGGTTAATTCCCGGAATGGCGGGAATGTCGTATGTTGAAAGGCTGGAGCAATTAGGCTTGTATACACTGGAATTTAGGATGAGGGGGGATCTTATTGAAACATATAAGATAATTAGGGGATTGGACACATTAGAGGCAGGAAACATGTTCCCAATGTTGGGGGAGTCCAGAACAAGGGGTCACAGTTTAAAAATAAGGGGTAGTGTAGCGACCATAGAGAATGGTCCGGGTCGTCGAACCCTCAGATTGGCCAGCAAGGTCACGTGTGAGCGCGACCGTAGGGATTGGTCCAGAGAGCGACATCGCTGATTGGCCAGCGTGGTCATGTGTGCTTTTGGCGCCCGAAATGTTCAGTTCGGCGAAGTCTTCGAAGAAGACAATAAGTTTTTGATGGTTGTCCTTTACCTTGTTGTTTAACTTTGTATTCGAATATTGGGGCTGCAATAAACTTCTTCTACAACCAACAAGTTTTCGGACTCGCCATATTGGTGACCCCGACGTGATCTGGACGATCACCGACTATGCAGGAACACGACGCCTCGTTGTTGATTGCCGCGCCTGGCACACCGGAGTTAAGCGCGGTAAGCGTTCACCTTCCGTTGTTTTGGACACATTCACCGCAATCTTGGTTTGTCCACACCGAAGCTCAATTTCATATAAAGAACATACCGGCCGACTCGACGAAGTATTACTACCTCGTCAGCGCTCTATCACCGGAGACGACCACACGCGTGATGCCTTTCATCGTTAATCCGCCTGCGGAAAGCAAGTACGAGGCAATGAAGAAAGTGTTACTGCGAACCTTCGGGTTTAATAGGCATGATTGCGCTGAAAGACTTCTGCACCTACCGGACCTCGGAGATCGACGGCCGTCCGTTCTCATGGCCGAAATGATGATGCTAGCCGGTGAGCATACGGATTGCCTTATGTTCGAACAGGCATTCCGAGAGAAGCTTCCTGAGGATGTCCGACTGCTGCTCACGGATTGTTCTTTTAAGGACCCCGAAGCATATGCAGCGAAAGCGGACGCGCTCATAGCGGCTAAAAACAAGGCAAGCGGTTCGATCAACAAGGTCTCGACATCAGTGACATCAAGATGGCGCCGCGTCTCCCGCCAGTTCTCCGAAAACCCGCCAAAAAGATCCGCACAAGCGCGGCTGGTGCTATTATCACCTACGATGGGGTAGAGAATCCCGCAACTGCCGCTCACCTTGTACCTTCGCGGGAAATGCCTCGGCCGATCGTACATAGGGGCAGTTGCGATTGGCCAGAACCGACGCCTCTACGTCCACGATCGATTCACGGACACAGAATTTTTGGTAGACACGGGAGCCATCGTCAGTATAGTGCCGCCGACCGACCTCGAAACCAGAACGGGTAAGACAGATCGCACCCTCATCGCGGTTAATGGCAGCCCCATTCGCACTTTCGGTATACGGAAGATGTCCCTTGTGTTAGGCCTCCGCACGTACGAATGGCCATTCATCATAGCAGACGTCAGACAAGCGATCCTAGGCGCAGATTTTCTCTGGGCTTTTTCACTGGTCCCTGATGTCCGCGGTAACGACCTCCGACCCTCCGCCAGCGAGGAGCCCGTCGCTCCGACAATCGCCTCCCCGCCCAGCCCTACTGTCCAGGCCATCGTCGCGGCCCCTGACTCGTATGCTGAGATCCTGGCGGAGTTTCCAGAGCTGCTCATCCAACGTTTTGACACGCCTTCGGCCAAGCACGGAGTGGTCCATCACATCCGCACCGAGGGCCCTCTCGTTTTCGCTCGGGCCAGGAGACTACCGCCAGACAAACTGGTGGTGGCACGGGCGGAATTTAGGAAGATGGAGGAAATGGGCATTGTCCGTCAGTCCGACAGCCCGTGGGCCTCGCCGTTGCATATGGTCTCCAAGGCATCTGGGGGGTGGAGACCATGTGGCGATTATCGGCGTCTCAATGCTGTCACCACGGCTGATCGCTACCCCATACCGCACCTACAGGACTTTTCGTCTGGGCTGGAAGGAGCGGTGGTGTTCTCCAAAATCGATTTGGTGCGAGGATACCACCAGATTCCGGTTCGTCCGGAGGACATACAGAAAACTGCCACGATTACTCCGTTAGGGTTGTTTGAATGGTTGCGTATGCCTTTCGGTTTAAAGAACGCGGCACAGGCTTACCAACGACTGATGGACCGCGTGGGTCGGGGTTTACCCTTTTTGTTTATTTATTTAGACGACATCCTGATCGCCAGCCCCTCAGTGCAGGAACACCAGGTCCACCCCTGACGGCGCCTCCCCTTTGCCCGAGAAGGTGGAGGCTATCCGGGCATTTCCCAGGCCCACCACAGTAAAAGGATTACAGGAGTTCGTAGGCATGGTTAACTTCTACCATAGGTTCGTTCCGGCAGCTGCGCGAGTCATGCGCCCGCTCTTCCAGTGCCTTGCGGGAAAACCGGTAGAGTTGATATGGTCCCCGGCCGCAGAGTCGGCTTTTACAGCAGCTAAGGCAGCATTAGCAGACGCCACCATGTTGGTCCACCCGAGCCCCTCCGCCCCCACGGCCCTGACGGTTGACGCCTCTGACGTGGCGGTGGGCGGGGTCTTGGAGCAGCAGGTCGGTGGCCGTTGGCAGCCTTTGGCGTTTTACAGCCGGCAACTAAATTCGGCTGAGCTGAAGTATAGCGCATTTGACTGAGAGCTTCTGGCCCTCTATTTAGCTGTTTGTCATTTCAGGTACTTCCTTGAGGGCCGCCCATTTGTGGCCTTTACGGACCACAAACCATTAACATTTGCATTTTTCAAATTGTCTGACCCATGGTCGGCCCGCCAGCAGCGGCACCTGACTGCTATCTCCGAATTTACCACCGATATCCGTCATGTCGCGGGTAAGCTTAATGCCGTTGCTGACGCCCTGTCTAGACCTGCTTTTTCCCCTATTTCGGCGGTGGACTGCGAGGTGGATCCCCAGGAGCTTGCGGAGGCACAGCTTCTAGCGGATACCGCCTCGGCATACCAGTCCACCACTTCGGGATTGAAGTTGGCTCAGGTAGCCTGCGGGTCGGAAGGCACGAAAGTCTGGTGCGATGTTTCTCTTCCCCGTCCCAGGCCGGTAGTACCGCCCACCCTTCAGCGCCGGGTTTTTGATGCCATTCATGGGCTGGCGCACCCGTCCATCCGCTCCACCTCTGCTTTGGTAGCAGCTCGGTTTGTCTGGCATGGCCTACGGAAACAGGTAGCGGGTTGGGCGCGTTCCTGCGTTCCCTGTCAGACCGCTAAAGTCCAGCGCCATGTCCAGCCCCCCGTACAGGAGTTCGAGGTCCCAGCAGTTCGTTTTTTCCACATCCACGTGGATTTAGTCGGGCCTTTGCCTTCCTCCCGGGGCTACACCCACCTCCTCACGGTGGTGGATCGGTTCACCCGGTGGCCAGAGGCTTTCCCATTGTCTGATATTTCGTCAGCGTCTTGTGCTAGGACTTTGGCCCTTCATTGGGTAGCTCGTTTCGGGGTCCCGGCAGTTATTACCACTGACAGAGGGCCACAGTTCACTTCGTCCCTCTGGGCCGCGCTAGCAGAACTGTACGGTTCCAAGTTACAACCCACTACTGCATATCACCCCCAGGCAAATGGACTTGTAGAAAGGTTCCACCGTCAACTTAAGGCGTCCCTCAGTGCAAGGCTTGAAGGCCCGGACTGGGTAGACCAACTCCCCTGGGTTCTTTTGGGCATCCGGACTGCTCCTAAGCTAGATCTCGGTGCGTCGTCCGCGGAGCTAGTATATGGCTCGACACTTCGAGTACCCGGAGATTTGTTTCCGGACCCCTCAGACCAGCTGCCTCCAGTCCCATCAGTCTTAGCATCTCTCCGGGCACGGGTGGGTTCCCTGGCTCCAGTTCCGACTTCACGTCATGGGTGTCCCATGGTACATGAACCGCCTTCCCTGAAGGACTGTGAGTTTGTGTTTCTGCGAAAAGATTCCCATCGTGCCCCGTTGCAGAGGGTCTATCAAGGGCCATTCCGGGTTTTGCGTAAGGGAACGGCTACCTTCACCTTAGACATGTGCGGCAGGAGTGAGCTCGTCTCGGTGTCCCGGCTCAAACCTGCACACTTGGATCCGGATCAACCAGTCCTGGTCGGCCAAACCCCTAGGAGAGGCCGACCTCCGTTAGTTCCGCTCAGTCCAGGACCCCCCTGTTCCGGCAGTTCCTCCAGGACCCCCCGTTCCGGCAGTTCCTCCAAGTCCGGAACCCCCGGCTCCTGTGGTTCAGGCTGCCCCTCTCCGTACTCGTTATGGTCGCGAAATCCGGCTCCCTGCTAGGTTCCGTACCTCGGGTTCTGGGAGGGGTCATGTAGCGACCATAGAGAATGGTCCGGGTCGTCGAACCCTCAGATTGGCCAGCAAGGTCACGTGTGAGCGCGACCGTAGGGATTGGTCCAGAGAGCAACATCGCTGATTGGCCAGCGTGGTCATGTGCGCTTTTGGCGCCCGAAATGTTCAGTTCGGCGAAGTCTTCGAAGAAGACAGTAAGTTTTTGATGGTTGTCCTTTACCTTGTTGTTTAACTTTGTATTCGAATATTGGGGCTGCAATAAACTTCTTCTACAACCAACAAGTTTTCGGACTCGCCATAGTAGGCCATTTAGAATGGAGATGAGGAAGAATTTTTTCAGTCAGAGAGTGGTGAAGGTGTGGAATTCTCTGCCTCAGAAGGCAGTGGAGGCCAGTTCGTTGGATGCTTTCAAGAGAGAGCTGGATAGAGCTCTTAAGGATAGCGGAGTGAGAGGATATGGGGAGAAGGCAGGAACGGGGTACTGATTGAGAGTGATCAGCCATGATCGCATTGAATGGTGGTGCTGGCTCGAAGGGCTGAATGGCCTACTCCTGCACCTATTGTCTATTGTCTATTGTAATCATGTTTTGTATTTCCGCTGACTGGTTAGCACGCAACAAAAGCTTTTCACCGTACCTCGGTACACGTGACAATAAACTAATCTGCAGAGCTTTTTTTGTGATGTTCAGTACAGCCTGCTTGCACCCCAAAACATTACACGTCTTCATTTTGTTTTCCAGCCAAGGATGTTCATTAATTGTGTGCGTTTATTAATTATGCTTTCCAACACCTTTACATCCGCAAAGAAAGCTTTGGTCAAGTGTGTCATTTTTTTTTAGATCAGGAGACCAAAACTGCAGACAATCTCCAGGTACAGTCACTCCAAGGCTCCACAGAATGGGAGTAAGATATTCACACTTCTTCATTAAAATCTCATTGAAATAAAGACTAATGTGGAGATGTGTGAGGCATGTTTATTGCTCAGAGGGTGGTGGTGGAGGCAGGTAAAATAGTGATGTGTAAGAGGCACATGGATATGCAGGGAACGGAGGGCATGGATCGCATGCAGGCAGATATTAGAGTATCTGAATGAGAATCTAATTGGAATTAGAATCTGGAGATGAGAAACTTGGAATCTGGCCTAGCACAGACATTGTGGGCTGAAGGGCCTCTTCTGTGCCGTACGGTATCGCTTTGTGTCTTAATATACCAGTTACCCCTCCATTGCTTGCCTCACCAGCATGCTGATCTTCAGTTATTCGAGTGCACAGAGCTGATGTGCTCTGAACATCAGCACCACCCAACATCTCACCATCAAACAGCTCTTCTGTTCAGTGCTACACCACAGCAAATTACACCATGTTTTTTCCACTTTATGTTCCATCAGTTCAGTCTAGTTTATTGTCCCGTGTACCGAGGGACAGTGAAAAGCTTTCGTTGCGTGCTATCCAGTCAGCGGAAAGACAATACACGATTACAATCGAGCCATTCACAGTGTACAGATACATGATAACAGAATAACGTTTAGTGCAAGGTAAAGCCAGCAAAGTCCGATCAAGGATAGTCCGAGGGTCACGAATGAGGTAGATAGCAGTTCAGCACTGCTCTCTGGCTGTGGTAGGATGGTTCAGTTGCCTGATAACAGCTGGGAAGAAACTGTCCCTGAATCTGGAGGTGTGTGTCTTCACACTTCTGTACCTCTTGCCCCTCCGATCAGGCAAACAGTACAGAAGTGTGAAAGTGTACAACTGCAGATTCAGGGAGAGTTTCTTCCCAGCTGCCATGGTGTTGCCCACTCATTCAACCAGCCCATATCCCCCTTGATGTCCCTTTGCATCCACCTCCATTCTCACAATCCCACGATGGAATATCATGTTGGGGTACTGATTGTGGATGATCAGCCATGATCATATTGAATGGCAGTGCTAGCTCGAAGGGCTAGTATTTTCTATGTTGTTCAGCAAACCTGAACACAACCAAGCAGTTGGTCTCCCAAGTGAAATTATTGGCGTGGTTTGGTAAATCAGGGGCTAAATGTCAATCCCTGCAGTTGCCCAGTAGTCACAGCCTGCTGGCCTGAGAGAGCCTCTCAGCACTGGAGACCCGGGTCAATCCTAAGCTTGGGTGCTATCTGTGTGGAGTTTGCATGTTCTCCCTGTGGCTGAGGTGGTTTTACTCCAGGTGCTCTGGTTTCCTCAAGTTTGCGGATGACACTACCCTGATTGGACTGATCCAGGATGGGGAGGAATCTGCCTACAGATGGGAAGTGACACAGCTGGCGTCCTGGTGCCATTGCAACAACCTGGAACTCAATGCTCTTAAGACAGTGGAACTAATTGTAAACTTTAGGAGAGCTCCCCCTCCCCTCCCCCCACTCACCATCAACAACACCACAGTCACATCTGTGGAGTCATTTAAGGTCCTTGGAACCATCATCTCCAGGGACCTTAAATGGGGGGCCACCATCGACTCCACAGTCAAAAAGGCCCAACAGAGGATGTACTTCCTGCGGCAACTGAGGAAACACAATCTGCCACAGGCAATGATGGTCCAATTCTATACTGCCATCGTAGAGTCTGTCCTCACCTTCTCCATCATGGTTTGGTTTGGCTCAGCCACCAAGCACGACATCCGGAGGCTGCAACAGATCGTTCGCACAGTTGAGAAGGTTGTTGGCTGCAACCTTCCCCCCATTGACGAACTGTGCACTGCAAGGACCAGGAAGCGAGCGGGCAAGATCATCTCTGACCCCTCTCACCCTGGCCACAAACTCTTCGAAGCACTTCCCTCTGGAAGGCGACTCCGGACTGTCAAAGACGCCACAGCCAGACATAAAAACAGCTTTATCCACGAGCAGTAGCTCTACTCAACAACTAAAGTCTGTAGCCTCTTTTTGCTCTGGTTACGTCACTCACATATTTAATCTATAATGTTGTATTCTTAATGTTTTCATGTTTTAAGCTTTATTCTTAATTGTTTACTGAATGTTCCTGTTGTTACTTGTGAGCGGAGCACCAAGGCACATTCCTTGTATGTGTACATACTTGGCCAATAAACTTATTCATTCATTCATTCAACTGCAGATGTTGGTTTACAAAAAAAGACATAAAGTGCTGGAGTAACTCAGCGGTTCAGGCAGAATTATCCGGTGAACATGGATAGATGACATTTGGGGTCGGGACCCTTGTTCAGTCTGAAGAAGGATCTCGATCCGAAACGTCACCCATTCCTTCTCTCCACAGATGCTGCCTGTCCCGCTGAGTTACTCCAGCATTTTGTGTCTGTCCAGGCAAGTGATAGGCAGAAGGTTGGACAAAGGCCAGAGATTAAAAGACAAAAGGTGTGAGAAGATGATTGAAGAGTTGCGAATTATGAAACCAGAGGAATGAATGTAGGTGGAAGGGGAGGGCGTGGGGAGAAATGGGTGCCAGCCCAGGTGGGGCAGAGGGAAGAGGGGAGGGGGGAGAGGTTTATGTTAGTTACCTGAAATTGGAGATTTCAATGTTCATACCATTGGGTTGTAAGCTCGCCAAGCGGAATATGAGGTGCTGTTCCTCCAGTGTGCGTGTGGTCTCACTCCGCCAATGGAGGAGGCCCAGGACAGAAAGGTCAGTGCGGGAATGGGAAGGGGAGTTGAAATGGTTAGCAACCGGGAGATCCCCTTGGCCTTGGCGGGCCGAGCGCAAGTGTTCGGCGAAGCGGTCGCTGAGTCTATCAATCGGTCGTAAGGAGACAAGTAGGGATGCTCGCTGATGATGACACCATGTCACGAGTCAAGAGTGTTTTGTTGTCGTGTGTCCGAGAGAGAACAATGAAATTCTTACTTGCAGCAGCACAACGGAACATGTAAACACAGCACACTGTAAACAATATATTAAACGAGAGAGAAAAAATAAAGTTCAGTGTGTGTGTATATATATATACTCACAAATACACACACACACATATACATACATACATACACACACGCACACATACATACACACAAAGAAACAAACATGTGCCTCGCCATTTGCACCTCCCTGGAGTATAACATAGGCCACAACCAAACGCAGCAAGATTTAGTGTAGTTTAGTTTAGAGATACAGCGCAGAAACAGGCCCTTCAGCTCACCGGGTCCGCACCGACCAGCAATCCCCGTACACTAACAATATCCTACACACACTAGGGACAACTTAAAATTTTACCAAACCAATTAACCTACAAACCTGCACGTCTTTCTGGTGTCGGAGGAAGCCAGAGATCCCGGAGAAAACCCACGCAGATCACGGGGAGGATGTGCAAACTGTACAGGCAGCACCCTTAGTCAGGATCGAACCCAGGTCTCAGGGGCAGGACAAAGCCTGGCAAGTGTTAGAATGTGTAGGAAGGAACTGCAGATGCTGGTTTAAATCAGAGATAGATACAAAATGCTGGAGTAACTCAGCGGGACAGGCAGCATCTTTGGAGAGAAGGAATGGGTGAGATTTCGGGTTGAGACCCTTTATCAGATTGAGAGTCGGGGAGAGGGAGTCTCGAGATATGGAAGGATAAGGTGTGGAAACGACAGATCAAAGCAGACGATGATAAGGAAATGTTGCTTGGTTTATTGTTCGTTGAGGGGAAGGTGACAATGTGTTATACGATCAGTAATATTTAGTCAGGAGGACAGTAGGAATATTCGGAGAACTAGAAGATAGACTAGAAAATGCTGGAGTGCCTCAGCGGGACAGGCAGCATCTCTGGAGAGAAGAAATGGGTGACGTTTCGATTAAATTAAACTCAGAGCAGAACGCAAAATGCTGGAGTAACTCTAGTAATTTTAGTTTAGTTCCGTTTAATTTAGAAATACAGCGCGGAAACAGGCCCTTTGGCCCACTGTCCGCACCGACCAGCGATCCCCGCACACTAACACTATCCGACACACGTGAGGAACAAATTTACATTTTATACCAAGCCAATTAATGTCCAAACCCATTCGTCTTTGGAGCGTGGAAGGAAACCAAAGATCCCAGAGAAAACCCACGTAGGTCACGGGGAGAATGTACAAATTCAATACAGACAGCACCCGTAGTCAGGATCGAACCCAGGTCTCTGATGCTATGTGGCAACAACTCTACCACTGCGCCACCGTGCCACCCCATTGTTGATTAGTATGAGCGTCAGGAGTTAAGGGGCGAAGGCAGGGGAATGGGGTTAAGAGGGAAAGATAGATCAACCATGATTGAAAGGCGGAGAAGACGTGATGGGCTGAATGGCCTAATTCTGCTCCTAGAACTTATGGACAGATAGCTTCTGTGGAAGGAATGGATAGATGACGATTTAGGTTGGGAGTCTTCTTCAGCCTAACACCTCATTTTCCAATCGACACCACATAATCGCTGAATAAAAATAGCTAACCAGTTTCTTTGTTCAATTGTCTCTAATCCATTTTTCAACATTAAACATTTCAAAACCCTGTACAAAATTGTCTCATTTAATTATTTGAGGTATTGCAGTTTGTGCCTCCATGTTAATAACTAGCAACAAATAAAAAGCCAATTGACGCTATCAACTTTTCCTAATATTGAAACTCTTTTAGTTGAGTTGTTCCTGGTGTCACGAGAATGTGTTTCCCCTTTAATCCCAATATATTTCTCTTAGTTCACATGACAATGTAAATTATCTTAAACCATATTCTTGTTCAAATCACATATCACTTCTTTATTGAAACAAGGAACTGCAGATGCTGGTTTACTAAAGGTACTTTCCACTACAAGAACAGGAGAGGCAACACCTGGCCCGAAACCTCCTCCCTCTCCTCCATCTAAGGACCCCAGCAATCCATCCAGGTGAGACAGAGTTTCACGTGCAGCTCAGATGAGACACAAAGTGCTGGAGTAACTCAATGGGGTCAAGCAGCATTCCTGGAGACAAAGGATGGATGGCATTTCGGGTCAGGACCCTTCTTCATGTGCACCCTGTCTCACGCCATCTACTACATCCGATGTTCCTGATGTGGGCTCCTGTACATGTGGGCTCACCGAATGATGCGCTGAACACATGGACCAAAGCTTGGTGCATCAGGACCTGTGAGATCTCCCGGCTGCTAACCATTTAAACTCCTCTTCCTATTCCCATATTGACCATTCTGTCCTGGACCTCCTCCGTTATCAGTGAAGTCATACACAAACGGATGGACACTCATATTCTGCATGGGGAGCTTACAATGGCCTGAACATTAAATTCTCCAATCTTAGTTATCTCCCTTTGATCCTGACTATGGGTGCTGTCTCTACAGTTTGTATATTCTCCCCGAGACCTGCATGGGTTTTCTCCGAGATCTTTGGTTTTCTCCCACACTTGCAGGTTTGTAGGTTAATTGGCTTGGCTTGCTAAATTTAAAAAATGTCAAAATTGTTCCTAATTGTCCCTGGTTTTTCACTGGAGTTTCGAAGGATGAGAAGGGATCTTATAGAGACATATAAAATTATAAAAGGACTGGACAAGCTAAATGCAGGAAAAATGTTCCCAATGTTGGGTGAGTCCAGAACCAAGGGCCACAGTCTTAGAATAAAGTGGAGGCCATTTAAACTGAGGTGAGAAGGAACTTTCTCACCCAGAGAGTTGTGAATTTGTGGAATTCTCTGCCACAGAGCGCAGTTAAGAGAGAGTTAGATAGAGCTCTAGTGGAATCAAGGGATGTGGGGAGAAGGCAGGCACGGGTTACTGATTGTGGAAGATCAGCCATGAGAAGAGAAAAGACATTCTGGCCTTCCATCACAGTGTGGAGGTGACTGGAGGAGACTCACAATACAATACAATATATCTTTATTGTCATTGTACCCAGGGGTACAACGAGATTGGGAATGCGCCTCCCATACGATGCAATAATTTAAGTAATTAACAGCAACCCAACGAAACGAAACAATTGTAACAGTTTTTAGACAGGGTAAAGTGCAAGTTGATCTATGCGTTGTGGCCATCCGGCTGAGCAGGACCGGTTCATAGCAGCTATGGCCCTGGGGATGAAGCTGTTCCTGAGTCTGGAGGTGCGGGCGTAGAAGGCCTTGTATCGTCTGCCCGATGGAAGGAGTTCGAACAGACTGTTGCAGGGGTGTGAAGAGTCTTTGTGGATGCTGGTGGCTTTTCTGAGGCATCGTGTGTTGTAGATGCCCTCCAAGTCTGGTAGCTGTGTTCCGATGGCCCTCTGAGCTCTATGGACTACCCGCTGTAGAGCTTTCCTTTCTGCCTCCGTGCAGCTGAGGTACCACACAGGGATGCCATGCGTTAGGATGCTCTCTATGGTGCAGCGGTAGAAGGTCGTCAGCAGCTGTTGGGGTAGACCAGACTTTTTCAGTGTTCTTAAGTAGAACAGTCTTTGTTGTGCCTTCTTGACCAGCGCAGCAGTGTTATTGGACCATGTTAGGTCCTCCGAAATGTGAGTGCCCAGAAGCTTGAAGCTGGACACTCTCTCCACACTGTCCCCGTTGATAGAGATCGGGGCATATTCCCCGTTATGTGACCTACGGAAGTTGATGATCAGCTCCTTGGTCTTGGTGGTATTTAGGGACAGGTTGTTATCCGAGCACCAGTCCGCCAGGTTCTGCACCTCCGCTCTATAGATTGTTTCATCCCCGTTGGTGATAAGCCCGATCACCGTTGTGTCGTCTGCAAACTTGACAATGGTGTTGGTGTCGAATGCAGGAACACAGTCGTGTGTGAAGAGGGAGTAGAGCATGGGGCTCAGAACACAGCCCTGTGGTGTGCCGGTACTCAGGGTGATAGTGGAGGACAGGTGCGGGCCCATTCTCACTGCCTGCGGTCGTTCCAGCAGGAAGTCCAGGATCCAGTCACATAATGACGAGCTGAGGCCTAGCTGGTGGAGTTTGGTGATGAGCTTGGTGGGGATGATTTTTTTTTGTTTTGTGTTGGTTGTGGTTGTGTAATTTGCTTATTTTATTGGTCTTATCGTTGGACTGTGGGTGACGAAATCTTGTCCAAAAGACTTGTTTTTTGGATGACAAATAAAGATATCCTATCCTATCCTATCCTATGATCACAATGAATGGCGGTGCTGGCTCAAAGGGCCAAATGGCCTCATCCTGTGTGTGTGTGTGTACGAAGGAAAGTGCAGATGCTGGTTTACACTGAAGATAGACATAAAAACGTCACCCATTCCTTCTCTCCAGAGATGCTCCCTGACCAGCTGGGGGAGGGCGAGGCGAGAAGGGAGAGGGAAGGAGGGGGGAGGGCGAGGAGGGGAGGGGGGAGGGAGGAGTGGGTCGGCTCTGACTCAGTGGGCCGAAGAACTTGTTTCCGCGCTGTATCTCCAAATTAAACTAAACTCAATGGGTCAGGCAGCATCTATGAAGGGAAAACAGACAGATGACATTTTGGGGCGGGATCGTTCTTCAGTCTGAAGAAAGGTCCAGACCCAAAATGTTAATTTTAGTTCAGGTTAGAGATACAGCGTGATTGAAAGATACAGTATGTAAACAGGCCCTTCAGACCACCCAGTCATCCATCGCCCATTTACACTAATTCTATGTTATCCCACTTTCTTGTCCACTCCCATTACATTAGAGGCAATGTTAAAGAGGTCAATTGATTAATTGAGATTTATTTATATTATCACTTCCACTAAGTATTCTCTCTGCAAACATTAATTAGTTTAGTTTAGTTAGAGATACAGCGTGGAAACAGCCCCTTCGGCCCACCGAGTCCACACACATTTACACTATCCTACACACACTAGGGACAATTTATACTTACACCAAGCCAATTAACCTACAAACCTGGAGTGTGAGAGGAAACTGAAGATCTCGGAGAAAACCCACGCGGTCACGGGGAGAACGTACAAACTCCGTACAGACGGCGCCCGTAGTCGGGATGGAACCCGGGTCTCCGGCGCTGCAAGTGCTGTAAGGCAACAACTCTACCGCTGCGCCACCATGCCGCCCCAGTTCTGAGGGTCCAGTTTAACCCCTCCCTTCTAATAATAGCAGCAGGTAGACGTTGAGTCACGGGCCTTGCACTCTAGCTGAACATCGAATTGCAATCTGCAGAGAAGAGCTTGTGGCAATGCCTAAGCTGCCAGTGATGTTTTCTGACAGTTTTATTTCCTCAGTCTGATTCTCCAAATCCCGGTTTCGAAACATCAATGCTCATCTCACAGAAGAGTGATAAATCTGTCCGAGTCCACAACAGGATCCTGAACGAGAAAAAAAACTTCAAAGCCAAGTGGAGTGTGTTGGTGCCTCCATATGTGGCCGGGGAGGATGACACCGATGCACAGATGTGCCTGATACCAGATGAAGGATTGTCTACAGCTGTAGCATGGCCTCCATTTCATGTTGTCCACAATCACACCAATATGTGGCATCGACCTTCTGTTTACAAACACGCCCCCCCCCCCCCCCCCCTCCCTCCCGATCCTAGTTCTCCAACTGAGGCAAAAGCAAATTGGGGGAACAGCATCTCATATTTCACTTGAGCAGCTTGCAAACCTGTGGTCTGATAATGATTTCTCTAACATCAGCTAACCCCAGAATTCCCTCTCTCTCCATCCCTCCCCCACCCAAGTCGCACCAGCTTCTCGTTCTCACCTAGCAAACAGCTAACAATGGACTATTTCCTTTATCATCGTTACTTTTTTGCATAACTTTCATTCATTTGTTCTATATCTCTACATCACCGTCTATATCTCTCGTTTATGATATTTGAGGATGTTTCCACCAGAGGGAGAGTCTAGGACTTGAGCTCGTAGCCTCAGAATTAAAGGACGTTCTTTTAGGAAGGAGATGAGGAGAAATTTCTTCAGTCAGAGGGTGGTGAATCTGTGGAATTCTATGCCACAGAAGGCTGTGGAGGCCAAGTCAGTGGATATATTTAAGGCAGAGAGAGATAGATTCTTGATTAGCACGGGGGTCAGAGGTTATGGGGAGAAGGCAGGAGAATGGGGTTAGGAGATGAGAGGTAGATCATGGTGGAATATTGATGGGCCGAATGGCCTAATACTACTCCTAATCCTTGTGACCTTGTTTGCTATCTCCTGCCTCTCAGTGCAGGTTTACCATCAGCCTGGGGTGAGGTGCCTTCTGGTGTCAGGGTAGCCGAGAGGGACTCAGGCAGAAGGTAATTGGGATGGATCGCCGCAGTGCACTGCTGCCTCACAGTTCTGGGGACTCGGTTCTCATCCTGGTCTCAGGTGCTGTCTATGTGGAGTTTGCAGGCCGTGGCCATCTGATCCTCCCACGATCCAAGAGTGTGCTGGCCGCCTGTAAATGCCCGGCTAATGTAGGCTACGGGGAGAACGTACAAACTCCGTAAAGACGAGATCGAACCCGGCGCTGCGTTTGCTGTAAGGCAGCAACTCTACTGCTGTGCCACCGTGCCGCCGACCTTGCTGTACGGAGTTTGTACGTTCTCCCCGTGACCTGCGTGGGTTTTGTCCGAGATCTTCGGTTTCCTCCCACACTCCAAAGACATGCAGGTTTGTAGGTTAATTGGCTTGGTGAATGTAACAATTGTCCCTAGTGTGTGTAGGATAGTGTTAGTGTGCGGGGATCGCTGGTCGGTGCGGACCCGGTGGGCCGAAGGGCCTGCTTCCTCGCGGTATCTCTAAACTAAAAACCATCCTGTGTCTTTGTCGGCACCTATACATGGCACCTTTATATAAATAACATGCTTCCTGTCACTTTGTCCTTCACCAGCCTTTCCAGGTCACCAGACTCGTGGGAGCTCTCTGCCACCACCCCTCTCCCATCAATGCACCATTCATTCATTCATTCATTCATTCATTCATTCATTCATTCATTCATTCATTCATTCAGCAGTGAAACTCCCTGCAGCTTGCAGGCTACTGCCATGTTGTGTAGGAAGGAACTGCAGATGCTGGTTTACAACGTAGATGGACACAAAAAGCTGGAGTAACTCAGCGGGACAGGCAGCATCTCTGGAGTCTGGAGTCAAGAGTCAAGAGTGTTTTATTGTCATATGTCCCAGATAGGACAATGACATTCTTACTTGCAGTAGCACGACACAATATGTAAACATAGTGCACTGTAAACAATATAATAAACGAGAGAGAAAACAAAGAAGGAATGGGTGACGTTTCGGGTCGAGATCTTTCTTCAGACTGCCATGTTGTAGCACATGTGACTGCAGAGATAACACCTGTAAGGCTAACCGCTGGAAGCTGTAAGAACTTGCAATAGATCAGTAAAATGGAAATCAGACACAAGCTGACAGTGCTCATTTCAGCACGAGGGCAAGAGTGAATCACCTCTCTATGGATCTTCCAAATGAAGACGCCCATCTTTACGTGATTTTCAAAAACAGCATTGGAATGACACACTGTGGTCTTCTAACACTGACAGCAGTGAAGCCATCGAACACAGGCTGAGTCAGCATTTGCCAGCTTCATCAGCACAGATGACGTGGGCCAAAGGGCCTGTTCCGGGGCTTTATTGTTCTGCAAAAATACACAACGTGCTGGAGTAACTCAACAGGTCAGAAAGCATCTCTGGAGGAAATGGATAGGTGACACATTTCAACTGCCCCTCCTCCTTCCCTCTTCCCCATCCCCTCCTCGGGCTTCACATCTCACCCCTCTTCCCCCACCCCCTTCCTCGGCTCTGGCTTTACATCTCACCCCTCTTCTCCCATCGCCTTCCTCTGGCTTCACATCTCACCCCTCTTCCCCCATCCCCTCCTCTGGCTTCACATCTCACCCCTCTTCCCCCATCCCCTCCTCTGGCTTCACATCTCACCCCTCTTCCCCATCCCCTCCTCTGGCTTCACATCTCACCCCTCTTCCCCCATCCCCTCCTCTGGCTTTACATCTCACCCCTCTTCTCTCCCTACCTTTTCATCTCGGGCCTTTGTCGCTTATTGTACCCATCCGCCAGTCAAACCCCTTCCCCTCACCAGAATGCACCTATCACTTCTAACCCCCCCACCTCTTTTCCAGTTTTCTCCCCTCCCCCCCCCACAACAATCACTGAAGAAGTGTCCCAACCCAAAACGTCACCTATCTATGTACTTCAGAGATGCTGCCTGACCCTCTGAATTATTCCAGCACTTTATGTCCTGTTTGGTCAGTCAGCATCTGCAGTTCCTTCGTTGGACTGTTCTATGTTTTGGTTAAGGACCCCACTTAGCTTGCCTGAAGACTTTGAGAGCCTCAAGTATGTAAGAAAAACTCATCTGTGTGATTCTGTGAGTTGGTGGATCCAAGTTTCATGACCTCTTCAATATCTCTGATGCTATCTCATCACTGTGGAGCAGCAGTAGAGTTCCTGCCTTACAGCTCTTGCAGCACCAGAGACCCGGGTTCGATTCCGACTACAGGTGCTGTCTGTCTGGTGTTTGTACGTTCTCCCTGTGACCTACGTGGGTTTTCTCCGAGATCTTCGGTTTCTTCCCACATTCCAAAGACATACAGGTTTGTAGGCTAATTGGCTTGGTGTACGTGTAAATTGTCCCTAGTGTGCGTAGGATAGTATTAATGTGCGGGGATCGCTGGTCGGTGCAGATGCGGTGGGCCGAAGGGCCTGCTTCCGCGCTATATCTCTAAACTAAACTAAACATTCACAAACCCGGGAGCATCTGCAAAATGTGCTCAGTAAATCCTTCCTGCCTTCCTGCCCAAGATCAATTCACACATTGTTCTTGAAAAGGTTTACTGGATGTTGAATAGGAACTGCAATCTTACCTGATGCCCATTATCCCCCAATAATCCAGCTCTGCCATGTGTATCCACTTACACAACTGCCTGAAGAAGGGTCACGACCCGAAATGTCACCCACTCCTTCTCTCCAGAGATGCTGCCTGACCCGCTGAGTTACTCCAGCATTGTGTGCCTATCTTTGATGTAAACCAGCATCTGCAGTTCCTTCCTACACACCTGTGGCCCTGGGTGACATTTGCTATCTCAGCACATGCTCAGGATCTAACCTGAAGCCTTCTGATCTCCAACATTTAGAGTTTCAGTGTCATAGACACAAGGAGTGATACGGTGTGGAAACAGGCCCTTCAGTCCAACCTGCCCACACCGGCCAACATGTCCCAGCTACACTAGTCCCACCTGCCTGCATTTGGCCCATATTCCTCCAAACCTATCCTATCCATGTACCTGTCTAACTGTTTCTTAAACGGTGGGATAGTCCCAGCCTCAACTACCTCCTCTGGCAGCTTGTTCCATACACCCGCCACCCTTTGTGTTAAAAAGTTACCCTTCGGATTCCTACTAAATCTATTCCCCTTCACCTTAAACCTATGTCCTCTGGTCCCCGAATCACCTACTCTGGGCAAGAGATTCTGTGCATCTACCCGATCTATTCCTCTCATGATTTTTCTTCACCTCTATAAGATCATTCCTCATCCTCCTGCACTCCAAGGAATAGAGACCCAGCCTACTCAACTTCTTCCTACAGCTCACCCTCAAGCCCAGGCAACTTCCTTGTAAAGAATGTCAATCCCTTTCCAGCTTGACAACATCTTTCCAATAACACGGTGCCCAGAACTGAACACAGTGCTCTGTAGAAAGGTCTCGACCAGAAGCGTTACCCATACCTTCTCTCCTGAGATGCTGCCTGTCCCGCTGAGTTACTCTAGTATCGATGCATCAACCCGATCTATTCCTCTCATGATTTTACACGCAGTGGGCAGTACTTTTACTGAATCTGGCTCAGGGATAGCTTTGAACCTTGTCAGAGATATCATTATGATGCTTGAATGTGTTTGTATGGCCAGTGGTGCTTATCTAATGATGCGAGTGCAAGAACATAAGGCAAAGAAACTAAAGTAGGAATATGGCCATTCAACCTTCCTCCGTCATTCACTGCAATCATTACTGATCCTTGTGCATTTAGAACGTAGAACACAGATCATAGAACAGTGAAGCCTAAGAACAGGCCCTTCGGCCCACAATGCCCATACTGAACTTAATGCCATTAAACTAATCTCCTCTGCTTGCATGTGATCCAGCCCCCTCCATTCCCTACATATCCAAGTGCACTGCACCCCATGATTTCCATATCCCTGATAGTCCAGGGCTTTAAAGATAGGGCGGTCATGGTGGCGTCACCATAGAGTTGCTGCCTCACAGCGCCAGAGACCCAGGTTCGATCCTGACTATGGGTGCTGTCTGTACGAAGTTTGTACGTTCTCCCCATGACCTGCGTGGGTTTTCTCCAAGTTCTTCGGTTTCCTCCCACACTCCAAAGACGTGCAGGTTTGTAGGTTAATTGGCTTGGTATAAATGTAAATTGTGCCTAGAGTGTGTAGGACAGTGTTAGTGTGCGGGGATCACTGGTCGGCATGGACTCGGTGGGCCGAAGGGCCTGCTTCCATGCTGTATCTCCAGACTAAACTAAACTAAACTAAATATATCACTCTCAGCCTTGAACAAACTCATTAAATGAGGAAGAACACACTTTCAAAAGCAGGTATTTCCAAAGGTTTACAACTCAGTGAGTAAATACATTTGTGCTTGACGCTGTCCTATATAGCTAACCTATCTTGATCTTCTGTTGCTCACTTCTACACTCACTGGGCAGAGAAAGCAGCCTCTCTCAGAATCTTTATTGTCTCACTAACATCATCTACTATTCTTTTAAACTCAGTGGTTATCGATATACCTTAGGAAAGTAACTAAACTCAAAAGATATCAGAATCACAAGAAACCACAGATGCTGCAATCTTGAGTAAAATACAAAGTGCTGGACAGGAGCGGCCCACAATATCTGTGTCCAACATAATCTAAAGAGGACTGGTCTCCTCTGCCTGAACATGATCCATATTGCTCCATTCCCTGCATGTGCATGTGCCTATCCAAAAGCCTCCTAAATACTATAGGTGCATCACCGATTTTCCAGCAACTGGTGGTGCAGTTCCCACATTAATCTGGAGAAAATCCCCCCATCCCAGGGAAGTCCCCCGAAAATGAGTCCCCTTGGCCGGGTGAGGCGGCCGATCTCCACCTCATCAGGACGTCGGCGGCTGATCGGCGGGTCGAGTCTGCCACCTGCGGCCAGGGCTCTGGAACTCCGGCCTGGCCGGAGGAGCTGGCAGATCCGTTCCCACAGCTGACTTCCACGGCCGACTTTGCGGGCCGGGTATCTTGGCCCCTCCAAGGCCGTGACCTCTGTTGGTCCGGCAACAACAATAATCCAGAAAGGCTCTGGATCCAAAGGTGCCAGGAAATTGGTGGTGGACCTGTACTGTTATATCAGCCTCCACTGCCACCTCTGGCAGCATATTCCAGGCACCCACCACACACTATGTAAAAAACTGCCCCCACACGTCTCACTCAAAACCTTGCCCCCCACATCTTCAAACTAATCTTTGACACCTCACCCTGGGAAAAAGGATCTGACCGTCTATCTTATCTTTGTTTAGTTTAGTGATACAGCGCGGAAACTGGCCCTTCCGCCCAGCGAGTCCGCACCGACCAGCGATCCCCGCACACTAACACTATCCTACACACACTAGGGACAATTCACACTTACACCAAGCCAATTAACCTACAAACCTGTACGTCTTTGGAGTGTGGGAGGAAACCGAAGATCTCGGAGAAAACCCACGCAGGTCACGGGGAGAACGTACAAACTCCGTACAGACAGCACCCGTAGTCTGGATCGAACCCGGGTCTCCGGCGCTGCAAGCGCTGTAAGGCGGCAATTCTACCGCTGCGCCACCGTGCTGTTCTATGTTTATTGTTAATATATACTATTATTAATGCCAAATTGTTTCTCAAAAAGGAAGTCCACGTTACAAGCAATGTTCTTTTATTACAATATGGATTCCCATAAATCAATGTGCTTCTGCAGCCTTTATTTGATCCTATTGAGAAAGAAGAACATCGTTCTGTGCAATAATCTGGATGATTCAAACAATGTGTTTAACTCGGTTCCTTCTCAAATTCTTTCGAAATGAAAAAAAAAGAAGAATCTTCCCCGTGTCACAGCGAAAGGAAATATTCTGAAAATAACTTGCAAAAATGAGACCAAGATGTTTGGCAAGACCAAGACCAGGCTGAACCCTGAGGCAAAGTGAAGATCTGTCAGGGGATTGGAAACCAGATGAATCAGCTTCAACCTGTCATAGGATCCTGGGCCTGAAGATGACTTACTGTGAGCTGAGATCCAGGACCAATGAGATATTGTCAGAAGCATTGCTCTGGGCACACAGATACCTGCCACGGAAAATTTACTTCACACGAATTTCCCTTTAAGTTCCAGACCACCACATTCCAGAGAAACCTCCGGGAAGATCTACAGCTTGGAGAATGCTTTATCTCAGGCTCTGAAACACACCAGAGTGCTACTTCCTCTTGGCAACAGACATACGAGCGGATCTCCAATTAATGGTCAGCTCCTGTCTTTGAAGGGAACTATTCGCCCTGAATCTTTCATTCAAACCCATTCACTTATAAGTCAACCCAATTGGAAGCCAAACCAGGGCAGGACCTTGTGGGGAGGAAGGAACTGCTGATGCCGGTTTAAACCGTAGACACAAAATGCTGGAGTAACTCAGCGGGACAGGCAGCATCTCTGGAGAGAAGGAATGGGCGACATTTTCGGGTCGAGACCCTTCTTCAGACCTTCACAGGGAAGGGTAGGCACTGGAGGGTGTTGTAGAGCAGAAGGATTTAGCAGTGGAAGTATGAAGCTGCCTCAAAGTGGTGTTGCAGGGAGATCGAGTGGTGAAGAAGGGTTTTGCCACTCTGGCCTTCAGGAAATTGAGTATAGAAGTTGGGACGTTATGTAGAACACGTTGGTGAGGCCACATGTGGAGTATTGTGTTCCGTTTGGGTCACCCTGCTATCGGAAGGGTGCATTGAGCTGGAAAGTGTGCAGAGCTTTACAAGGATGTTGCCAGCACCCGAGGGCCTGAGTTATTGGGAGAGGTTGGGTGGGTTAAGACTTTATTCCTTGGAGCACAGGAGGCTGAGGTGTGTTCTTATAGAAGTGAATAAAATGGTAAGACGTATTGATATGGTGAAGGCACAGAGTCTTTTTCCCAGGGTAGGGGAATCAAGAACTGTAGGGCATAGGTTCAAGGTGATAGATTTTGTAGGATTTAATAGGAACCTGAGGGGCAACCTTTTTAGGCAGAGGTAGAGGGTACGAGCTGCCAGAAGAAGTAATTGAAGCAGGTATAATTACAACATTCAAAAGACATATGGATGGGTACAGGCAAAGCTTCTTCCCCTTTATGTACAAATTATCCTGAAATAAAAACAGATTATTATTAATCTGTTCAATTATTTCTTTGCACCTGCATATTGCCAGAATCGCAAGGAATGTTCCAAATGCGGCCTCACCAAACTCCTATAGAGCTGCATCATGACTTCTTAACTCATATTCAATGGCTCTAGCACTGAAGGCAAGCATACTATATGCCTTGCTCACCACCCTATCTACTTGTGCTGCACCTCAGCAAGCTAGCAACTTGGACTCCATGATCCCTCTGCATATTAATGCTGTTAAAGGTCTTCCCATTAATTGGATATTTCCCCCCTTACATTCAATCTGCCAAAGTGCAACACCGCACGCATAAATCTGCCATTTCTCGGCCCATTTCCACAGTTGATCTATAACCGCTGTATCTTCTGACAGCCTTCCTCACTGTCGGCAACTCCCCCAATTTTAGTGTCGTCAGCAAATGTACTCACCATCCCATCTACATTTACTGCCAGTCCATTTATCTGTATCACAGACAGTGGAGGTCCCAGCACAGATCCCTGTGGAACTCCACTGGTCACAGACCTCCAGTCAGAATGTCTAGCCCACAACCCTCTGTCTTCTATGAATAAGCCCGTTCTGAATCCATATAACCAAGTCATTGTGAATCTCATACATCTTAATCAGTATGCTTGCCACACAGAATGGTGTTTAAGACTGAGCCCCATTTACCATCAGAAGGTGGAGCACGTCATTTGGCTCCACTATTCAGAGACCATGACTGATCTTTTACATCATAAGGTCATAAGTGATAGGAGTAGTAGGCCATTTGGCCCATCAATTCTACTCCTCCAATCAATCATGGTTGATCTATCTCTCCCTCCTAACCCCATTCTCCTGCATTCTCCCCATAACCTCTGACATCTGTACTAATCAAGAATCGATTTATCTCAGCCTTAATAATATCATACGTCAATCTCAGCGGCCCTCTCCCTCACTAACATATCCCTTGATTCTTTAATGTCTGCCTTTTCACTTATGTTATATACATAACTATACAGATAAAACAAAGATAGATGGGGGGCAGGTAGTGTTGGGAAAGCAGGGAGTCTGCAGAAGGACTTGGACAGGTTGGGAGAGTGGGCAAAGAAGTGGCAGATGGAACACAGTGTAGCAATGTGTGCGGTCATGCACTTTCGTAGCAGGAATTAAGTAGGAATAAAGGCGCAGACTATTTTCTAAACGGGGAGAGGATTCAGAAATCAGCGGTGTAAAGGAACTTGGGATTGGGTTGCCAACTGTCCCGTATTAGCGGGGACATCCCGTATTTTGGGCGAAAATGGTTTGCCCGTACGCGACCACCCTTGTCCTGTATTAGACCCAGGGGGACGCTGTAGGCCCGGACGCTGTAGGCCCGGACGCTATAGGCCCAGACAGTGTAGGCCCGGACACTGTAGGCCCGGGCGTAGTAGGTCCGGACAGTGTAGGTCTGGACAGTGTAGGTCCAGACACTGTAGGTCCGGACAGTGTAGGTCAGACAGTGTAGGTCAGACAGTGTAGGTCCGGAGGCCCGGGCGCTGCCTGACGGAGGTTGCGTAGCAACCCGCCTTCCGGCCCGGGCGGCCGTCATTGGTGGAGCGGGAGCAGGTGGCCGCTGGCTGGGTGAGGTCACGTGGGGCGCGGGGCGGTGACGTCACCCTGTCCCTTATTTGGGAGTGAGATAGTTGGCACCCCTACTTGGTAGTGATGGTGCAGGATTCCCAAATGATTGATTTGCAAGTTGAATCGATAGTAAGGAAGGAAATTGCAATGTTAGCATTCATTTCGAAAGAACCAGAATAGAAAAGCGGGTATGTAATGCTGAGACTGCATTTAGAGTATTGTGAGCAGTTTTGGGCCCTGTATCTGAGGAGGGATGTGTGGTGTTGGAGAGGGTCCAGAGGAGGTTTACGAGAATTATCCTGGGGCTGATATGATTAATGTATGATGGCCGTGTGATGGCTCTCGGCCTGAACTCGCTGGAGTTTAGAAGGATGAGGGGTCATCTCATTGATACTTACCGAATATTGAAAGGCCTGAATAGAGTGGAAGTGCAGAGGCTGTTTCCACTAGATGGAGAATCTATGATCAGAGACCACAGTCTCAGAATAAAAGGACGTATCTTTAGAAAGAAGATGAGAAATTTCTTTAGAGGGTGGTGAATCTGTGGAACTCACTGCCACAGATGGCGGTGGAGGCGATCTGAAAATGGGTATTTTGAAAACGGAGATTGACAGGTTGTTGATCAGTACAGGTGTCAAAGGTTATGGGGAGAGGACAGGAGAATGGGGTTGAGAGGAAGAGATAGATCAGCCATGGTTGAATGGTGAAGTAGACTCAATGGGGCCTCATTCTGCTCCTATCACTTGTGAACTTGTGAACTTACTCAATGTTGCACAGCCCTCTTGCTGGATTCAATATGTCTGGGTGAACACATGTCTGAAAAGCCAAGCCCTTACCATGAGTTTGCGATCCCAGGAGCTCCAGGCAGGTGAAACATCAAACGAACATTTTTTTTAAACTGCAGATCATGTAAATCTGAAACACAAACTGAAAATGTGAGAATTACCCAGCAGAACGAGAAGCATCTGTGGAGAGAGAAACACTTAAATGTTTAATTTAGTTTAGTATAGAGACACAGCGCGGAAACACGCCGTTCGGCCCATTGAGTCCGTGCCAACCAATGATCACCTGTACACTAGTTCTATGTTATACCAGTTGTGCATAAGGAACAATTTACAGAAGCCAATCAACCTACAAACCTAAACATCTTTGGAGTGTGGGCACCTGGAGAAAATCCATGACATCAGAGGGAGAGCGTACAAACTCTGAACAGCCAGCACCCTTAGTCAGGATCACACCCAGGTCTCTGGAGCTGTAAGGCAGCAACTCTATCACTGTGCCACTGTGCCACCCCAACCTCTTAACCCCTTAAGATGCAAGTCCTCTCAGCAGAACCTTGAAACAATTCTCCTCTGTTCTCCTGCTAATTCTGCTGAAACATCTTCCTTGCTTCCACACAAGTCAAGTTCTTAACAACTTTACACTTGTCAATAAGATTGTCTCTCATATTTCTCAACTCAAAATTGTTCCGGCCAGTCTACTTAAACTCTCCATAAAATTTGCCATCCCTATAATCAAGAGTCAAGAGCGTTTCATTGTCATATGTGCCAGATAGATCAATGGCATTCTTATTTGTAACCAGAGGATCAAAGGAATGCCTATACCTGCATTTCCTCTAAAGCAGATCTAGGCTTCCTTAGGTAATGAGTTCTCCAGGTGTGGTCTCACTGGAGATCTACATGATGGGAGTAATCTACCATTTCTTTCGTGCTCAAATCCTTTTTGCTAATATCACCAGCAGTGGCTTGGATTTGACTTTAGGAGTGGCACAGTGGTGCAGCTGGTGGAGCTGATATCTCACAGAGACCCAGGTTCGATCCTGCCCTCGGGTCCTGGCTCTGTGGAGTTTGCACATCCCCCCTGTGACCGCGTGGGTTTCCTCCGGATGCTCCGGTTCCTCTCACATCACAAAGACGTGCGGGTTTGTAGGTTAATTGGCCCTCTGTAAATTACCCTGGCATGCAGGGAGTGGGGGAGAAAGTGGGATAACATAGAACCAGTGAGAAGTGTGATCGATGGTCGGTGTGGATTCAGTTGGCTGAAGAGCCTGTTTCAATGCTGTTTCTCTAAATAAAACTTGCATATGAGTTGTCTTTCTAACTGCTTTCTAATTAATTTCCAGTGTTTCGTGTACTTTGCTTGTCTCAACAATCAATGCCAGTGAATTAGCTCCATCACTGTGCATTCTTATTTATTTTGTAGCATCTTGTGTAATGTTCAATGAAAGACCATCAGGTTTCCTAATACTGTACACTATCCATTATCCATTGTACTAGTTACAACCTCAAAGAATTCCATCACATTTGTTAAACGACGATTTCCCTTTCATGTCAAAACGTATAAGATTATTAAGGGGTTGGACACGTTAGAGGCAGGAAACATGTTCCCAATGTTGGGGGAGTCCAGAACAAGGGGCCACAGTTTAAGAATAAGGGGTAGGCCATTTAGAACTGAGATGAGGAAAAACTTTTTCAGTCAAAGAGTTGTGAATCTATGGAATTCTCTGCCTCAGAAGGCAGTGGAGGCCAATTCTCTGAATGCATTCAAGAGAGAGCTGGATAGAGCTCTTAGGGATAGCGGAGTCAGGGGGTATGGGGAGAAGGCAGGAACGGGGTACTGATTGAGAATGATCAGCCATGATCACATTGAATGGCGGTGCTGGCTCAAAGGGCCGAATGGCCTTCTGCTGCTCCTATTGTCTATTGTCTATTGTCTATTGACACTGTCCTGACCTATTATTGCTTTGTGTAGGAAGGAACTGCAGATGCTGGTTTACGAAGATAGACACAAAATGCTAGTTTAACTCAGCGGGTCAGGCAGCATCTCTGGATTAAAAGGATGGGTGATGTTTCAGGTTGAGACCTTTCTTCAGACTGAGAGAACTGACTCACAGTCTGAAGAAGGGACTGGAAACATCACACATTCCGTCTATCCAGAGATGTTGCCTGTCCTGCTTCTATTATTGCCTTCTAAGTTCTCTGATATTACTTCCGTAATCATATTCCCATGATTGACACAGTTGTTATGACCTCTCTGGGCACCAACACTTGAGGAAAAAACACTCAAACTATTTTTTAAAGCACATATATTTCCAGTTTCTTGATTTTTTTGATGGATGCCTTGACTGGGCATCAGCACTAAATGCAAATGGTGGGGACTCGGCGGTGGTGGCAGTGGAGCCACGTGGACGATGGAGCCTCGTGGTGGTGGGGCTTCGGCGGTGGTGGGGCCTCGCGGTGGTGGGGCTTCGGCGGTGGTCGGGCCTCGCGGTGGTGGGGCTTCGGCGGTGGTGGGGCCTCGTGGTGGTGGGGCCTCGCGGTGGGGCCTCGTGGTGGTGGGGCCTCGCGGTGGTGGAGCCTCGCGGTGGTGGGGCCTCGCGGTGGTGGGGCCTCGTGGTGGTGGGGCCTCGCGGTGGGGCCTCGCGGTGGTGGAGCCTCGCGGTGGTGGGGCCTCGCGGTGGTGGGGCCTCGCGGTGGGGCCTCGTGTTGGTGGGGCCTCGGCAGTGGTGGGGCCTCGGTGGTGTTGGAGCCTCGCGGTGGGGCCTCGTGGGTCGACCCGCTGTCAACATTCGATGAGGGTGCGGGGGAACCATCATGAGGGGGGGAGGGGGAAGAACAATAGAAGACCTGGCATGGGGCACTTTGTAACTTTGTCAGCGCCCTTTATGTGGCGACTATTTGCATACTTTGGGTACACAAGCAAAGAATTTCACTGTGACTTGTCACATGAGACAATAAAGTATTCCATTCCATTCCATCAACCTCTTTCATGACCCTCGGACTTTCCTTGATCGGACTTTGCTGGCTTTACCTTGCACTAAACGTTATTCCCTTGTCCTGTAAATGTGCTGTAATACACTGTAAATACACTGTACACTGTAAATACACTGTACACTGTAAATGGCTCGATTGTAATCATGTATTGTCTTTCCGCTGACTGTTTAGCACACAACAAAAGCTTTTCACTGTACCTCGGTACACGTGACAATAAACTACACTGAACTGATCTGTTTTGTGTTTCAAAGAATTTGTGACAAAAGAAATAAAAGTGCTTTTGCAGTCCGTCTAACCTGCTGGTCTGGTATTTTAGTTCAGTTTAGTTTATTGTCACGTGCACCAAGGTAGAGTGAAAAGCTGTTGTTGCGTGAAGTCAGCATTACTGGGGTTCCAAGAATGCTAGGTTAATGTAGTTTGATGTCACAATGTTTAGGTGGGATCATGTTCGGAGGTACTGCTTCGGTTTCTGCAGATAAGGAAGGAGGTACTTGGAAATACTGTGTGAATCATAGGGAAAAGAGACTGCCAAAACACAATGCATAGCCATGGGATAAAAGCTAGTTATTCAAGACTGAAATGTGGAGTAAATCCATTCTCATTTGTGGAAGATATTCAAGTCCAAGACCAAAAGATTTTTGGACAGGGGTAATCATGGAAACTGGCCTGGAAAAAAGAATGGAATGCAGGCACACCCATGGACATTGAATAGGGACCAGACTCAGGGTCGTAGCACTACAAACAAGACACAAAGTGCTGGAGTAACTCAGTGGGTCAGACTGAATAAAGGACTCGGCCTGGAACGTCACCTGTCCATGTTTTCCAGAGGTAATTGTGGAATTCTCTGCCACAGAGGGCAGTGGAGGCCAAATCACTGGATGGATTTTAGAGAGAGTTAGATAGAGCTCTAGGGGCTAGTGGAATCAAGGGATATGGGGAGAAGGCAGGCACAGGTTATTGATTGAGGACGATCAGCCTTGATCACAATGAATGGCGGTTCTGGCTCGAAGGGCCGAACGGCCTCCTCCTGCACCTATTTTCTATGTTTCCATGTTTCTATATTAAATACTGCCTGACACACTGAGTTACTTCAGCACTTTGGGTCTTTTGTAGCTTCATTCTGAAGAAGGGTCCTGACCCAAAACCCTATCTTCCCATGTTGTCCGCAGACGCTGTTACTCCAGCACTTTGTGTCTTTTTTGTTGTTGTAAACCAGCGGGTGCAGTTCCTTGTTTTACATTGTTCGGACGGCACTTCAGTGTGGCGCAGAGGTAGAGTTGCTGCCATGCAGTGCTTGCAGTGCCCGAGACCCGGGTTCAATCCCGACTACAGGTGCTGTCTGTACGGAGTTTGTACGTTCTTCCTGTGACCTACGTGGGGTTTCTCCGAAATCTCTGATTTCCTCCCACATTCCAAAGGTATGTAGGTAAATTGGCTTGTTAAAAATGTAAAAATGTCCCTAATGTGTGTGTTAATATGCGGGTATTTATTCACAAAATGCTGGAGTAACTCAGCAGGTCAGGCAGCATCTCAGGAGAGAAGGAATGGGTGACGTTTCGGGTCGAGACCCTTCTTCAATGTGTGGGGATCACTGGTCAGCGTGGACCTGGTGGGCAGAAGGGCCTGTTTCCGCGCTGTATCTCTAAACTAACTAAACTAAACCTCCTTCTATATTTTACATTTGCATAGCTTCCTTTACAGTAAAGGTGGAACAGTATTTGTCACAAAGCGGACACGATCAGCTATCTCAGTTATGATCACAACGACATGAAATCGTTCCTCGATCTTTTAGCGTTCAATATGCAATGCAGATGTCCCAATGGTTACATAGTTTCCTAAGTTCATAAGTTATCAGAGCAGAATTAGGCCATTCAGCCCATCGAGTCCATTCTGCCATTCAACCATGGCTGATCTATCTCTCCCTTTAAACCCCATTCTCCTGCCTTCCCCCCGTAATGCCCGTACCAATCTAGTGGGATAGTTTGAACAGCGAGAACAGTTTGATGGAAAAGTAAGTTTTCTCAGGATACTGGAAAGGAAATCTGTCTGGGACTTGCCAAATTACTGTGGAGACGACACATGGGTGAAGCAGTTTTAAAAAAAGTATATTTTGAGTGTGTTGTATCGTCCTATTCATAAGCGATTATTCAACCTGTCAATGCAACGCCAACAAAAGGTTATTGTGGCTGTGAGCAGAGGTGGAGATTTATGTGTTTCCGTTTAGTGTGCAGTTTTTGATTTACAGACCCAGGGTTTCGTTGCAGTGTGTGTCAGTGTAATTCTGAATCGCCGTGCAAGTGCACAGTGCATGGAAGTAGAGAATGTGCTGACTTGCTGCACCCCTGATACCAGCCCCTCAATTCAGAGCCGGCCATTGTTGCTGCAACTTGCTGCACCCCTGCAACCAGCCCCTGAGCTCTGAGCCGCCCATTGTTGCTGCATCTTGACTTGCTGCACCCCTGCAACCAGCCCCTCAGCTCTGAGCCGCCCATTGTTGCTGCAACTTGACTTGCTGCACCCCTGCAACCAGCCCCTCTGCTCTGAGCCGCCCATTGTTGCTGCAACTTGACTTGCTGCACCCCTGCAACCAGCCCCTCTGCTCTGAGCCGCCCATTGTTGCTGCAACTTGACTTGCTGCACCCCTGATACCAGCCCCTCTGCTCTGAGCCGCCCATTGTTGCTGCAACGTGACTTGCTGCACCTCTGCAACCAGCCCCTCTGCTCTGAGCCGCCCATTGTTGCTGCAACTTGACTTGCTGCACCCCTGATACCAGCCCCTCAACTCTGAGCCGGCCATTGTTGCTGCAACTTGACTTGCTGCACCCTTGATACCAGCCCCTCTGCTCTGAGCCGCACATTGTTGCTGCAACTTTACCAGGTTTCTTTGGATGATTTTTTTATCAACTCTCTTTTCATTCTCCTGCAGCTCTCTTCCTCTAGAGACTACAAGACTGAGAGGCAACCTGATAATGGTTTACGATACGATACGATACATCTAATGAACAAACCAGTGTTCGAGTAATTCTCGCAGAAATCTGCTCCCCTAGGCTCCATCCACTCCCACTGTCGAGTTAATAGTCGCTGCTCGGGCACTGGTTGTGCCATTGCTGATGGAGATTTTAGACTAGAGTAAGGATGAGAATGTAGAACAGTACCGAACAAGAACAGGCCTTTCGGCCCAGCAGGTCTGTGCCGACCATGATACGATACGATACGATAGAACTTTATTTATCCAAGGAGGGAAATTGATCTGCCAACAGCCATAAAACACAAAATATCTGAAACATGAAATTAAAGTGATGAGTGGAAAGGATTGGGGGATGTGCAAAGATTGGGGAAGCAGGGGGGAGTGTCAGTCTACCCCACGACAGAGGGGGAGGAGTTGTACAGTTTGATAGCCACAGGGAAGAAGGATCTCCTGTGGCATTCTGTACAGCATCTTGGTGGAGCCAGTCTGTTGCTGAACATACTCCTCAGGTGGACAGTGTGTCATGGTGGGGTTGAGCTGTATTGTCCAAGATGCTCCACAGTTTGAGGAGCATCCTCCCCTCCAAGACCACCTCCCATGAATCCAATTCCGCCCCCAAGACGGAGCCACCCTTCCTGATGAGTGTGTTGATCCTATTGGCACCCGCGGCCTTCGTAGTTTATAGGGTTATCAAATTATGAGAGGTATAGATCGGGTAGACATTGAGAAACCCTTTCCCAGAGTGGAAATGTCAAAGGTGAGCGGGGAAAAGTTTAAAGAAGATGTGCAAGGAAAAGTTTTCCACAGAGAGTGGTGAAGATGTGGAACGTGCTACATTCAGGTGGTGATGGAGGCAGGTACATTAGTGGCGTTTAAGAGGCTTATATAGACATATGGCTATTCTGTTCCTGTGATAGACACAAAAAGCTGGAGTAACTCAGCGGGTCAGGCAGCATCTCTGGAGGAACGGAATAGGTGACCTTTCATGTCGAGATTCTTCTTCTGACCCGCTGAGTTATTCCAGCTTTTTGTGTCTATCTTCGGTTTAAACCAGCATCTGCAATTCCTTCCTACATATTCTGTTCCTGTGTTGCACTTTGCTATTGAAGATAGACACAAAAAGCTGGAGTAATTCAGCGGGTCAGATAGCATCTCTGGAGAAAAGGAATAGGTGACGTTTCGGGTCGAGACTCTTCTTCAGACCCTTTTGGGAGGTTATCTGTATGTAACGTTGTATGTGTCATCGACTGCTCAAACAACATTCATTTCACAGATTTCTTTCAAAACAACCGCACAAAACTGCATTCCTTAACTGTCCAATTTACTGTAAACATTTCTGGACACCTAGAGAAAGACTGCATTGGGTTAGATGCATCCGTCTGAGAGTCCCTCTGGAACTGCAGATGGAATAGGAGGACAAACTAAGTTCAGACACAGAAGCCTGAGGTACTGCAGTAGAGAGGGGTGTCACTGCTGGAAGGTAAGGTGTATTCAGCTAAGGACCGATCAGGTGAAGGCAGGTGGCTCTGTGTGGTCAAATACTTTATGTATTGGGCAGACTTGGCAGAAAGGCTGCATGCAACATCAAGAGGCTTGGTTGAGTCACAAGCCTGCACAGGAATTTGCACTGAACTTTATCAGAGGAGCTGTGCAGCCTCCAGTGACGAGGACCCATGATACCTATGGTGAAGCTAGTCGAAGAAGATGAAAAAGGAAGACTCGTAATTATACAGAACCTTGCACAAGATATGGAGGTCCCAAAGTGCTTAACAAGTGATGAAGTATGTTTTGCAATATGTAGCCCCTTATAATGTGGGAAACAGCAGCTATTTTGCACTCCCACGCAAAGGAATGTGATAAATCGTACCATAGTACACTGTAGTCATGTTGAATGAGAGATAATGCTGGCCAGGACATAGGAGTTAACGCATTTGCTGATCAAAATAAAACCATAGCATTTTTGCATTCACCTGAGGGAAATTGCAAGGTCTTGAATTAATGGCCAGAAACATTAAACTGAGACAGAACAGCACTCCTCAGCACTGCACTGGAATGTCAACCTCTGACTTTTGAGATTGCGTATCAGGAATAATCTTCTGTGCCATTTTATAAAGCTTCTGAACATGCCCACATTTCAAGGTTTCTAATCTCATTAAACACACTTCAAAGGTCAGTTTATTGTCACATGTACAAGTGAAACTCGAATTACTTTAAACCATTAACAATTTTTTTTTGCCAGTAAACGGATACATTTACAAGCGAAGTTTGAGAAGCTATTCATTTATAATTGCTGCCACTAAATGAGTGTGAAAATATTGACTGTTAATTGGAATTATGGCATCTGACAAACTCCTCCATGTTCAATGAGTTAATGCAACGCATAACTCATCGACATTCATGTTCGTCTCTGACATTCTGATTATCAATGACTGATTATCATTGTTTTATGAGCAATCAAAGCATTACTGGACTCGATCATAAATTGCCAGTGGAGCAGACGGCCCATTGATGATGGCTGTAGTTTTAGCTCACTAAGGTGCCGCCATTGTAACCCCACTCCTGCATTAGAGCCTTGTGTTACCACAGGAGTGTGTCAATAATAACTAATCTCAATGTCAATGATTTTTAGCCAAAACAGACATATCAAAACTGATATTGGAATAATCTCTGCCAATGTCAAGGGACAGGGACAATGAAATAGCAAATAATTGCAGTAATGAGATGAAGCAGACAATCCAACATATCCCTGGGGTTAATTCGTGGTCTATTTACCTAAAGGAGCTGTGGCAGTCAATGAAACACAAATCTCCTGGATTAGAGATATATATGGCTAGGTTTTCAACATTTGATATAAAAAAACTGCAGATGCTGGAGATTCATAAATATTTTGATGAAAGGCCTTCGATTCAATGTTATCCCTTCCAAAAAATGTGGCTGGGGAACACTTCCAGAACTTTCTGTTTTTATTCCAGCTTTTGACAGCTATTTAACAGCTATTTAACATGCTTATTGCATATACACATCTCTCTCCATTGGACAGAAATATGACTACAAAGTTAGGTTTAGCTCTTAGGGTGCAAGGAATTAAGGGATATGGGGAAACAGCAGGAACGGGGTACTGACTTTAGTTGATCAACCATGATCATATTGGCTCGAAGGGCCGAGTGGCCTACTCCTGCACCTATTTTTCTATGTTTCTATGTTTCTTCAGCATCTGCAGTTCCTTGTACTTTTCTGTTTCTATGCTCTGTGCTCATTAATATTAATTACTTTAATGCTATGTTTAACATAATATTAAACCTTATTTAATGCTTCAAAAATACTTGTTAATGTTTGTGCTGCGTCTGGACTGGTGTTGCACACACTTAGTTTAGTGATGCTTCCACCTTGAGGATGCGTAGAACGTAGAGGAGTACAGCACACAACTAGGCCCTTCGGCCTGCAATGTCTATGCCGAACCTGATATTAGGTTAAACTAATCTCCTCTGCCTGCACATGATCCATGTCCCTCCATATCCATGTGCCTATCTAAAAGCCTCTTGAATGTCACTATCATATCTGCCTCCACCATCACCCATGGCATGGAATTCCAGGCACCCACCATTCTGCCTAAAACTGTTTGACCTGCACATCTCCTTTAAACGTTGCCCCTCTCACCTTAAACTTATGCTCTCCTGTCTTTTACATTAGCACCCTGGTAAATGTGTTCTGACTGAATGCCTTATCTCTGCCTCATATAATTTGATATACTTCTATCAGATCCCCTTGTCCCCAACGCTCCAGGGAAAACAATCCAAGTTTGTCCATGCTCTCCATTTAGCTCATTCCCTCTGATCCTGGGAGCTTTCTGGTGATCCTCTCCTGCACCCTCTTTCAAAGCCACCGCATGCTTCCTGTAATGGGGTGACCAGAACTGCACTCAATACTCTGTAAGTTCAGCCTAACCAAAATCTTATCAAGCTGCAACATGACTTCCTGACCCTTGTACTCAAAGTCCAGACCAATGAAGGCAGGCAGACCATACACCTTCTTTACCACTCTATCTACTTGTGTTGCCACATTCAAGGAGCTGTATATTGGAATTATCACAGTGATGAGGTTGGTGAGACACTGGGATAAAAGCCATAAAAGCTCTAACAAGCTCCGTATGTCGGACGTACACCTCTCCTTATCTTTGCTGCTGTTGTGTGTCTCTGTGTGACCACATACATTTTCTCCCATATCCTAAATGACCAAGTTCATAAGTTCATAAGAGAGCAGAATTAGGCCATTCAGCCCAACAAGTCGACTACACCATTCAATCTTGGCTGATCTATCTTTCCCTCTCAACCCCATTCTCCTGCCTTCTCCCTATAACCCGACACCTGTACTAATCAAGAATCTATCTGTCTCTGCCTTAAAAATATCCGTTGACTTGGCCTCCACAGCCCTCTGTGCCAATGAATTCCACAGATTCACCACCCTCTGACTAAAGAAGTTCCGCCTCATCTCCTTCCTAAAGGAACATCCTTTTATTCTGAGGCTGTGCCCTCTGGTCCTAGACTCTCCTCCTAGTGGAAACATCCTCTCCACATCCACTCTATCCAGGGCAAGTTTGTTAGGTGAACTGACCGCTGTAAATTGCCCATAGATTCTAAATATTCTAAATATGGTGAAGATGGCTTATGAGTTGTTTGCCCTCATTAGCCTGGGAAAAGAAGATAAATGCAGGGGGATCTAGGTATAAGCTTATTAGTATAGGTGATTAGTAAGGGTGTCAGGGGTTATGGGGAGAAGGCAGGATATTGGGGTTAGGAGGGAGAGATAGATCAGCCATGATTGAATGGCGGAAGACTTGATGGGCCGAATGGCCTAATTCTGCTCCTATCACTTATGACCTTATGACCTTTATAAAACCACCGACCAGTGGTCGCCGCACATTAACACTATCCTACACTAGGGCCAAGCCAATTAACCTACAAACCTGCATGTCTTCGGAGTGTGGGAGGAAATCGAAGATCTTGGAGAAAACCCACGCAGGTCACGGGGAGAACGTACAAGCTCCATACATACCCATAGTCAGGATTGAACCCAGGTGGCTGGAGCTGCAAGCGCTGTAGGGCAGCAACTCTACCGCTGCGCCACCGTGCCGCTCGGCTCAGGATGGTAATAATAATAATAATAATACATTTTATTTATATAGCGCTTTTCATATACTCAAAGACGCTTTACAGAGATTTTGAGAACATAGGGAAATTAATAAATAGATAAATAAGTAAATAAATAAATGAACAGAGAAAGGAGACAGTAGGTGAGGTGACCTTCAGTGGTTGAAGGCAGTACTGAACAGGTGGGACTTCAGCGATGTTTTGAATGTGGTGAGTGTGGGGGAGTCTCTAACGGTTTGGGGTAGTGAGTTCCATAGGGTGGGAGCAGCGATGGAGAAAGCCCTGTCCCCCCAGGATCTGAGTTTAGTCCGGATGTGGGGGGATAGGAGATTGGCAGCGGCAGAGCGGAGGGTGCAGGTGGGAGTGTGCCTGTGGAGGAGGTCGGTCAGGTAGGATGGGGCCAGGTTATGGAGGGCTTTGTAGGTTATGAGGAGGATTTTGTACTGGATTCTCTGGGGGATGGGGAGCCAGTGGAGTTTATAAAGGACGGGGGTGATATGGTCACGGATCGAGGTGTGTGTGAGTAGACGGGCAGCGGAGTTTTGAATGTATTGAAGTTTATTGATGATTTTTGAGGGTGCGCCATAGAGGAGGCTGTTGCAGTAGTCCAGACGGGAGGTGATGAAGGCGTGGATGAGGGTTTCTGCAGCTGTGGAGGAGAG
Organism: Rhinoraja longicauda; assembly: GCF_053455715.1. NCBI lineage: Eukaryota > Metazoa > Chordata > Chondrichthyes > Rajiformes > Arhynchobatidae > Rhinoraja > Rhinoraja longicauda. Next base: position 12,667,272 of record NC_135993.1, read on the forward strand.
GGATGGACGGAGACGGGCAATGTTTTTGAGGTGGAAGAAGGCTGTCTTTGTGATGTGTTTGATGTGTTTGTCGAAGGAGAGGGTTTGATCAAGGATGATTCCAAGATTCCGGATGTGAGGTGAGGTGGATACTGGGAGACCATCAATGTTGAGGATGAAGTTTTGGGTGGATTTGGTGAGCATTTTTGGACCAATGATGATGATTTCAGATTTGTTGCAATTGAGTTTGAGGAAGTTTGATTGAAGCCAAGATTTTATTTCAGTAATGCAGTTTGTCAGTGTAGAGTGTGTGGTGGAGGAGATTGACTTGGTGGAGATGAGGAGCTGGATATCATCGGCGAAGCAGTGGAAGTTGAGACCATGACGGCGGATTAATTGACCAAGGGGGAACAGGTAGAGGATGAAGAGGAGGGGGCCAAGGACTGAGCCTTGGGGGACACCTTGGGGGAGGGGAGCGGTGGGGGATTTACAGTTGTTAATGGAGATGAACTGGTGTCTGTCAGAGAGGTAAGATTTAAACCAGGATAGGGCTGTGCCGGTGATGTTAAGGGAGGTTTCAAGTCGGGTGAGGAGAATGGAGTGATTTATGGTGTCAAAGGCGGCGCTGAGGTCAAGTAGGATGAGGATGTTGAGGTTGCCAGCGTCGGAGGAGAGGAGAATGTCGTTTGTGATTTTGAGGAGCGCAGTTTCAGTACAGTGGTTTGAGCGGAATCCAGATTGGAAAGTTTCATACAGGTTATTGGTAGAGAGGTGGTATTTTAGTTGGGAAGCTACAGCACGTTCCAAAACTTTGGACAGAAAGGGTAGGTTGGAGATTGGTCTGAAGTTGTTTGGGGTGTCAGGGTTTAGACCAGGTTTTTTCAGAATGGGGGTGACAGCAGCGATTTTGAGGGATGGCGGGACGATGCCAGTGGACAGGGAGGAGTTTATTGTTGCAGTGATAAGTGGAGAGAGAGCAGGAAGGCAGGCCTTGACAAAGCTGGAGGGGATGGGGTCCAGAGAGCAGGTGGCAGTTTTTATTCCTGTGAAGAGGTCAGAGAGGTCGGTGGTGGAGATTGGGGAGAACTGAGGCAGGGGCTGACAGGATAAGGGGGGGCAGGTGGTTTGAGGGGGAGCAGGTGCGTTGGTGGTTAAGGTGCTGTAGATGTTGTCTATTTTGCTTTGGAAGAATGAAAGGAAAGTGGTGCATTTGTCAACTGTGAATGATTGGGAGATGGTGTCCAGGGGGCTGAGGAGTTTGTTTATTGTAGAGAAGAGTGTTTTGGGGTTTCCGGAGCCAGAGTGAGCCAGAGTGGTATAGGGGGATTCACGAGAATTTTGCCTGGGATAGAATGCTTCATTTATGAAGAGAGTCTAGGACAGTTGAAGGAGATGAGATTGAGGGTGGGGGCCCGGAGAGGGTGGGGTGGGGTGGGGCCCAGAGACCGGGTTCGATCCCGACTGCGGATGCTGTCTGTATGGAGTTTGTACCTGGATCTCCGCTTTCTTCTCATACTCCAAAGACGTTCAGGTTTGTAGGTTAATTGGCTTGGTGTATGTGTAAAATGCCCGTAGTAGTAGTAGTAGTGTTAGTGTGTGGGGATCGCTGGTCGGTGCGGACTTGGTGGGCCGAAGGGCCTGTTTCCACGCTGTATCTCTAAACTAAATGAAAGCTAAGCAGAGACACCAGAAGAGGGCGCTAGTGAGCTGCTACGCTTTTCAGCAGTGCATTGCATTCTGTCCACTAAAGCTAACTTAAATAAATGACAAAATAAAATTAACAGCCCACACCACGTCTCTCCCTCCTGAGCTACCCCCACAGTGCACACCCGCTTCTTCCACTAGCTCCCACTCCTCCTCCTCCCACCGCGTTCCCATCCACCCATATCCCTCCCTCTGACTTTACATTTCACTCCGCGTCTTCTCACCCCATCTGACACCCTTCTGTATCATTTTCACCTGCAGCCTTTGTCATTATTCCACCCATCTGCCAGACACATCACCCCCCCTCTCACCTGTATCCACCTATCACTTGCCAGGCTTTATCTCACCCCCACCTCTTTTCCAGCTTTCTCCCCCCCTGCTACAAGCAGTCTGAAGAAGGGTCCTGACCCGAAACATCGCCTATCCTTCTCCTCCACTGATGCTGCCTGACCCACTGACTTCCTCCAGCACTTAAGATAGGCACAAAATGCTGGAGTAACTGAGTGGGACAGGCAGCATCTCTGGATAGAAGCAATGGGTGACGTTTCAGGTCATAAAATCATAAGTGATTGGAGTAGAATTAGGCCATTCAGCCCATCAAATCTACTCTGCCATTCAATACTTCACATAACCTCTGACACCTGTACTAATCAAGAATCTATCTATCTCTGCCTTAAAAATATCCACTCACAGCCTTCTGTGGCAATGAATTCCACAGAATCGCCACCCTCTGACTAAAGAAATTTCTCCTCATCTCCTTCCTAAAAGAACGTCCTTTAATTCTGAGGCCGTGACCTTAGTCCGAGACTCTCCCACTAGTGGAAACATCCTCTCCACATCCACTCTATCCAGGCTTTTCACTATTCTGTACGTTTCAATGAGGTCCCCCCTCATTCTTCTAAACTCCAGCGAGTACAGGCCCAGTGCCGACAAACGCCCATCATACATTAACCTACTCATTCCTGGGATCATTCTTGTAAACCTCCTCTGGACCCTCTCCAGAGTCAGCACATTCTTCCTCAGATATGGTGCCCAAAATTGCTCACAAAATTGTTCGCAACATATACCACCCTATCCTAATCGATCACCTTCGTCACCTCCTCAAAAAACGGTAACAATTTAGTAAGAAGTAACCTGCCCATACAATGCGTGTTGACTTTCCCTAATTGGCCCATTCCCTTCCCAATAGGAGTAAATCCGATAACTTCCCCACCACTGACGTGTGGGTCACCGGCCGATAATTCCGAGGATGATCTATCTCTATTTTCCTTAAACATTGGAACAACATTTACTACTGTCCAGCCCGCAGAGACCTCGTCCATGGCTGGAGAAGTTGCAAAACTCTTTGTCAAGCCTTCTGCAATCTCTCTTGGTTTTATTAATAACCTGGGATAGATACCATCAGGCCCTGAGGAGTTATCCACCTTAAGGCAAAATGGCGGCGCTGCCCTAGCAGCTGCGGCTTACCTGCGGTCCGTTTGTCTTTGTGTTTTTTGTTGTTTTTTGTCTTAATTGTAGTGTTGTAGTGTTTAGAGGTCATGTCGTGTTTTTTGTGGTTGTGTACTATGTGTGTGTGGGGGGGACTGTAAAATGGTAAATTTGTCCCTTCCGAACGGAGACGTGACCTTTGTTTTCTGTGTCGTGTCTCCGTTCCCGCTGCGGCCTACCACCGGCCAAACACCTGGAGCTGGCGGCCTCCACCCGGGACCACCTGGGCTCTGGTTCGCAGAGCCCGCGGACCGGACTTACCAGCTGCGGAGCTGGCTGTCTTCGGAAGCTGCGGGAGCGGCTGCGACTCGCCTTCGGAGGCTTCGGCTCGGGCCGCGTGGATGCTGACATCGGGAGCTCCGGCAGCGGCAGCATGTTCGCCCGCCACGGATCGGGGGGCTTAGGTCGGCCCGCCGCGGACATTTCACCGTCCGGCGCGGCCTGAAACGTGGCAACTTCAACAGCCTGACCGCGGGAGAAGACGGCAGGGGAAGAGAAAAGACATTCTGGCCTTCCATCACAGTGAGGAGGGGACTGGAGGAGACTCACTGTGATGGATGCTTCTTTTTTTTTTTTTTTGTGTTGGTTGTGGTTGTGTAATTTCTTATTTTATTGCGCTTATTGTTGGACTGTGAGTGACGAAATCTTGTCCAAAAGACTTGTTTTTTGGATGACAAATAAAGGTAATTCTGAATTCTGATGATCTTCAAGAGAGAAACAACACCTCCTTCTTGATCTCAAACTGTCCTTGCATATTAATTCCACCGGGTGGCGCCACGATGGCAGCCTCGCCTACAGTCTGTCTGTCTTTTTCATCTTTGTTTTGTTATTGTTGGTGTGTTTAGAAAGTGTGTGTTAATGTTCTCTGGTTTGTTTTATGTGGGGGGTGGGCGGGGAGGCTCGGGGAAACTTTTTTTCAATCTCTTACCTTGCCGGAGATGCGATTGCTTTCCAGATCGTATCTCCGGTCGCTCTGCAGCCTAGCATTGTGGAGCTGGAGGCCTTGCTCGGGACTGACTTTGAGCCCCCGAGAGGCGTGGACTTACCATCTGAGCCTGCGATCCCTTGACTGGGATCGACGCTCCAACCGTGGCCTGCGGACTTTAACATCAAGGAGCTCGCAGTCTCGGGTTGTGACTCACGTCGGGAAGCTCCAAAGCTGCACAAGGTTCGACAAGCCCCGACCCGGGGTAGATCGCCTGGCACAGGGGAGCTGAGATTCCTCCCGATGCAGGAGCTTGACCGCCCCAACGAGGAAGGCCCACCGCCGGCTACGGGAGTCAAGATTGTCCCGACAACAGAAGGTCAGAGGCCCCCGACCGCTGGAGGGCAAAGAAGGGAGAGATTGAACTTTTTTTCACCTCCCAACCCAGACAATCCAAAAACATTCAACAGTGCAGCACACAAACAGGCCCTGTGGCCCACCTGATCTGCAGCAACCATGTTTACAATCTAAACTAATTCCGTGTGCTTGCACATGGTTCCTGTTCCTCCACACCTCTACCTGTTCATGTGCCCGTCTAAATTCCTCTTAAACATTGCTGTCATATCTGCTTCTACCACTACTCCTGCCAGCTCCTTCGAGGCATTTACTACTCTGCATAAAAATAAACTTTCCTTGCAAATCTCCTTTGAACATTGTGTGTCTCACATCTTAGTTTAGTTTAGTTTAGAGATACACCTCGGAAACGGGCTCTTCGGCCCACTGATCTGCACCGACCAGTGAACCCTTCACATTAACACTATCCTACACACACTAGGGATAATTTACTCTTCTCCCAAAGTCAATTAACCTACAAACATGCACGTCTTTGGAGTGCGGGAGGAAACCGAAGATCTCGGAGGAAACCCACGCAGGTCACAGGGAGAACGTACAAACTCCGTATAGAACAGCACCTGTAGTCGGGATCGATCCCTGGTCTCCGACGCTGCAAGCGCTGTAAGGCAGCAACTCTACCGCTTCGCCACTGTGCCGCCAAGACTGGAGCAAGATGTCTACCAAAACCCTCGACTGCCTCCACAGATGCTGCCTGACCCGCTGAGTTTCTCCAGCAGTTTTTTTTTAAACTCCCTGGTAGATCTCTTCTGCATCTTTGCCAAAGCTTTCTCATCCTTCCCGTAATGCAGTGGTGAACTCTACACAACACTCCAATTGCGGCCTTACCAAAGTTTTAGACAGCTGTAACATGACTTCCTGACTTGTATCCTCAATGCCCCAAGTGATGAAAACAATTATGCTGTACACTTTCTTTGGCATTTTATCATTTGTGTTGTTAGCTTCAAGGAACTATGGGCATGGACCCTAAATCCTTTTGTACAGTACAACTAAGGGTCATAAGGTCATGTTAAAACTGATAGGAGCAGAAATAGGCCATTTGGCCCATCAAGTCTACTCCACCATTCAACCATGGCTGAACTATCTCTCTATCCTACCCCATTCTCCTGCCTTCTCCCTGCCATTTACTGCATACTCTCCGGTTATATTTCACCTCCCAAATTGCATCACGTCAGACATGTCAGGATATCCAGAACCAGGAATAAGTGGTTGGCCATTTCACAGTTTAAGAATAAGGGGTCGGCCTGAAAAGAGGAAAAAACGTTTTCACCCAGAGAGTTGTGAATCTGTGGAATTCTCTGGCACAGAAGGCAGTGGAGAAATATAACTCTTAGGGCTAAAGGAATCAAGGGATATGGGGGGAAAAGCAGGAGCGGGGTACTGATTTTGGATGATCAGCCATGATCATATTCAATGGCGGTGTTGGCTCGAAGGGCCGAATGGCCTACACCTATTTTTCTATGTTTCTATGATTAAGCTGCATCTGCCATTTCTCCACCCAGATTTTCAGTTGATCTATGCTTTTCTATAGCCTTAGACATTCTTTCACACCATCGATGACCATTAGCTTTAAGCCATCAGCAGACTGATCATTCCATATTCCCATTCAAGTCATTCATAATTTGACCCAGCACTGAACCCTGCGCTACACCACTGGTTAGATACTTCCAGTACCTTCTATCATCATGCTAATTTGGGATCCAGGTTGCCAACATAACTTGGATTCCTTGAGTTCTCGCCTTCTGGACAACCAGGGGTTAGGAGGGAGAGATGATCTGGGGAACCATGGTTCTTACCATGTTTACCTTCATCAATTTTCCCGTTTAGCACCCATGCTGATGCATCCTATTTAGTTCATACCTTTCCAAGTGAACATAATTATTTTAGCTCAGAATTCTTTCTAATGGCAGAGCTACGACTGATGTAAGACTCATGGCCCTGCAGTTTCCAGGCTTATCCCTACCGCTATCACATCAGTTATCCTCCAATCCTGTTACCTTAACGTGGCCAATGGAGATGCGGCAGCAATTGCTTCCGTTGCTTCACAATAGATCCAGTCAGGCTCTTGGCATTTATCCACCTAAATGTGTGCCAATATCTTCAATGGTTCCTCCTCTTAACACAGACATGTTCCACAATATCAGGCGGACTGAGCAAAGGTGTTCAATGAAATGATCACCCAGTCTACGTTTGGTCTTGCCAATGTATAAAAGGCCCAGTCTGTTTGGTCTCGCCGATGTATCAGAGACCAAACGTAGACTGGGCGATCGTTTCAGTGATCACATTCTCTCAGTCTGCCTGTACCTACCTGATCTCCCGGTTGCCAAACACTTTACCTCCCCTTCCAATTCACACACTGACCTTTCTGTCCTTGGACTCCTGCATTGTCAGAGTGAGGCCAAACTCTGGAGGAACAGCACCTCATATTTCGCTTGGGCAGCTTACAGCCCAGCGGTATTTTGATTTCCCCAACTTCAAAAAGCCCTTGCATCCCCCCTCTCTCTGAAGAAGGGACTCGACCCGAAACGTCACCCATTCCTTCTCTCCAGAGATGCTGCCTGTCCCGCTGAGTTACTCCAGCATTTTGTGTCTCCCCCACCCAAGTCGTACTAACTACATTGTTGTTGAGTATCATTGTCTGTAACTTGTTTTCACCTATTCCCTAGCTAACAATGGCCTGTTTCCTTTAACATCGTTACTTTCTTGCATATTTTTCATTCATCTGTTCTATCTCTCTCTATGTCACCTTCTATATCTCTCATTTCCCTTTTCCCTGACTCCCAGGCTGAAGAAGGGTGTCGTCCAGACACGCTGCCTGAAGCTTTTTGTGTCTATCTGAGCTCTTATTATCTTGCCTTTATAATGATGACCACGTCTACCGAAGCTGCCACAGGGGGGCGCTGTCTCCCGCAGATACAACATGGGATGACAACTCCCTGCTGTTACAACAACTGTGTCAATAGTATTTTGTCTGCTGAGTGGACGAGTTTAAGGACTTTTTTCTTTGTACAACAACTTTCTTTGTCTATATTATCCCCTTCCTGAGTGAAGCACCAGAGCTGGTTGCGGTTATTTTGTGCTGTATGTTTTCAGGGACTCTATAAACCTTGAGCTGAAAACAATTAAAAGACACAGTGCTGGAGTAACTCAGCGGGTCAGGCAGCATCCCAAGGGAACATGGATAGGTGATGTTTCACAGAGTGCTGGAGTAACTCAGCGGGTCAGAGAGCATCCATGGGGAACATGGATAGGTGACGTTTCACGTCGGAACCCTTCTTCATCATCAGGATGTTGCCTGAGCCGCTGACTTACTCCAGCACTGTGTCTTTTTTTGTAAACTAGCATCTGCAGTTTCTTGTTTCTACATAGCTGAAAGCAATGGTTTAATCCATTGATACAAATCCAGTCTGGGGCAGGAACCAGGTCAACCTGGTGGTGTTTTCCATGGATAGAAACAAAATGCTGGAGTAACTCAGCAGGAGAGGAAGCATCTCGGGAGAGAAGGAATGTGTAACGTTTCGGGTCCAGACCTTCCTTCAGACTGAAGAAGGGTCTCGACCCGAAATGTCAACCATTCCTTCTCTCCAGAAATGCTTCCTGTCCCACTGAGTTACTCCAGCATTTTATGTCTATCTTCCGTTCAAACCAGCATCTGCAGTCCCTTCCTAAGCATTTTCCATGCAACTGCCAAACAAGGCTTGTTAGTGCACAGCTCACAAGCCACCTGTGACTTGCACGTCTGCACATGCGGAATACCAGTAAATAGTGGGGAGAGGCCATTCGGCTCCTCCACCCTATTTCAATACTATCATGGCTGGTCAGCTTCAGGCTGCTCTTGGGTCCTCAGTTTCCCGATCTTTCAAACATTTCTTTCTCTCCCTACTCTTTAAATCCCCAGTGACTGGGCCTCACACCCTCCAGGACAGAGGATTTGAAAGCTTCCCCACCCTCTGGGCAGCAGCAGCGATCGAGACAGCCAGGCACGGGAATCCCCAGGAGGCAAAGACCTTCACCTGAACAGCCACCAATCATTTGTTCTGTATCTCTCTACAGCACCGTCTATATCTCATAATCATAATCATCATACTTTATTAGCCAAGTATGTTTTGCAACATACGAGCAATTTCATTTGCCACGCATTCATACATTTTAACATAAACATCCACCACAGTGACTCCTCCACATTCCTCACTGTGATGGAAGGTGAAAAAATGTTCAATCTCTTCCCTTCTTTGTTCTCCCGCGGTCGGGGGCCTCGAGCCTTCCGTTGACAGGATGATCTTGACTCCCGTAGCTGGCAGCGTTTGGGCCCTTGCGTCGGGGCGATCAAGCTCCTGCATCGGAGGGAATCTCAGCTCTACCGCGCTGGGCTGTGCGATTTGGACCTCCTGACCTCGGTCTCTACCCACGACTGCAGGCTCCTCGATGTTAAAGTCCGCAGGCCACAGTTCTCTCGTTTCCCTTTCCCCTGACTCTCAGTCTGAAGAAGTCTCGACCCAAACCTTCAGCCATTCCTTCTCACCAGAGATGCTGCCTGTCCCGCTGAGTTACTCCAGCATTTTGTGTCTGTCTTCAGCCACACTCAGGATTAGGGGTGTATAAGCAGGCAGACCTCCTGATGCACTTGGACAGCTGTATGGCACCTGGCAGAAGCATTCCCCACAACAATGCAACAAAAAACTCGACTCACGTTCAGGAAGTACATTCCCCTGGCCCTCTTACACCCTCCACCACACCCCTCAACTCCCCCACCCTCACTTCCCTCACTCCCTTCCCTCCCCAACCATCAACTAGCCATCAACTAGCATTTATTTCATGGGGGCTAGAATACAAAAACAGGGATGTAATGCTGAGGCTCTACAAGGTGCTAGTCAGGCCGCATTTGGAATATCGTGAGCAATCTTGGGCACCATAAATGAGGAAGGATATGCTGGCTCTGGAGCGGATCCAGAGGAGGTTTACAAGAATGATCCCGGGAATGAGTGGGTTAACATATGATGAGTGTTTGATGGAACTGGGCCTGTACTCACTGGAGTTTAGAAGAATGAGGGGGGACCTCATTGAAATGCACAGACTAGTGAGTGGCTTGGATAGAGTGGATGTGGAGAGGATGTTTCCACTTGTGGGAGAGTCTAAGACTAGAGGTCACAGCCTCAGAATTAAAAGACGTTCCTTGAGGAAGGAGATGAGGAGGAATTTAGTCAGAGGGTGGTGAATCTGTGGAATTCAATGCCACAGAAGGCTGCGGAGGCCAAGTCAGTGGATATTTTTAAGGCAGAGATATATTCTTGATTAGTGCGGGTGTCAGGGGTTACGGGGAGAAGGCAGGAGAATGGGGTTAGGAGGGAGCGATAGATCAGCCATGATCGATTGGTGGAGTAAACTTGACTGCTCCTATGCCAGCTGCTCAGAAAAGGACAGGAAGGCCCTTCAGAGGGTCATCACGACGGCCCAGAAGATCATCGGCTGCTCACTGCCCTCCCTGGAGCACCTGTTCAGCCTACGCTGCCTCAGTAGAGCAGGCAAAATAATAAAAGATCCATCCCACCTGTAGATCAGTGCATGTTCCTTTAACATAGTGACCTCACCACTACTAACCACTCCCCATTGTCTTTGGTATAATTGTAACTTCCCCACCTCCAGCTCGCTCTCTAGTGCCAGTGATGACCACGGACAGCTAGGGCATAATGTATGTGCAGTGTTATGAATAAACTTATATATAGTAAAAGACTCTGCCTACGAGTGGCATCCTTTTACATGGTGTCAGATCGGTAGACTTGCGCCTCCTGTTTATCGGTTTTTTATTTTATTATTTGTTTCTCCCAATTGTGTCCCCTCCTTCCACTTTGCCATGTCTTCCTCGTGTCGTCGTCCGGACACGCTCGTTTTCGATGAGGACATCGTGCACCGCTGGACTGTCTTCCAGCGGGACTACGAACACTATATAGCCATTGCCCATCCTGATGCGACTGCTGCGATAAAAGCCCACCTGCTCCTCAACCTGGCTGGTCCGGAGGCAATGGAACGCTATGCGTCGTTCCAATTCGTCCCTCCAGAGGACCGCTACGACCCGGTATGTCTCATTGCTAAGTTCACTGCCCTGTGCGACATACCCACCAACAATATCATCGAACGTTTTAAATTTTTCTCGCGGCGTCAGACTCCAGGGGAGCACGTTGACGCCTTTATTGCATCTTTAAGACATATGGCTCGGCGGTGCCGCCTTCAAACGATTACACCCGACGAGATGATCAGGGACGTCCTGGTCAACGGTCTCCTAAACTCCAGGCTGCGGGATGAGCTCCTAATGAAGCCTGACCTGTCGCTTACGGACGCAATACATGCCGCACGAATGGCCTCTGCTGTTGGCTCAGTATCCCGGCAGGCCCCCCAGGACATAAATTTCACCAGCCGCCGGCGATTGAATGACCCACAGCCCAGGGTCGCCCCCTCCGCGCCCACTATGGCCACCCCTCGCAGATGCCCAAACTGCAACTTCTCGTCGCACAGGTATAACATTTGCCCAGCGCAGGGCAAAACTTGTAATTCATGTGGGAAGCAGAACCATTTTTCTGCAGCCTGTCGTTCTCGTGGGAGACCTGTCCCTGCTCCTAGAGGGAGTCTAAACAACCTTGCAAGCGATAACGCAACCGGTTCCCGGTACCAACATGAGGTCCTCGATGGCTCAGATACGACTTCCTCCCATGGAGACTCTCTGGTGTTTTCGCTCTTGGGAGCACCTGCATTGATAACGGATCCATCCGTGCAAGTTACAGTCAATGGACACTCCTTCCCTGCCAAGGTCGACACTGGGGCGTTTGCCAATGTTATGTCTGTGGGCCTCTTCGAGCAGATAAATTCGGGGGAGAGGGTTACTCCTGACAACTCCCGCCTCCATGCCTATGGGGGAGGCGTTCTGATTGCCGTGGGAAAGGCAACGGTTGTCTGTACTGTTCTGGATACCTCTCGGCCCCTCACGTTCCTCCTGCTAGCATCTGAAAACGTCACCCTGCTGGGCGCCCGTGCATGCCAGGACTTTGGTTTGGTCTCATTTCACCGCGACATCCACCTGGTGCAGGCCCCCATGGACCCCCTGGTCGAGTACCCTGACCGATTTGATGACGTCCTGGGGAAGCTGCCCTGTGCCTACAAGATCGTTGTGGACCCGGGGGTCGACCCAGTGGTCAGACCGGCCCACCGTGTGTCTTTTGCCATGAAGGGCCGCGTGGAGTCCACACTACGTGGCATGGTGGACTTGGGCATCCTCAAGGAGGTGAGTGCCCCCACCCAGTGGGTCTCCACCATGGTGGTCGCTGCCAAGAAGGACGCGAGCGAGATCAGGATCTGTATCAACCCCAAGGACCTGAACCTGGCTATTAAACGCCCGCACTACCCCATGCGGACGGTGGAGGACGTCGCGGCACAGGTCGGTCCAGCCACAGTTTTCTCGGTCCTGGATGCCAAGAGCTCCTTTTGGCAGATCCCGCTGGACGCACGTTCCTCCTTCCTGACCACCTTCAGCACACCGTTCGGCAGGTTCCGTTTCCTCCGCATGCCTTTTGGTATCAACTCGGCAAGCGAGGTTTTTCAGCGTACGATGGAGCAGCTGTTTGCTGGGTTGCCGTGCGCCATCATCGTGGATGACATCCTGGTGTATGGGAGGGACATTGCTGAGCATGACCGACACCTCCGCCAAGTCCTGGACAAGGCTCGTGAGATAAACCTCAAGCTTAATCGAAGGAAGTGTCGGTTCCGCGTTGCGGAAGTCACCTACGTAGGCCACGTTTTCACGGCGGGGGGCCTGAAGCCAGACCCCGAGAAGACGGCGGCGATCACCGAAATGCCCGCTCCCACTGACGTGCCCGGCCTGCAGCGCTTCCTGGGCATGGTCAACTACCTGGGTAAGTTCATACCCGACCTCAGCGAACTAAGTGCCCCCCTGAGAGAGCTGACCAAGAAGGACAATGCCTGGGTCTGGCTCCCTCACCACCAATCGGCCTTCGTAGCCCTGAGGTCCAGACTCGCGCGGACCCCGACTTTGCGGTTTTTCGACTTAAACAGGCCAATTGTCCTCACCTGCGATGCATCTCGGTTCGGCCTGGGTGCTGCCTGCCTGCAGCTCTACGACGACCGACAGCTGCCCGTCTCCTATGCCTCTCGAACAATGACCCCTGCTGAACAGCGCTACGCGCAGATTGAGAAGGAGCTCCTTGCCGTGGTGTTCGCTTGCTCCAAGTTCAGAGACTACGTTCTGGGAAAAACTTTCACCATCGAAACTGACCACCAGCCGCTGGTCTCGATTTTAAACAAGCCCATCCACGCAGCATCGTCCCGCCTGCAGCGAATGATGCTGCAGCTGCAGCGTTTTCAATTCGAAATCGTGTACCGCAAAGGCAAGGAGATGTTCGTGGCAGACACTCTGTCCCGCGCCCCACTACCTTCCATTTCCCGCCATCCGTACGAATCGGCGGACCTGATGGTGTTGAACGTCAACATTGTTCCATCTTGGCAGCTGCAGTCCCTGGTCACACACACTGCCGCGGATCCGGACCTCCAACAGCTTGCGGGCGTCATCCGCCGTGGCTGGCCTGAACGACGGTCTTCCCTGCCGGCTGGTGCCGTGCCCTACTTCCTGGTTCGGGATGAACTGGTGCTGCACGCGGGTGTGGTGGTGAAGGGCCACAAGGTTGTGGTGCCGGCTGCGCTGCGCGATCACTACTTCCACACCGCCCACAACGGACACCCAGGGGTGGAGGCCACGTTATCCCAGGCCCAAGCACAGTTTTACTGGCCTGGCATGGTCAAGGAGATCCGGGACAGGGTCTCCGCCTGCGCTGCCTGCAACAGCCTATTACCTCATCAGCAGCGTCAGCCTCTCCTGCAGCAGCCGGCTCCCGAGTTGCCGTGGACGGCTGTTGCCGCCGATATTTTCGAGTGGCGTGGCAAACACTACCTGGTCCTGGTGGACTCCTACTCAAGCTGGTTCGAGGTGGACCTGCTGCCGTCCCTCACGTCTGCTGCCGTCATCGGGAAGCTTCGCCGCCACTTCTCGACCTTTGGTTCCCCGGCATCTCTCCAGTCCGACAACGGCAGCCAGTTTACCAGCGCGGAGTTTGCTGTTTTTGCAAATCGCTGGAACTTCCGCCACATCACCAGCAGCCCCGAGTACCCGCAAAGCAATGGACTTGCAGAGCGCGCTGTCCGCAGCGCTAAGGAGCTGATGGAACGTTGCCGGCTTGACAGTTCGGACTTGTACCTTGCCCTCCTCAACCTCCGCAACATCTCCCGGGACCCCGCGCTCGGTTCCCCTGCGCAGCGCCTCCTGTCCCGCACCACTAGACCCCCCATCCCCGTCTCCCAGCAATCCCTGAAACCCACGGCTCGGAGCCCTGCCGCTGTCAGGGAGCGCATCACTGAGAAGCAGCTCATTCGGAAGCGCTCCTTTGACAAATCGTCCCGTCCCCTTCCACCTTTGTTCGCTGGTCAGGTTGTCCGGATGGAGTCGTCCTCCGGCCACCACCGGCTGGCCGTGGTCGTCGGCAATGCTGACTCTCCACGGTCGTACCTGGTCAACTACGAGGGCACCGTGTACCGTCGTACCCGCCAGCACCTGATGCTGGTAAACGAACCTGCACCGCCCCCCGCGATCCCGTATTCGCCTCCCGTCCACTACAAGGTGCCTGATGTGCCTCCTGCTCCGGTACATCCGCAGTCGCCCCAGCTACCTACCCCTCCCTCGCCTGTGCGTGCATCGCTTCCCAGTCCTCCTCCTTCCCCTGGTTCCCCGGCCTCTGTACCCGCACCCGTTCATGCTGCTCCTTCGACCGGCGGGGATGGTGGGTTGCGCACCCGCTCTGGGAGAGTGGTCAGGCCGCCTGTCCGGTACGGTGTGTACGAGTAGTCTGCTTGTAGTTTGAGCCTAGCGCATGAGCCGTGGTCACTTTGTTTCCAAGAGGAAGGATGTAGATCAGTGTATGTTCCTTTAACATAGTGACCTCACCACTACTAACCACTCCCCATTGTCTTTGGTATAATTGTAACTTCCCCACCTCCAGCTCGCTCTCTAGTGCCAGTGATGACCACGGACAGCTAGGGCATAATGTATGTGCAGTGTTATGAATAAACTTATATATAGTAAAAGACTCTGCCTACGAGTGGCATCCTTTTACACCACCCCGGCCACCGTCTGTTTGTTCATCTGCCCTCTGGTCGACGTTTCAGGTCGATCAAATCCCGAACAAACAGACTTAAGAACAGTTTTTACCCCAGGGCCATACGAGAACTGAACACTACCTTTGTACTAGGCAACACCGTTAAAAAATCTTGTACTTAATATAATTGTATTTATGTATTTATTTGTTTTTGCATTTATTGCATATATGTTTGTACGCACCGTCAGGATTGGCTATTTTTTAATTTTGTTGTACTCGTTGCAATGACAATAAATGAATATTATTATTATTATTATTATTACTTATGACCTAGCCCAGCCTGACTCCCACAGCCTACACTCATCTAACGTCACCCCTCACCACCCTCACATCACCCTCATTCCCCAACCATCTCACAGCATCCTCACATCCCTCAGTTCCCCCCTCAACTCCACACGTTTTCACTCCTCCCCCTCTTCACTTCCCTGAAAGCATCTCCCCACTGCTCCCCCTACTCTACTCACCATGCTACTCTGCCTGTCAATGCCCCACTCTCTCAGTCCATGCACACCAACCGCTCCCCCACTCTAACTCTTACCTCAGACCCCTACCATCCTTATTCCCTCTCCTCACCTTCTCCTCTTCCCACTCTGACACTCCTCTCACTCCACTCCCCATCCCCTCTCCCCCATCCCTCACTCCTCTGCCCATCCCCACTCCTCTCCCCATCCCCCACTCCTCTCCTCATCCCCACCCCTCTCCCCATCCCCCACTCCGCTCCACAACCCCCACTCCTCTCCCCCATCCCCACTCCTCTCTCCCTTCCCCCACTCCTTTCCCCAACCCCCACTCCTCTCCCCCATCCCCCATTCCTCTCCCCCACCCCCCATATCTTAAGACAGTGAAATTGATAGTAACTTTAGAACTCCCCCTCTCTTCCTCCCATTCACCATCAACAACACCACATTCACATCTGTGGAGTCATTTAAGTTCCTTGGAACCATCATCTCCAGGGACTGTAAATGGAGGCCACCATCAACTCCACGGTCAAAAAGGCCCAACAGAGGATGTACTTTAGATTAGAGATACAACCAGAAACAGGCCCTTTCGGCCCACCGGGTCCACGCCGACCAGTGATCCCTGCACATTAACACTATTCTAAACCACCCACTAGGGACAATTTTTACATTTATCAAGCCAATTAACCTACATACCTGTACATCTTTGGAGTGTGGGAGGAAACCGAAGATCTCAGAGAAAACCCACGCAAGTCATAGGGAGAACGTACAAACTCCGTACAGACAGCACCTGGAGTCGGGATCGAATCCGGGTCTCCGGCGCTGCATTCACTGTATGGCAGCAACTCTACCGCTGTGCCACTGAACCGTTCCTGTTTTTCCTAGGATGTAGAATTGATATGGATCAATAGTCTGGTATATTTATGTGAGAAAGAGCACAAGGCACTCAAATGAAGGATCAGCACTGGCATTGACTAGTTGGTTTATGTTGTAACGGGGGTACTGATTGTGGATGATCAGCCATGATCACAGTGAATGGCGGTGCTGGCTCGAAGGGCCGAATGGCCTACTACTACACCTGCAGCTGAGAAAACACAATCTGCCACAGGCAATGATGATCCAGTTTATACTGCCATCATACTGCCTCTCCTTCTCCATCATGGTCTGGTTTGGCTCAGCTACCAAGAACGACATCCGGAGGCTGCAACGCATCGTTCGATCAGCCGAGAAGGTTGTTGGCTGCAACCTTCCCCCCATCGAAAAATGTACACTGCAAGGCCAGGAAGCGAGTAGGTAAGATCATCTCCGAACCCTCTCACCCTGGCCACAAACTCTTTGAAGCACTTCCCTCTGGAGTGGGGGAGAGGTTGGTGAAACCCTAGAATGCCAAGCTGCCAATCCTATCCCTCTCGCAACCAAGTCTCTGTAATGGCCACAAGATCATGCACTTCCATGCACTTATTCCCAGGCTCTCAGTTCATCTGCTTTGTCCAGAATACTCTTGGTCCACCAGTCTCATTGGGTTCATTACACATAGAACATAGAACAGTACAGAACAGGGACAGGCCCTTCGGTCCACAATGACTGTACCGAACATAATGCCATTAAACTAACTAATTTGTCTGCATTCGTCTCATCCCATTAACCTGTCCCTGCTTGAATTTTCCTTCAGATTTACTGGTCCAGTTCCATATCCATCCCTTAGATTTTCAGATAGTTATTAATGGGCAGCGGTAGAGCTACTGCCTCGCAGCGCCAGAGACAGGGGTTCGATCCTGACTACATGTGCTGTCTGTACGGAGTTTGTACGTTGTCCCCGTGACCTGCCTGGGATTTCTCCTAGATCTCCGGTTTCCTCCCACACTCCAAAGACTTACAGGTCTGTAGGTTGATTGGCTTGGTATAAATGTATAAATGTAAAATTGTCTCTGTGTGTGTCTAGGGTAGTGTTAATGTGCGGTCGGTGATCACTGGTCGGTGCGGACTCGGTGGGCCGAAGGGCCTGTTTCTGCGCTGTATCTCTAAACTAAACTAAACTCCCTGAATTCTCTTTGCAGGACCTCATCTCCCTTCCTGCCGATATAATTGGTACCAAGATGGACAGCAACCTTTGGCTGCTCACCTTCCCCTCACTGAATATCCTGCGCCTGCTCAGGAACATCCTTCACTTGGCACCAGAGAGGCAGCACATCACCCTGGAGTCTTGCACGCAGCCACAGAAACACTGGTGTGTGTTCATGACTATAGAGTCCCCTATCAGTATTGCCCGCTCAGCTGAGCCCTACCCTGCTTTTCAAAAGAGCACGGTAGCGCAGCGCTAGAGTTGCTGCCTTACAGAGACCTGGGTTCGGTCCTGACTACGGGTGCTGTCTGTACGGAGTTTGTACGTTCTCCCCGTGACCTGCGTGGGTTTTCCCCGGGTGCTCTGGTTTCCTCCCACACACCAAAGATGTACAGGTTTGTAGGTTAAAATTTTGGCTTTGATAAAATAAATATAAATTCTCCCTAGTGTGTGTATTATTTAGTTTAGTTTAGAGATACAGTGTGGAAACAGGCCTTTTGGAACCCGAGTCCATATTAACCATCGATCACCCATTCACTAGCTCTATGTTATCCCTGTTTTACATCCTATACATTAGGGGTAATTTACAGAAGCCAATGAACCTACAAACCTGCACATCTTTCGAATGTGGGAGGAAACCGGAGCAGTCGGAGAAAACCCACGCAGTCACAGGGAGAACATACAGACAGCACCCGTCGCCAGGATGGGACCTGGGTCCCTGGCGCAGTAAGGCAGCAACTCCACCGCTGCACCACTCTGCCGCCCCAAATTATATATTTGAACTGTTTATAACATCACCTTTGCAGACATTTAAAATCTTGCAAAATACCAAAGGCTGTAAAGATATTTCAGGGGCATACCCGAGTCACCACTTACAGACCATCCAATTCTGTGGTACGACACTTGAGTATCTTGACTATTTTGGCCAGTTTTCCAATGCTGTTTTAGATAGGATTAGCTAGGATATATACAATAGACATTAGGTGTAGTAGTAGGCCATTCGGCCCTTCGAGCCAGCACCGCCATTCACTGTGATCATGGCTGATCATCCACAATCAGTACCCCCATTACAACATAAACCAACTAGTCAATGCCAGTGCTGATCCTTCATTTGAGTGCCTTGTGCTCTTTCTCACATAAATATACCAGACTATTGATCCATATCAATTCTACATCCTAGGAAAAAAAACTGCAGATGCTGGTTTATATCGAAGGTGGGCACAAAATGCTGGAGTAACTCAGCGGGTCAGGCAGCATCTCTGGAAAGAAAGAATGGGTGGCGTTTCGGGTCGAGACCCTTCTTCAGACCTACATCCTTCTATTCTCTTCTGACTCTTGCTAGTCCAGCCTCCCTTTAAATATATCTATTCTATTTACTTCAACTATTCCTTACAATGGTGAGTTTCATATTCTCACACAGTAAGTATACAGTATGTTTGTGAAAGAAGTTTTATCTAGATTCTCGACTGTATTTCATGATAAATCTATAAATGTCCAGTTATGGGTATGGCTTGATTGCAGTCATGTATAGTATTATCTGATTTGATTGGACAGCATGCAAACAAAAGCTTTTCACTGCATCTCACTGCATGTGACAATAATGAATTAATACAGATGGGGAAACATTCATTCCACTATCTAAATCTTTCATAATTCTGAAGAACACTATTAAGTAATTTCTCGCTTACACAAGAGCAAAGGGATGCTGTGCGACATGGAGCCTCGTATTAATAGTTTTACCGTTGTGAGTCTCTCTACATGTTTTCTCCTTTGCCTCTGTAACATTTCTATATGACAAACAGAATTTTATGCCTCAGTAGTTTAGTTAAGAGAGACAGGGGTGAAACAGGCCCTTCAGCCCACTGAGACCGCACCGACCATCAATTCCCACACATTTACATTACCCTACACACATTAGGGACAATTTACATTTACACCAAGCCAATTAACCTATAAATCTGTACGTCTTTGGAGTGTGGGAGGAAGCCGAAGAATTCGGAGAAAACCCACGTAGGTCACAGGGAGAACGTACAAACTCCGTACAGACAGCACCTGTAGTCAGGATCGAACCTGGGTCTCTAGTGTTGTAAGGCAGTAACTCGACCACTATGCCACCATGTGCTCTGTGAAGTATATGATTTAGATTTTGCATAACTTCCAGTCTTTTCAATTCTATCTCCCTGGAGACAAACACAAGTGTTTGGTTTGCCTTTTAATGGTTTTGCAAATTACAGGTAGTGGTGCAGCTTTTAATGACTGAGATAGAGACTAATTCACCAGTTCATCACAGGCAGGTAGGCATCATGGACTGTAATTTCCATTGGCTCATTAAATCAAATAATTGGCAAAAAGGCAAAGAGCAGAAGTGGAGCAGAATAGGAGCCGACAGTCTGAAGGCAGCTCAGCAGAGTGTGTGCGATTTGGAGACAAGAATAGCAAACTGAGAACACAGCTGCAGGCTATAGTACAATAACTCGCATTTATATTGCAGTTAATATAGTGAATAACCCAGGCAAGTTACAGAAAGTAAATCAAAAAAGTTTGGGCAGCTTACAGCCCGAATATTTATTTCTCTAACTTCAGGTCGCCTCGGCATTCCCTCTCTCTCCATCCCTCCCCACCCAAGGGGAGGGAGGGGGGGAGGGAGGGGGGTAGGAGATAGGAGATAGGAGAGGGTGCTGCACCAATGCAGGAGAGGTTTGGGCCCAACGGGTCCACTTGGTCTAGTTATTATTAAACCTGCACGTCTTTGGAGTGAGGAGGAAACCAAAGATCTCGGAGAAAACCCACGCAGGTCACGGGGAGACCGTACAAACTCCATCCAGACAACACCCATAGTCAGGATTGAACCTGGGTCTTTGGCGCTGTCAGGAAGCAGCTCTACCACTATGCCACCGTGCTGACCATGTTATCGAGTCAAATCATACTATCATATGTACATCAAGCCATACACAAGTATAACAGGTAGTGCAGAGCAAAATAACCGCTCCGGATCCTCCAATGCTTCCCCCCCCCCCCCCCCATGGCGGTCCCCCCAACCCAGGCCCTCCATTCTTCATTGTTCTTCCCCCTCCCTAATGGTCCCCCCATGCCAAGTCCCCCTTTGTTTCCTCCCCTCCCCCATGCTGGGTCCTCCATTGTTCTTCCCCCGTGCCCTCATCGAACGCCAACCGTGCGACGACCCGTGAGGCCCCACCGTCGCCACCGAGGCCCCACGACCGCCACCGGGGCCCCACCGCCGCCACCGAGGCCCCACCACTGCCACTGGGGCCCCACCGCCACCGAGACCCCACCACCACTGCCAAGGCCCTACCACCACCGCCAAGGCCCCACCGCCGCCACCGAGGCCCCACCACTGCCACTGGGGCCCCACCGTCGTCGCCGAGACCCCACCAGCACTGCCAAGGCCCTACCACCACCGCCAAGGCCCCACTGCCACCATCGAGGCCCCATCGTCGCCGCCGCCGAGGCCCCACCGCGGCCACCGAGTCCCCGCCGCTGCCGCCGAAGCCCCACCGCGGCCACCGAGTCCCCACCGCCATTGCCGAGGCCCCACTGCCGCCACCGAGGCCCCATCGTCGCCAACAAGGGCCCACCACAGTCGCCAAGTTTCCACCGTCGTCGTTGAGGCTCCAAGGTGAAATATACAAAGAAGGGTCTCAACCCGAAACGTCACCCATTCCTTCTCTCCAGAGATGCTGCCTGACCCACTGAGTTACTCCAGCTTTTGTGTTTACCTGCAAGAAATACATTTTCTCTGTAGCTAAATACGTGACAATAAAGTTGCATTGAAACCATGAAAAGGTTCAGTGGGGCTTAGCTCAGACTAACCAATTAGCCTGGAAGATGTGGGCCAAAAGGACCCATTTCTGTAACCACAGGTGAGGCAGGGATTCTCTTGCACCTCCTCCAACCTCCATTGTTCCAGGTGTAGACTTCTCTATAGCAGCGAGACCAAGCACACGCTTGGAGATCATTTCGCTGAACACCTCCGCGCAGTCCGCCTATACCTACATGATCTCACAGTTGCTAAAACTCCCCTTCTCATTCCCACACTGACCTCTCTGTCCTGGGCCTCACCCACTGTCAGATTGAGGCCCAGCACAAATTGGAGGAACAGCACCTCATATTTCGCTTGGGCAGCTTACACTCCAGCGGTATGAACATTGACTTCTCTAACTTCAAGCATCCTTGCATTCCCTCTTTCTCAGTCCCTCCCCCACCCAAGTTCTCTCACTCATTTCACTGTCCTTCTCATTAATTTTACTGATTGTATGGCTCCTCAGCTATGAATGATCCATTCTATATTTCCTTATCATCGTCTACTTTGATCTGTCGTTTTCACATTTCACCCTTCCATATTCCATACTCTAGACACCCTCTCCCCTGACTCTCAGCCAGAAGAAGGGTCTCGATCCGAAACGTCGCCCATTCCTTCTCTCCAGAGATGCTGCCTCTCACTGAGAAAAGAAATAGGTGATGTTTCAGGTCAAGACCCTTCTTCAGACTGGGAAATGCAGTTTGCTCTGAAATTTTCAGCCTGGCTAGTTTAACCAACAAGAATGTGGAATAGGTAGAAGCTTGGAATACCTAAAATTGTGCTGAAAGGCTTGGGTGGGGTAAAATAAAAAATGAATGGTATGCTCCTCTAAATCTGCTGGAACAGCTGCAACATTCTGTGGATAGAATGTGATATTGTTATTTAACTGTGTTGCAGTTGCTTACAGCATTAGGTGACTTGACAAATGCAACAAATCCCTTCAGTATTTTATCAGCCATCAGGTTTTTACAAGAAAATAAGTTACAACACATCCAAAACGTCAGCGACCAAATTTAAATCTGCTCACTTGTGATAAATGGCTAGTCCTTTATAATGATCATGGCTACACACCCATTACCTTTGCATGGGTTGGAATTTTAACGTGTTTTGATGAGGTAAATGTCTAAAATAGAGCTTCAAATAATTCTTAGATAAATAGGAACTGCAGCTGCTGGAATCCTGAGCAAAACACAAAATGCTGGAGGAGTTCAGCCGGTCAGGCAGCATCTATGGAGGGAATGGACGATTTGTGCCGTGACCAACCAAAATACCACCTATCCACATTCTCCAGAGATGCCGCCTGAGTTACTCCAGCACTTGGAGCCTTTTTTTGTAAACCAGCATCTAAACCTTGACGCTTCCTTGCTCCCACCTCTACTAAGTGCTGGGATTTTTCTGACTATTCGTACAATTTATTTGATAGCTGGCAGACCCTTCTACTCGGTCCCCAGGAAGGGACTCCTACCAAATCCCATTTTATTTTAAACGGTTCCAAGGGAATGACCAAATAAATGATAAAAATCCCACATTTAAAATGAGGAGGCTCTTCTTTCATGTAAAACTGATTACTGACTCCTTATCAAAGTTGCCATTATACTAGTAAGAGCTTTAGTTTATACTAGCTAGAATTAGCCATGCTTCCTCACCAAATCAACCTATTTTTCATGCCCATTCTCTACTGTTTCAGCTTATAATTATCTTTACAGTACGCTACAGCATGAATCTTCTTTCTTCTCTCAAGAGGTGCACATCTCATTTCTTGTGCATTTATATGTGGAGCAAACCAGTGTGCAAGGGCTCCTGTCGTTTGTCAATGTTATTTAGACTAGAAATTCTTTAACATCGAAAAATATACATTGAAGACACGCTGTGGGGAAGATTATCATTAGAGGGCAGGGAGACTATAATGAAGAGACTATCATGAAGAGACTATCAAGGCAGATAAAGAAAATCTGGAGGTGGGGAGTTGTGGGGGGCAGTAGGATTGGGAGTGCTTGAGAGAATAATTGAGGGGTCTAGGAGATGATCATCAGAGAAAGGAGGTGCCAAATTATTGAAGGAAGCTTAAAGTCCAGTAGAAATTCAGGGAGATATGACGAGCTGCAGATACCAGAATCTTGAGCAAAACACAAAATGCTGGAGTAACTCAGTGGATCAAGCACCTTGGAGTTTTGGGTGGGGACCCTTCTTCAGACTCAACGTATGCCAAAATTCACGGAACCTTAAAAAGGTGTGGGGAAAATCATGAAGGATGAAGAGAGGAAAATATTTCACTTTGAGGAAGAATCAGGGAACTAGGTCTATGTGCAACTAGACTTCCTCATTGACAATCGGTACAAATTGGCAACACCTCTTCCTCAATAGCCATCTGTACTAGAACACCTCATGACTGTGTGCTCAGTCCCAGTCCCATGCTCTACTGACTTTCTATACCTTTGACTGTGTAGCCACACACCAACGCCACCTTTAAATTTACCAACCACATCACTGTTGTTGGACGGATAATGGGGAGTGATAAGTCAGAATATAGGAGAAAGATTGATAAGATGATTGAATGATGCCTGAACAATGACTTTGCTCTCAACATCAGCAAGACCAGGGAGTTGATTGTTGATTTTAGAAGGGGAAAGCCATAGATCTGTAAACCTGTCTTCAAAGGGTCATCAGTAGAGAAAATCAACAACAGGTTTCTGGGATAGACACAAAATGCTGGAGTAACTCAGCGGGACAGGCAGCATTGTTGGAGAGAAGGAATGGGTGATGTTTCGGGTCGAGACCTTTCTTCAGACTAATGTCAGGGGAGTGGGCGGTACAGAGATAAAATGTAATCGGTGACAGTAAGACTGTTAGGAGAACTGGGAAGGAGGAGGGGATGGAGAGAGAGGGAAAGCAAGGGCTACTTGAAGTTAGAGAAGTCAATGCTCATACCGCTGGGGTGCAAGCTACCCAAGCGAAATATGAGGTGCTGTTCCTCCAATTTGGATTGGGCCTCACTGACAATGGAGGAGACCCAGGACAGAAAGGTCAGTGTGAGAATGGGAGAAGGAGTTAAAATGTTGAGCAACCTGGAGATCAGGTAGGTTTAGGCGGATCGAGTGGAGTTCAGCGAAACGATCGCCAAGCGTGGAACAGCGGATACAGTAGATGAAGTTGGAGGAGGTGCAAGTGAGTCTCTGCCTCACCTGAAAAGACTGTCGGGGTCCTTGGACGGAGTCGAGGGGGGAGGTAAAGGGACAGGTGTTGCATCTCCAGCGGTTGCAGGGGAAAGTTCCTGCAGAGGGGGTGGTTTGGGTGGGAAGGGATGAGTTGACCAGGGAGTTGCGGAGGGAATGGTCTCTGCGGAAAGCAGAAAGGGGTGGAGATGGGAAGATGTGGTTAGTAGTGGGATATCGTTAGAGGTGGCGAAAATGTTGGAGGATTATGTGCTGTATGCGACGGCTGATGCAACACCTGTCCCCATACCTCCTCCCTCGACTCTGTCCAGGGACCCCAACAGTCCTTTCAGGTTAGGTGGAGGATCACATGCAGTTCCTCCAACCTCATCTACTGTATCCGTTGTTCAAGATGTGGACTCCTGTACATCGGTGAGACCAAACGTAGACTGGGCGATCGTTTTGTTGAACACCTTCGCTCAGTCTGCCTGAACCTACCTGATCTCCCGGTTGCTTAACACTTTAATTCTCCTTCCCATTCCCTTTCTGTCCTAGGTCTCCTCCATTGTCAGAGTGAGGCTAAATGCAAATTGGAGGAACAGCATCTCATATTTCGCTTGGGCAGCTTCCAGCCCAGTGGTATGAATATTGATTTCTCTCACTTCAGATAGCCCCGGCATTCCCTCTCTTTCTATCCCTCCCCACCCGAGTTGCACCAGCTTCTCGTTTTCACCTAATAACAGCTAACAGTGGCCTGTTTCCTTTATCATCATTACTTTTTTGCATATCTTTCATTCATTGTTCTTTATCTCTCTACATCATCATCTCTATCTCTCCTTTGCCTTATCCCTAACCAGTGTGAAGAAAGGTCTCGCCCCAAAATGGTACCCACTCACTCCAGAGATGCTGCTTGCCCCGCTGAGTTACTCCAGCTTTTTGTGTCTATCTTCAGTGAAAACTATGACCACCAGGTTCAAGAATCGCTTCTTCTCAACAACTATAAAGTGCTTGAAGATTACACAACACTAATTGAACAATGAACTATGGACTCACTTTGGTTGTACCAAGGATTTCGCACTGGTATTGGGTTATTGAATTATTGTTTATTATAATTTTATCAATGGGTATAGTGTTTAGAGGGCGTGTATGCTGCTGCAAGAATTTAATTGAGGTTGACGAGGCTAGGACTTTATTCCTTGGAGCTTGGGCAGATGAGAGGTGATTTTATAGAGGTGTATAAGATCATGAGACAAATAGTTTGGGTAGGTGTCTTTTCCCTGACGAGGGGAGTCAAGAATTCATGTTGCGGGACCCCAGTTATTTACAATATATTTTAACGATTTAGACAAAGAAATTAAATGTAACATCTTCAAGTTTGCGGATGACACAAAGTTGGGTGGCAGTGTGAGCTGCGAGGAGGATGCTATGAGGCTGCAGGGTGACTTGGATAGGTCGGGTGAGTGGGCAAATGCTTGACAGATGGGTTAATTCCTGGGATGGAGGTTCTGACATATGATGAAAGAATGAATCAACTGGGCTTGTATTCACTGGAATTCTAAGGATGAGAGGGGATCTTATAGAAACATACAAAATTCTTAAGGGATTGGATAGGCTAGATGCAGGAAAAATGTTCGCGAAGTTGGGGGAGTCCAGAACCAGGGATCACAGTTTAACAATAAGGGGTCGGCCATTTAGGACTGAGATTCACCCAGAGAGTTGTGAATCTGTGGAATTCTCTGCCACAGAAGGCATTGGAGGCCAATTCACTGGATGTTTTCAAGAGAGAGTTAAATATAGCTCTTAGATTCAAGGGGTATGGGGAGAAAGCCAGAACGGGGTACTGATTTTGGATGATCAACCATGATCATATTGAATGGCGGTGCTGGCTCGAAGGGTCAAATGGCCTACTCCTGCACCTATTTTCTATGCTTCTATATTTCTAATTCGATGGCATGTGTTTAAGGTGAGAGGGGGAAACTTTTAATAGGAACCTGAGGGGCTACATTTTTACAAAATGTAGGCAAATGGAACATGCTGCCAGGGGAGGTAGTTGAGGCAGGTAATATCACAACATTAAAGATAAACATTTGGACACGTTCCTGAATAGGAAAGGTTTAGAGGGATATTGACCTCTGGTGGGACTAGTGTAGATGGGGCATGTTGGTCAGCGTGGGCAAGTTGAGCTGAAGAACCTGTTTCTAAGCTGTATGACTCTATAAATGTACGAAATGATGTATAAGATGAAGCAATTGCTGTGTCTAAATTTAATTATCTATTTTTTTAATTCAGTTGATTTTTTTAATACATATAACTACAATTTACTAAGCCATCCAGCTGATTTATTTATATAGATACCATTCTGCTCAGTTTTTCCATTTTGCACTATTATTATTATTAAAATAAGCCCCACTGAGTAATTAAGCTCTCCCACTGATACATAGTCATTTCATTGTACCTTACAAAGATATTCCATTTCCCACCAGAAGGAAGATTGCACAATGGTGATTATTAGAATTAATGTTAATCCAATGCTTCATCTGATTCTTCTGCTGAATATTAATAATCCTTTGGGACTCGTTGAAATTACATGAGAGCTTTCCTGTGAGATATTCCTCTCTTTACCTATAACAGTAGAAACATCTCAGTTCATTCATTTTAGTTCTGTTTGTGGATCTCTCTCTGTGCAGAATGGTTATTCCTGCCAAATGGCACAAGAATATCTAAACATTTCCTGACAAAGTTAAAAGATATCAATGATTTTCCTGGATAGCACACAAAACAAAGTTTTTCACTATTTCTCAAAATACATGAAAATAAATAAACCAATAAAATAGTGTTGTATTACGGCACCAGTCTTTTTAGTAGTTTTGGTTCTCCAGTCCCATGGGACATTTAATTATTTGTAAATTGTGAGATTGAGAATTGAATAAACATTATTGGGAAGTCTTCAGAATGATTTCTTGTTCTGAAACGACTCAGTCCCACCCACACAGAATGCATTATTTTATTGTTTTTAATTCAGACAAATTAAAGAACAAATACGCCAACAAGTGCATTGACCCAAGGGTCAAGGTTGTGGTACAAGTTCTAAAAGGAACTGTGAATTTGAAAGTTTTGTTCTTATGTGTTTATTATTCAATGTCATGCCTTGTTTTTTCGTA
This sequence comes from Rhinoraja longicauda, assembly GCF_053455715.1. Classification (NCBI taxonomy): domain Eukaryota; kingdom Metazoa; phylum Chordata; class Chondrichthyes; order Rajiformes; family Arhynchobatidae; genus Rhinoraja; species Rhinoraja longicauda. The sequence continues at coordinate 12,694,643 of NC_135993.1, forward strand.
TGCCAAAATAATAGATGGTGCCCAACCCAGGCGACTATTTGCGTGCAAGTCACAGAAGCAGATCTACAAACTCATATTACAATCACTCCACACTCTTACTATTCCGACAGCAACATTTCTTACTTTACCTATGATCTTCTTAAACTCCTCTCACTAAACGTTATTCCCACATCATGTATCTATACGCTGTAAATGGCTCAATTGTAATCATGTCTTTTCTTTCTGCAATCTGGATAGCACACGATAAAAGCTTTTCACTGTACCTCGGTACACTTGACAATAATAAGCTAAACTAAAATCACTGGTTTGAGAGTTTAGTATTATGAATCATATGAAACATAAAATACAATATACTGTGTCAAATTATTTTATATTTGTCTTTCCAGCAGTACAACGCGTATTACAAGCTATCTAATAGCAATGAACAGCTAAATTGACAAAGGATTTCTGAATTGTGACAGTGACAGTGGCCCAGAATTTGTAGTCCGTGACAAGCTGCCTGCAGTCCCCACTGGCCTCTGGGTAATAATCACACTTACCTGTTCATGTCCTTTGGAGAAGTAGTTGCAAAATGGCAGTATTAAACAGGGTGAGAACTGCTCAACAAGCGGGCCTTTCAGTCTTAAATCTTATCACCTGAGGATGTTAAAACTGGGTCCTTTCTGCAAGCTAAGCCACTTCATAGTCAAATTACCCGGCTGTGAATTTTTTTGGTTTCTGGCTTTCAAATCATCTGAAATGCACACCCTCTGGTGCTCGGTATTGGTTTATTATAATTTGGTGACAGTGACTGCACCATCTTTCTTGGAACAAACTTTACATTAACTTATAACAATGTTTGTCTCTATAGTGTAACATTAATCAAATGATGGAATCTAGTTTTCTGGGTCTAAATTTCACCACTCTAGATTGTCTGCACGGGTGACCAATGGGGAATTCGGATTACACACCATCTGTAGATACAGGCACGTGTTTTACCCGGGGGTTATGTGCTTGAAAAACGGCGCACAAGTTAAAACACTTAAATTAAACATATCCGTGACTATGCTGTCAACAATAAATTTGAGTGCATTATTCCAAAAATACGAGCGTGTAAATCATGCTTTGGTATTAAAGGAGCAAGCAATCATTTCAAAAACGCATAAATCAAGCATGCGCAAAACGTGAGGTGCCTGTGTTTGAAGATCGACACAAAATGCTGGAGTAACTCAGCGGGTCAGGCAGCATCTCTGGAGAAAATGAATAGGTGACGTTTCGGGTTGAGACTCTTCTTCAGACATATTTGATATGGGTTACACGCAATCATGTACATATGATTGTTGTGTCTTCTGGAAATTTTCGTTGTACATAAGAGACTTAGAAGTTGCACAACTTTAAAATACTGAAGGATATCAGTAAAAACTTTAACCTTCGCTAGGCTAAGATTCTGGGATATCATTCAAGTCAAGAGTGTTAAATTGTCAAATGTACTAATAACCGACCAGCTATCACCCTTACACTAGTTCTCTCTTATATACTAGGGACAATTTACAGAAGTCAATTAACCTCCAAACCTGTATGTCCTTGGGATGTGGGAGGAAACTGGAGCACCTGGAGAAAACCCACGTGGTCCGAGGGAGAACGTACAAACTGTGTACAAGCAGCACAAATAGTCAGAATTGGACCCGGGTCTTTGGCGCTGTAAGGCAGCTACACTACCTCTACCACATTGTGATGCTTCTCTGTATTAAATTCCATCAACCATTCCTCAGCCCACCTGGCCAACTGATCAAGATCCTGCTGCAATGTTTGACAAGCATCTTCACTATCTACAATACCACCCACTTTAGTGTCATCAGCAAACTTAGGAACCATATCTTGCACGTTCTCATCCAAGTGATATAGATGACAAACAGCAATGGGCCTAGCACTGGACCCTGAGGTCCGAAAAACAACCTTCCACCCTCTGATTCCTTCAATGAAGCCAATATTGTATCCAGTCAACTATCTTTCATTTGCACTTGTTGACCTTGACTCATTTTCATTTAAGCAGAACCTGGTATTAAAGCTTTCATTCTAGTTTTCAAATCCCATGCAGACTAGGCATTCCCCAACTCCAAAACATCCAACTCTATGGCAAGTTCTCCAATTCTGGTCATTTGATCATCCACTGCATTTATTGCTTCACCGTGGGTGTCCATTTCTTCAGTTGCCAAGTTTCAAAAGGAGTAACTTTTTCTACACAGAGGGTGGTGGTACATGGAATGTGCTACCAGAGGAAGTAGAAGCAAGGAACTGCAGATGTTGGATTACCAAGGAAAAAGACAAAATGCTGGAGTAACAGCGGGTCAGGCAACATCCCTCGAGAACATGGATAGGTGACGTTTCGGCTTATTTAGAAAGGCCCTGACCCGAATCAGATTGAAGAGGGTCCTAACTTGAAACGTCACCTATCCATGCTCTCTAGAAATGCTGCATGACCCGCTGAGTTACTCCAGCATTTTGTGTCTTTCCCTCCCAGAGAAAGTACTTGAAGCAACAACAACCTTTTAACTTTGAATAGAAAGACATTTGGATAGATACATGGACAGGAAAGGTTTAGAGGGATACGGGCCAAACACGTGGAAATGCAATGAGCTTAGATGAGGCATGGTCGAGTTGGGCTGAATGGCCCATTTCCTTGTAGTATGACTGCAGATGCAGCCTGACTTGCAGAGTACTTCCAGTGTTTTCTGCTTTTGTTTCTGCAAATCTAATTTTTAGCCTTATGGACAAAATAAACCTTCCCAATTCAGAAGATGCGGTCATCTGTAAGTCACAAAAATTAAGGGTCACAACATGCTGCATTTATCATTTTAATGCCAATTAAAAGACGACATTGCTGACAATGAAAGACTTCACAAGACAGTTTCAAAACTCACTAGACTGCTCACATACCTTATAAAGTGCTATAATGATGCTCTAAATATAATTTAGTAATCCAGCAAAAATGTAATCACTGTGTGAATCATTTAATGGGTATGTCAGTGGTCACAGGACTGGCAAAGCTACTTGAAAGAAAACTTAGCTCGGTCTCACAGATGATTTGCAGAGTCCCGTAGAGCAGGAGATAGGGAAATCAACATATGCAAAGACCTTATCCCTGGAGAAGAGACACAAGATCTATTACGGCTTTTCCAAGAAGCCATAGGCATAGGTTTTCAAATGCTGCCACACAGGGATTAGCAATTCAATGGAGAACTTGCTGCCATGATCATGGACCTGGATTGTTCTCACTGTCAATGTAGAAGTCGCAGTCACTGTCAACTCTCAGGATGGCTGCTGAGTATCTCTGTCTGCTGCACCTTGAGATCATCCAAGATTCTCAGTTTTGAAAGAGAGGTTTAGTATGCATTAATTCCAGTAAGAAGTCTGAGGGGGATTTCCCCAAGATCCAAGGCCACCTGCTACCAAGTGCAGTGGCAGGCAGCAGATAGGTGTCGAAGTGTGAAAATGGACAGCTCCAGATTCAGGGACAGTTTCTTCCCAGTTGTAATCAGGCAACTGAACCATCCTACCACAACCAGAAAGCAGCGCTGAACCACTATCCAATGACCCTCGAATATCCTTGATCAGACTTTGCTGGCGTTACCTTGCACTAAACGTTATTCCCTATCATGTATCTGTACACTGTAATTGGCTCAATTGTAATCTTGTTTTGTCTTTCTGCTGACTAGTTAGCACACAACAAAAGCTTTTCACAGTATCTCGGTACACGTGACAAATAAACTAAACTGAAACTGTTCCATGAACTTTGATAACTTTGTCGATGACAAACTCGTGTACTGCCTAGGTGAGGTCTGTATGATTTTACCGGGTTGTATGCAAAACAAAGCATTTCACTGTATCTAGGTACATGTGACAATCAAGTATTGTGGCCTCATTGAATCTGCATACAATGTCTGTGCCGCACATGATGCCAAGACCAACTCCTGCCTGTCTGTACATAATCCATATGCCTATCTAAAAGTCTCTTCAATGCTACTATTGTATCTCCCTCAACCACCACCCCTGGCAAAAGCATTCAAGCACTCAGCACCCACGATGTAACTTGTCCCACACATCTCCTTTAAAGTTTGCCCCTTTCACCTTGCAGCTATGCCCACTAGTGTTGGACATTACCACCCTGGGAAAAATGTTCTGACTGTCTACCTTATCTATGCCTCTCATAATTTTACATGCTTCTATTAGGTCTCATGGCAACCTACCAGGATGTGGCCTTAATGGAATGCATTAGCTTTAATACAGGTTGGAGATACATGAGCTGTTTTCGTTGGAATGTCAAAGGCTGAGGGGGATCCTGCTAGCAGTATATAAAATTATGGGAGACATGGATGGGGTAGACTGTCAGAACCCTTTTCCCAGGGTGGAACTGCTGGGGATGGTGTAGAAGCTGATACTATAATGGCGTTTACGAGGCCTTTAGATCGGCACATGAAAATGCAGGGAATGGAGGAATATGGATCACATACAGGCAGAAGAGATTAGTTTAATTTGGCATCAGATTAATTTGGAATACACATAGTGAGCCAAAGGGCATGGTTCTGTACTGTACTATTCTATGTTCAAATAGAACGTGGTGAAATAAGAATGTGCAATGGGTTGTCAGAAGAGGTAGTGGAGGCAGGTAGAAATGTAATATTTAAAAGACATTTGGACAAGTACATGAACAGGAAAGGATATAGCAAAGATGCAGCCAAATGGGATTAGCATCAATAAGCATCTTGCCAGAGTATCCGACTAGACTTTGGACGTTGAATAATTGCGCCAAAAATGGTGGTGCCTGCATGTGTAATATATGGAACAAGAATATCACTGTGCAATGGCATATGTGACAAATAAAGCACCATTAGTTGGCATGGATGAGGTGGGCCAAGGGCCTATTGAAAATACTGTATAACTATGAATTTGTGATTATTATAATTTACAAAAAACAATAGAATGTTCACTGAGCCAGTGATTTTTTTTTCGCTGGATCGGATGTTTTAAAAAAAAAACTATACTAAATCCTTTAATACTACACATTCTTTTGTTTGCCTATTCAATATTTGACGCTCATTCACTTTAATATGGGACTGTGACCAGAATCAAAATTGTGCTGACTCTGCACCATTGCCTATGAGAGAGGGAGATGGGCTCAGTCATACTCCTGCAAGCAGTCCTTACAATACACAAAACAACTCTATTTGCATCTGCATCAATATTTCTCAAGAATGCATTCATTGCATTGTCTCATCCATGTCTGCTAGCCTTTGTGCCTAAATGAAGCCCACTATTGCTTGGTATACCACCAATGGGTTTTGGTTGTGGATTCAGCAAGTTTCCTGGCCCTTCTGGCACAGGGCCTCTCTCCTGACAAGCATGTGTTATCAATGTTTCATTATCTCTCTCTATAAAGTATGGGGTTGTCTTCCTCCCTTTCTCCTCAATGACAGTCATCTATCTGGCTGGACTCAAGGCTTATGTCCTGCTGCGAGTATAGCCCACTCCTACTAAGACACATGGGGTGGAAATTTAACACAATGTTAGTTTTATGCCAGTTGGTAAAATTTGAATGGAATCTCTTTGTCTCATGGCAATGTTTGATTGTGGAGCTAAATGATGTGATAAAATGAATTTTCTTATTAGGCTTTCATTCAACAAAAGAAAATAAATAGCATCAGGGAAAGGAAACAGTGATCTATTTGCAGTAAATCATTGCAAATCTGAAGGTCAAATTCACTGAGACTGATGGTATCTTTAAAAGTGTGAAAGCATGTAGGAGTTAAATTGAAATAGATTTGCATTAATTCAGTACCTTTTGCAATCTGGGATGTCCTAATATTCTTTCTGAAATATCATAATTAATTTAACGTGGGAAGTGCGGCAGCCATTTTGCGCACAGTAATTTCCCAAGTGGGAAATGACTACCTTACCACTTTAGTTATGTTAGTTGAGGAACATATTTTGAGCAGGCATATAGGACAACTCTTTTTTCTTGCATGCAAGATATCAGACAGGGCATAGCAATTGTATTGCATTATGCAGCTTTCATGCACTATTCCGCAGAATTGTAGGGTATTCAACTGCTACCCACACCCTCTCCTCAATCTACAAAGCACATTTGCACAGGATGAAATGCTCCCCATAGAAAAATCAACGGAGCTCCAAAACTCAAGTTCAACAATTTCCACGACAAAAACAGATTGGACAGCACACCATTTAATCAAACAGTCATTCCCCCAAGCAACATCGCAGTGACTAGAGGTGACCATCTACACAATGTGCTACTGTGTTTCATCAAGACTTCGTCATTACATTACATAGAAACATAGAAAATAGGTGCAGGAGGCCATTTGGCCCTTCGAGCCAGCTCCGCCATTCATTGTGATCATGGTTGATCATACAATCAGTAACCCGTGCCTGCCTTCTCCCCATATCCCTTGATTCCACTAGCCCCTAGAGCTCTATCTAACTCTCTGTTAAATTCATCTAGTGGAAACATTGGCCTTTATTATGAAATGCCCATGTATAGTATATTTATGAAAACACCATCTTCTAGGTTCTCCTCCAGTCTCACAAAATCCTGTTCAAAATGTAATATTATTCTTTCATTGTCCCTTGGCTGGCTTGTTGTACATCCGACTCACTAACACTTTGGGGATTGCCTTCACTGAGGTGGAGACTTATCATTTTCTTCTCGGGGATAGAGGTCGTTATGGCAATGGGAAGGGGAACCAGTGGAGGAGGCAGAGGACAGAAAGGTTGCTATGGCAATGTGAATGGAAAGGGGAATTAAAATGCCAGCCACCGAGTTACTCCAGCACTTTGTGTCTTTTTTTGTAAACGAGCATCTGTAGCACCTGGTGCTCTGAAATGTAGAATGCAGTGATTACATCAAATGTGTTCCAATCCTATCTCGAAAAATTCCCCCCAATAGTTTCCCAACCACTGATGCGAGACTCACTGGACTACATACAGTTCACTGAATTCTCTCTACTTCCTTGCTTTAAACAAAGAAACAACACTGGCCACTCTCTAGTTCTGGCTGGTATTTTAATTCCCCTAGTAATTTATTGCTCATTTACATCATTTCTAAAAGGTTTTTGGTGTTTTCCAATGGAAAGACATTTAAAACTCTTAAAAAGCTGAAGCTTGATAGTCAAAGCCAAGGGAAACTTGCATACTACATATTCATTCATAGAAACTATGCACATTTGCATATATCCGAGTGACAATTTTCCAACTTGGTTACCTTGATCTACCACTTCACACACAGTTCCCTTGTTATAGCAGTAACAATCACAGTGACGGAAGACTGCTCCCTCTCAGAAGTATGGCAGCAGACAACAATAGTGATCAACTACACCCTGATTCTGGATGGGTCTGCTGATGACTACATACTCTTGAGATGATGTATGGTAGGTAGTTGTGTAACACGTGCAAGGGCATTATTGCAAAATGGGTGGTTCAAACAGGGACGCTGTCTCCCTGAAAGAAAATAGTGCTTTCTGATCCACTAGCAGTCTCGCTCGACTTCAATTGGTTAGCAATCTGGTGCAGGCAAATCACACTGTTTGCATAATTGCCTGCAGATAGACTCCAATATGTGATCATGCCATTCCTGACAAACATCTACTATCAGGACACAAGTAGGAGCTCTGAGTGGAACTGACCGAGACTCCAGAGGCACATTGACTGCCTCAATATAAGTTGAAAATACACAACATTAACTACTGCAGTAGACTATATTGCCTGTATTGGAAGCAGCAGGTTTTGGAACAATTATATATCATGATTCACAAGAGCCCACTTTCAAGCTCTTGGCCCACATGGAATCAGACAATGTTAGAGGACAAAAATAAAGACATTTGGGCCACTGTGCCTGTACTGATTGATTGAAAGAGTTATTCAATTTGTCACTTCCAGGATTTAACTAAGTCCCATGAGAAAATGTTAATCTTAAATCTGCTTTCACCATCCTTTCAGACAGGGAACTCTAAATTGTAACAGTTCGCCGTTACTCAGCACATCATATTCATAGATACAATAGCCAAACCAAACCTAAGCACAACCCTAAGTATATTTGATTACATAAATTTAGGCCACCATGTTTTGAACAGAGGGACTCGGTTAAAAATTAGCTCGTTTTAACCAATAATATTGAAAGTAATAAGTCAAAAAATTTACCACTTAGGCCATAAAGCCATTAATAAATTTTAAAGCAAAACATATGCACCTATCAGAGGTTGATTTTCTAATTAAATCATTGACTCATCAGTGCTTTATTTATAAGCAATTTGTTGATACTCCAAACATTCTGCACAAAATTATTCAATCTATTTAGCAAGATAGCATTCTATAAGGCTGAAAGGTTAACATTTGAATATTTACCTAGGTAACAAAACAGGCTGAACCATATTTTAGCTTTTATCACAATGAAGAAAATAGTAGTCAACAGGCAATCCGCAATGCCGATTTTATGCCAAAAGTTTTGAGATACGGCAGGGAAACATTCATTCCAGTACTCAGAAACAGTACTCAGAATAGAAAACTCCATTCACCATCAGAAAAGGAAGACAACACATTGCCGAAAAGAGACAGCAGGAAACTGCATTGGTACTTAAAAGTGAAGGAACTCCCAGTTATCCGGTGAAGGAAGAGTAACTGCCATGTATGAGATGTCTAGTTTGTACACTCAATCCTTTTTATCTGCTGATTCTTGCAAGGTTGGCCCCAGGTTTTTAAACAATGGTTGTAGAAATAAAGTGATCAGTTACCTGACCAAATGTAGCAAGCAGTGCCCTCCTAGGCAGTAACAGAGAAGTTTTTTGTTTACACAGTTGTAGCTTGTGATTTTAATATGTGATCACTGTTTTGAGGTTTTAAGGGAAGCATTTGTTGGCTAATATAATTTCCTTTCAGGCATTTAAATGTTTTCATTAAGGTGTTATAAATTTTAAAACATTGAAGGGCATATTTAGGTTTTGTTTTGGTGATGCAATGGATACACAGAAAAGTGCCTTGGTGGTTTCCCTGCTTTTTGTTGCCTTTGAGAAGTCAGAGCACCCATCCCTCTGATAACAAGGCTTAGCGTAGTCTTTAGTCACTCTTCACCTTGAACTTCCTCCTCACCACTGACCACTAACAGAATTTCCAGTTTACTGGATGCAAGGCAGGTGTCAGAGGTTATGCGGAGAAGGCAGGAGAATGGGGCTAGGAGGGAGAGATAGATCAGCCATGATTGAATGGCGGAGTAGACTTGATGGGCCGAATGGCCTAATTCTACTCCTATTCCTTATGCCCTTATGAAAACACACAAGAAACAAGGCACAGAGTGTTGAAGCATATCGCTTGACAGGCAAACTTCCTTTCTGCCTTTTATTGGGGGTGGGTTTCTTTTCAAGGTGTGTCAAGGAATTTTCATCACCAGTGCTCACATTGCAACATCATTCAGTCTAATGTCAGAGTGCGTGGTCGCTTCAAGTATAATTCAACCAGCCGCTAATAACTACAATTGATAGCATCAACTGTAGTACAAGCTCATTGATTGTTGGTGAGAATTACATTCCAAAAGTAAGTTGATCCAGAGATAATGCCAATATGCCATGCCAATTGGTGCAACAAAAATTTGAAGAAAATAACAACCAAAACAAATAAATGAAAATTAAGCCGTTTCTCCAAAAATTTAGCTGATTAAAAGCCAAGCCCAAATATGAGGTTTGTTATACATATAAATGTAAATATAATCTACATCTGGAGTTTAAACAATGAAATTACAAAAAAAAGTCAAGTATGCATACCAAGGATAAAAATGCATAAAAAGAAAAATATCCCAACTTACAAATTACATTAACACTACTGCCTTAAATCTTCATTTGTATTACTGCACTGACCCAGATTCCATCAAAAGACTATTTATAGACCTCCTCAGAAACCACAAATCCATGCAGTTCCCAAATCAGTTGGTTGATTTGAAATGGTGGCATATTTGTTTGGTAGAATTAATAGATGTGATTTTGATCCCTAATTGCATGACCGGCAGATATTAAAAGCAGCTATTTAATTCCTATTAAATTAGGAATATTAGTACACTAAGCAGTTCCAAATAATACTTATGCACTGAAACATATCGGATGACATACAGTGAGAGCACAGGCTTATGCATAGATAAGAAATAGAAGCAGGAGTAGGCCATCTGACCCGTCACACCTGCTCTGTTTTTCAACATGTAGAAAAATAACTGCAGATGCTGGAACAAATCAAAGAAATCACAAAATGCTGGAGTAACTCAGTGGGTTAGGCAGCGTCTCAGGAGAGAAGGAATGGGTGACGATTCTGGTCGAGACCCTTCTTCAGACTGATGTCAGGGGAGGGGGCGGGACACAGATAGGATGTAGTTGGAGATAGGAAGACAGTGGGAGAACTGGGAAGGGGAGGGGAAAGAGAGGGACAGAGGAACTATCTGAAGTTAGAGAAATCAATGTTCATACTGCTGGTAAGCTGCTCAAGCGAAATATGAGATACTGTTCCTCCACTATGACAATGGAGGAGGCCCATGACAGAAAGGTCAGACTGGGAGTGGGAGGGGGAGTTGAAGTGCTGAGCCACCGGGAGATCAGGTTGGTTAAGGCGGACTGAGCAAAGGTGTTGAGCGAAACGATCGCCAAGCCTGCGTTTGGTCTCGTCGATGTAGAGAAGTTGACATCTGGAACAGCGGATACAATAGATGAGGTTGGAGGAGGTGCAGGTGAACCTCAGCCTCACCTGGAAAGACTGTTTGGGTCTTTGGATGGAGTTGAGGGGGGAGGTAAAGGGACAGATGTTACATCTCCTGCGGTTGCAGGGGAGAGTACCTGGGAAGGGGGTGGTTTGGGTGGGAAGGGATGAGTGGACCAGGGAGTTATGGAGGGGACGGTCTCTGTGGAAAGCAGAAAGGGGAGGAGATGGCCAGTAGTGGGATCCCTTTGGAGGTGACAGAAATGTTGGAGGATAATTTGTTGCATATGTTGGCTGATGGGATGGTAGGTGAGGACAAGGGGGACTCTATCCTTGTTACGAATGGGGAGAGGGGGAGCAAGAGCGGAGCTGCGGGATATAGAGGAGGCCCCAGTGAGAACCTCATCTATAATGGAAGAGGGGAAGCTCCTTTTCCTAAAGAATGAGGACATCTCTGATGCCCTAGTGTGAAACACCTCATCCTGGGCGCAGATGCGGCATAGACGGAGGAATTGGGTGTAGGGGATAGACTTTTTATAGGAGACAGGGTGGGAAGAAGTGTAGTGAAGATAGCTGTGGGAGTTGGTGCATTTTTTGTAGATGTCGGTCACTAGTCTGTCTCCTGTGATGGAGATGGTGAGATCCAGAAACGGTAGGGAGATATCGGAGATGGTTCAAGTATATTTAAGAGCAGGATGGAAATTAGTGGTGAAATTTATGAAGTCAGTGAGTTCTGCATGGGTACAAGAGGTAGCACCAATGCAGTTGTCAATGTAGCAGAAGTTGAGTTCGGGGATGGGATCTAGGAGTGCAGGTACATAGCTCCTTGAAGGTGGCGTCATCAGGTAGATAGGGTGGTCAAAAAGGCACATTGGCCTTCATCAGTTAGACTATTGAATATAGAAGTTGGGAGGTCATGATGCAGTTATATAAGACATCAGTGAGGCCGCATTTAGAGTATTGTGTTCAGTTCTGGGCACCATGTTATAGGAAAGATGTTGTCAAGTTGGAAAAGGGTATAGAGAAGATTTATGAGGATGTTGCCATACTCTAGGGTCTGAGCTATAGGTTGAACAGGCTGGGACTCTGTTCCTTGGAGTGCAGGAGGATGAGGGGTGATCTTATAGAGACGTATAAAATCATGAGAGGGAACTATTGAGTAGACACACAGAGTCTCTTGCCCAGAGTAGAGGAAATCGAGAAACAGAAGACATAGGTTTAAGGTGAAGGTGAAATGATTTAATAGGAATCTGAGGGGTAACTTTTTCACACAAAGGGTGGTGGGTGTATTGAATGAGCTGTCGGAGGAGGTAGTTGAGGCTGGGACTATTGCCACGTTTAAGAAACAATTAGACGGAACATGGACAGGACTTGTTGGTTGGTGTGGGCAAGTTGGGCTGTTTCCACGCTGTATGACTCTGATTCATCACTACCTTTGCAGGGACAATAAATGTTGGCATTTCCAGCACAATTCATAAAATGAATCAATTAAAGTACTGGACTGGCAATTTGAGAGCGAAGGTCTAAAATACACAATATACGAAGAAAACCATTTGGTGATAACTGATGTCCACCAAACAGCAGATAACTAGCACAATGAGGATCCAGTATATGATTATTTTTCAATGTCCACGATACAGGATTTACCTTTTCTAAAATCCAGGAAGAAACAGTTGGAAGTGCCACATACCAATGTCATAAAAAAGATTTAGAAAATGATCCTCTGTTACAGTCAGTGTAAGAAAATAACTGCAGATGCTGGTACAAATCAAAGGTATTTATTTCACAAAATGCTGGAGTAACTCAGCAGGTGGGCAGCATCTCAGGAGAGAAGGAATGGGTGATGTTTCGGGTCGAGACCCTTCTTAAGAATGATGTCAGAGGGGTGGGACAAAGGAAGGATATAGGTAGGAGACATGTAGATAGAGGGAGAACTGGGAAGGGGGAGGGAAACAGAGGAACTATCTAAAGTTGGAGAAGTCAATGTTCATACCGCTGGGCTGTAAGCTACCCAAGTGAAATATGAGGTGCTGTTCCTCCAATTTCCGGTGGGCCTCACTATGTCACTGGAGGAGGCCCATGATAGAAAGGTCAGGCTGGGAGTGGGAGTTGAAGTGCTCAGCCACCAGGAGATCAGGTTGGTTAAGGCGGACTGAGCGAAGGTGTTGAGCGAAACGATCGCCGAGCCTGCGTTTGGTTTCGCCGATGTAAAAAAGTTGACATCTAGAGCATGTCAATAGATACAATAGATGAGGTTGGAGGAGGTGCAGGTGAACATCTGTCTCACCTGGAAAGACTGTTTGGGTCCTTGGATGGAGTTGAGGGGGAAGGTAAAGGGACAGGTGTTGCATCTCCTGCGGTTGCAGGGGAAAGTGCCCGGGGATGGGTGATTTGGGTAGGAAGGGACGAGCGGACCAGGGAGTTACGGAGGGAACGGTCTCTGCGGAACGCAGAAAAAGGAGGGGATGGGAAGATGTGGCCAGTAGTGGGGTCCCGTTATAGGTGACGGAAATGTTGGAGGATGATTTGTTGGATAGGCTGGCTGATGGGGTGGAAGGTGGGAACGAGGGGCATTCTGTCCTTGTTACGAATGGGGGGAGGAGGAGCAAGAGCAGAGCTGTGGGATGTAGAAGAGACCCTAGTGAGGCTCATCTATAATGGAAGAGGGGAAGCCCCGTTTCCTGAAGAATGAAGACATCTCTGATGCCCTAGTGTGAAACACCTCATCCCGGGCGCAGATGCGGCGTAGACGGAGGAAATGGGAGTAGGGGATAGACTTTTTGCAGGAGACAGGGTGGGAAGAAGTGTAGTCCAGATAGCTGTGCGAGTCAGTGGGTTTATCTCCCAATCTCGTTGTACCCCTGTACAATGACAATAAAGATATATTGTATTGTATTGTAGTAGATGTCAGTCACTAGTCTGTCTCCTGTGATGGAGATGGTTTCTGAGGTCATGAAACGGGAGGGAGATGTCGGAGATAGTCCAAATATATTTAAGAGCAGGATGGAAATTGGAAGTGAAGTGTATGAAGTCAGTGAGTTCTGCATGGGTACAAGAGGTAGCACCAATGCAGTCGTCGATCTAGCGGAGGTGGAGTTTGGGGATGGGGCCAGTGTACATCCGGAACAGAGATTGTTCGACGTACCCGACAAAGAGGCAGGCATAGCTAGGGCCCACGTGAGTGCCTATAGCTACGCCTCTGGTTTGGGGGAAGTGGGAGGAGTCAAAGGAGTTGTTAAGGGTAAGAACCAGCTCTGCTAGGCGGAGGAGAGTGTGACTCTGTTACAGTCAGGTCAATTAACTGATGACACTGGTCCTAGGGCTCTTCCATTTACTCTTGTTGATGGGCTTGTACTCATTTCTTGGCATATCACACGTTGCAGCTATCAAAAAATTGTGGATTTTTTTTTCGCTGAAGATTTCGTGGTTAATTGCATGTAGTAGTTCTGCCCGTTATGGCCAAAAGATAAAGAAAAGTGGGAATAGCATGCTGCACGAAGAGGGGGGCAAAATAAAATAATTTGCAGGAGAATGTGCGGAATAAAATAGGATAACATAGGATTACTACAAATGAGCGGTCAACAGTATATGTGCTGCATGACGAAGAGAGCTCAAGCTTTGCAGGTTGGCAGTGCGTTAACATGATACCATTGGTTTAGTAATGGTCTCTCAGTACATGGCTTTACCTCTGTTGCAGAGCTCTCACCTCTTGCAACACAATACAGTTCACATCCAGGGACCCAAAGCACGTTTTTTTAATATTAGAAATATTAGAAATAGAGCATGGAAACAGACCACCCTAACCCTAATGCCAACCATCGATTACCCGTTCACACATGTTCTGTTATCCCACTTTCAAACCCACTCCGTACGCACTGGTTCTGCACTCCATGTCCCAGATTAGCTTCTACCCACCAACCCCCCCACCCCCAACACCTAACCACACTTCCCACCCTACCCCCCACAACCCCCCCTGTCCACCACACCCCACCTACCCCTTTTTGCCCCAACCTCTCCGAAAAACTCTACCCCACCACATCCCACCTTCCCCCCACACCCCCAGTTCCCCTAACAACCCCCCCTCCCCAAGTACCATCCTTCCCCCCCACTTCCCCTTTCCCCCCAACACCCCACCACTTCCCCTTTACCCCCCAACAAGACCCCCTTTTCCCCTTCCCAACAACCCCCCTTCTACTTCCCTACCCACCCACCTCTCCCTCCCACCGCCCTTCCCTCTCCTCCCAACCCCCTTCCCTCCCCTTCCACCCCCTCACCTCCCCTCTCACACCTTTTTATCTCCCACATCCACCCCTTCCATCCCACCCGCACCCCATCCCTCACCTCCCCCCACTTCACCTCCCCCTCTCTCACCTCCCACCCCCTTCCCTCTCCTCCAATCCCCTCTTCCCTCTCTCCCCTCCCTCACCTCCAACCCCTCCTCCCTCACCTCCCACCGCTCCTCCCTCACCTCCCACCCCCCTACCTCCCTCCCTCCCACTCCCCCTTCCCTTACCTCCCACCCCTCCCTCCCCGCCCACCCCCTCCCTCACCTCCCATTCCCCCTCCCTCACCTCCCATTCCCCCCATCCTCACCTCCCATCCCCCTCATCTCCCACTACCCTCCCTCCCTCCCTCACTCACCTCCCACCCACCCCTCCCTCACCCACCTCCCACATACCCCTCCCTCACTCACCTCTCACCCACCCCTCCCTCCCTCCCTCACCTCCCACCCACCTCTCCCTCACCTCCCACTCACCCCTCACCTCCCACCCCTCCCTCACCTCCCACCCACCCCTCCCTCACCTCCCACCCACCCCTCCCTCACTCACCTCGCACCCACCCCTCCCCTCCCCTCCCTTCCCTCACTCTCTCCCTTCCTCCACTACCCTCCCTTACTTTCTGAAGATTGACACAAAATGCTGGAGTAACTCAGTGGGACAGGCAGCATCTCTGGAGAAAAGGAATGGGTGACGTTTCGGGTCGACACCTTTCTTCATACTGTGAGTCAGGGGAGAGGGAGACCAGAGATATGGGAGGAAATGCAGAATGCTGAGGGGAAGGTGACAATGAAGCATACAATTTGTCAAATTAATCAGGAGAACA
Source organism: Rhinoraja longicauda (assembly GCF_053455715.1). NCBI lineage: Eukaryota > Metazoa > Chordata > Chondrichthyes > Rajiformes > Arhynchobatidae > Rhinoraja > Rhinoraja longicauda. The sequence continues at coordinate 12,710,462 of NC_135993.1, forward strand.
GTGAAACTAGGACTACTAGGGTGGGGGAGAAACAGAGAGAGAAAAAAAACAAGGGTTACTTGAAGTTAGAGAAATCAATAATCATGTCGCTGGGTCGTACGCTGCCCAAGCGAAATAGAGTCATAGTTTCACTGTCCTCCTGATTAATTTGACAGATTGTATGCCTCATTGTCACCTCCCCCTCAGCCGACAATGAACCATTCTGCATTTCCTCCCATATCTCTGGTCTCCCTCTCCCCTGATACAGTGTGGAAACAGGCCCTTCGGCCCAACTTCCCATACTGGCCAACATGTCCTAGCTACCCTAGTCCCACTTGCCTGCACTTGGTCTCCAAACCTGTCCTATCCATGTACCTGTTCAGCTGTTTCTTAAACGATGGGATAGTCCCAGCCTCAACTACATCCTCTGGCAGCTTGTTCCATACACCCACCACCCTTTGTGTGAAAAAGTTACCCTTTGGATTCCTATTAAATCTTTTCCCCTTCACCTTTAACCTATATCATCTGGTCCTCAATTCCCCTACTCTGGGTAAAAGACTCTGTGCATCTCCCCGATCTATTCCACTCATAATTTTGTACACCTCTATAAGATCTCCCCTCATCCTCCTACACTCCATGGAATCGAGACCTAGCCTACTTAACCTCTCCCTTTAGCTCACACCCTCCAGTCTTGGCAACATCCTCGTAAATCTTTTCTGAACCCTTTCAAGCTTGACAATTTCAACTTCAAATATGAGGTCCTGTTCCTCCAATTAGCGTTGAGCCTCATTTTTGACAGTGAAGGAGGCCCAGGACTGAAAGGTCAGTATGGGAATGGAGGACTTAAAAGTCTTTATCAACCAGGAGATTGTATTCTCTTTCTCTTTCTCTTGCTCTCTCTCTTTCTCGCGCTCTCACTCTCTTTCTCTACCTTTCTTCCTCTCTTCCCCTCTCTCTTATTTCACTCTTTCTTTTCAGTTTCTCACTCTATTGCTCTCTCTTTCACACCCTTCATCTCTCCCTCTTTTTTCTCGATCTCTTTTTCTTTCGCTCCTTCTTCCCCTCTCTCTTTCACTCTCTTTATCTCCCTCTTTCTCTTCCTCTTTCTATCCCTCTCATTTTCTCTTTCCGCCCTATATTTCTGTCTCTCTCTCCATTTCACTCTCACTTTCCTCCCTCCCTTACTCCTTTGCCCAGGTGTCTTGCATCTTGTGGTCATTACTTCCGAAGAGTCCACCAGGGACCATACTGGAAGTATCCTCTACCCACTAGGGACAACTTTTAACACTATCCTATACCCACTGGGGACAACTTTTACCACTATCCTACACCCACTAGGGACAACTTTTAACACTATCCTATACCCACTAGGGACTTCTTTTAACACTATATTACACCCACTAGGGACAACTTTTAACACTATCCTATACCCACTAGGGACTTCTTTTAACACTATATTACACCCACTAGGGACAACTTTTAACACTATCCTATATCCACTAGGGACTTCTTTTAACACTATATTACACCCACTAGGGACAACTTTTAACACTATCCTATACCCACTAGGGACAACTTTTAACACTATATTACACCCACTAGGGACAACTTTTACCACTATCCTATACCCACTAGGGACAACTTTTAACACTATCTTACACCCACTGGGGACAACTTTTAACACTATCTTGTACCCACTAGGGACAACTTTTAACACTATCCTACACCCACTGGGGACAACTTTTAACACTATCCTACACCCACTGGGGACAACTTTTAACACTATCCTGTACCCACTAGGGACAACTTTTAACACTATCCTACACCCACTAGGGACAACTTTTAACACTATCCTATACCCACTAGGGACTTCTTTTAACACTATATTACACCCACTAGGGACAACTTTTAACACTATCCTATACCCACTAGGGACTTCTTTTAACACTATATTACACCCACTAGGGACAACTTTTAACACTATATTACACCCACTAGGGACAACTTTTAACACTATCCTACACCCACTAGGGACAACTTTTAACACTATCCTACACCCACTGGGGACAACTTTTACATTTATCAAGCCAATTAAGCTGCAAACCTTTGGCGTGTGAACGGTCTGTCGGTGGGCGGGTGTCGGCTGTGCGGTGGGCAGTCGGTGCTCGTGCGTTGGCCGTTCGGTTGGTGGGCGTGCGGTGGGCGGGGCAGTGGGGGGGGGGGGGGGCAGTGGGCGGTCGGTGGGCGGGGCGTGGGCGGTCGGTGGGCGGGGCAGTAGGCGGCGCGCTGGGTTGGCGCGCGGGGAGACTGGCAGGCGCGCGATGCTGCGACCGTTAGTCCGGCACCAGCGGCGGACGGGGAGAGAGCGTGCGCGCGGATAAACCATGGCCGAGGGCGGTGAAGGAGAAGAGGAGATTCTGTTCCTGAGAACAGTAAGTGAATCGGAGCAGCACTTCAATAATTTAGTGTCGCATCGTCGGTGGGTGTTAATCCTGGCTGGTGAAGGTGCTCCTTTAGTATGAAAGCCGTTGTGTATTATATAAAATATAATGGAATGAGTATGGATAGGATATATTGTTAGGATATAAATATCTATTAAATCCCATCTTAAAATTGCACTTTATTCTTTGAGCATTGGAGTTTAGGCTGACAAGAAAATTTGGAGCGAAATGCTGCAAGATGCTCGCTCTTTAAATAAAAAAATCTGACTCATGCCTCGCTATATATAATTGGCACTTGGGATGAATGTTAAAGGCTGTGGTTGAATGACAACCAAGAATCATTCCCTCAAGATTTAAAATGGGAAAGTAGAAGCAGTGCGTTAAATACTCTCAGGTGCAGTGAAATTGGGAACGTTATGTTGGCTTTAATCCAATAATTGACCTCTTTCATTTATTTGTTCGGATTTTGCTTCTATCATAACAACTGGTGTAGTTTGAGTCAAAGTGAAATTTGACTTTTGGTTTACCAAAGGTGAAAATAAACTTCCATAAAGTAACCGACAATTGTGTCTCATTAATATTAACTGAGTTAAAATGTAAACTATATGTTAATATTTTAAACAATTTTTTTTGACTGAAATGGTATCTTTAAAAGAGTTTGCTTATGAAAACTGGTTGTCCAAAATTTGTTTAGGAGGCAGACAAATCGATTGAAGTCCTGCAAGACATACAAGTGTGAATGTTTATTATTTGAATGTGTGTGGAAAGTGCATTTAAAATACTACATTAAACATCCAAGAGCTGGCTGTAGTTATCCAGTTTTATTTTGGTGACTTGGATTCACAATTCCAAGATTTTTAAATTAGATTTCAATGATATCTGGAAAACTTTCATATTTCTATCTAAAGCACTGCAAATACATGATTTTAAATTAACTGTTTCAAATTGCAGCACTGCCTGTGCTGAGAATGCACATTCTGTGTTATATATAGTTGGTGTAATAAATCTGTGGAGGGAGATTTTGTTGCCTGCTTTCATTGCTTCCCCCCTCAGCTAGAAAGAGCCTGTTGCTGTTGCCCTAATTCTGATGTCATTTTTGTTTCATGATTTGTGACTTGCATACTAAATTCTCATATGGTTAAGATAGAAAATTAGATCCGACCTTTTGGAGGACATTAGGGATGCTAACGATAATCCCCTTCTGAAAAAAATTATCCAGTTTATCTTTTCTCATGCCCTGAAGGGATTCACTTCTTCTTGACTACACGTCCAGCTAGCCATTTCCTCATGACTGTGAACATTGACAGGCTCTCAGATGGCAAGAAAAAGTGGTATTTCAAATAGCCTGGATCCTGTCCTCACCTGACACATGTGTAGATGTAATGCAAGCATGGGTCTTTGAAATGTGAAAGGAACAGGATTCTTCTCCTGAAGGTGTCATTACCTTCTGTAGCATCACTATTGTAGCTGGTGATATAAGGCATTGAAATGGGGAAATGCTGGGCTCCTTTATAAAATATGTCAAAGCTAAGTACTTCAAGAATGACAGTCATAGAGTGATACAGTGTTGAAACAGGACCAACTAGCCCACACCGGCCAACATGTCCCAGCAAAACTTGTCCCACCTGCCTGCGTTTGGTCCATATCCCTCCAAACCTGTCCTATTCATGTGCCTGTCTAACTGTTTATTAAATGTTGGGACAGTCCCTGCCTCAACTACCTCCACTGGCAGCTTGTTCCATACACCCATCACCCTTTGTGTGAGAAAGTTACCTCTCAGATTCCTATTAAATCTTTTCCCCTTCACCTTAAACCTATGTCCTCTGTTCCTTGATTCACCTACTCTGGGCAAGGGACTCTGTGCATCTACCCGATCTATTCCTCTCATGACTGGATTGATTCAAATTAACATGAATAGGACAAGAATGTCATGCTGGACAAATGTACTGGAATTCTTTTGAGGATGTAATTAATGGAATAGATGAAGAAGTTGTGTGTTTTGAGACTGAGACACTTTCGATAAAGATTTCATGTAAAGCTCTTGTTAAAGATTGGGGAGTAAGTACTGATGTAGATAGATAATTGGTTGGTTGACAGGATACTGAGGAGAAATAAATGTGTCCCCAGTTATTTATAATGTAGATGTAGGAAGGAAATGTTGTATACCCATGTTTGCAGTGACATAAAGCTGGATGAGAAAGATGTAGGGCAATTCCAGTGTGATTTGGACAGGCTGAAGAAATGAGCAGATTCATATCAGATTCATTATAATGTTAATAATTGCAAGGTTATCCACTTTGGCGGCAATTACAGAATCCCAAATTTTTATCTGAACAGTGATAGTCGCGGAAAGATATGTAAACAGTCTCTTGTGTCCTTGTGCACCAATCAATGAAAATAAATGTACAGGTGCAGCAGTGATTAAAATGGCATACGATACAAAACAGTGCAGTCCAGGAACAGGCCCCTTGGTCAACAGTATCTGTGCCAAACGATGCCAAATTAAATTAAACTCCCGGCTGCACATAGTCCACTCCCCTCCATTCCCTGAATATCCGCATGCCTGTCTAAAAGCCTTTTAATTGCCACAATTGCTTCTGCTATCACTCTGGCAGTGTGTTCTACACACCTACTACTTCCTGTTTTGTATAAAGAAAGTTGCTTTACACATCTCCTTTGAAATTTCTTCCTCTGACTTTAATGCTATGTCTTCTAGTATTTGACATTTCCACCCTGCGGAATAAAAGATTCTCAATGCCTACTGCATCTTTGCCTCTCATAATTTTATTAACTTCTAATGTTTGTTCACTCAGCCTCCAAAGCTCCAGAGAACAATACCTCGGTTGTCCAACCTCTACTTGCAGATAATATGCTGTAATCGGGCACATCCTTTCTATTGTAATCTCTCCAAAGGCATCACATCCTTCCTGAAATTGAGTGACAGAACTGCACACAATGCAAATGCAACTGTTGTTGGATTTAATGGATAGAGGGTTCAGGTATGGAGGCAGAGATATCATGCCATTATACCATGGTTTACGGATATTATTATGCTTCGTGCAGTTTTGGTCTCCTTGGCATGGTGCACCAGACAGTGCATTTTTATGACAGTATGGCATACCAGCACCTCTAAAGTTTAAAATTTTGATTTTCCAATTTTTAGAATTTCTAATATTATGAAAAGGTTATTAAAGTTTAAAATGTATTAAATACGAAAGTTGGAATAGCCCTTAACCAGCTTGAGCAGCTTTGGGATGATGATCATCTGTAGCTGCCAACAGCAACAGATATGTACCGGCACCTTTTGTCTTCAAAAACAAGCACTCACTGCTTGTTACTCTGATTACTCGACTGGAAAGTTAATGTATGAAGAGAGAGTGGATCAATTGCACTTGAATTCACGAGAGTGTGGAAGAATCTGAGGGGAACTTATAGAAACATACATAAATCTTAAAAAGACTGGGAAAACTAGGTACTAGGAGCTTATTCCCAAAGGTTGGGAGTGTCCAGGACCAGTCGTCACAGTCTAAGAATAAGGGGGAAGGCTGAGGTGAGGAAAGATTTCTCCTAAAATTTTCTATCAAAGAAAAAAGCTGAAGGCAAATCATATTCAAAGGGTTATATATTGTTGACCAGAGTACTTAGTTACAGCTTATCCCCATTGTCACCCCAGTTTAATGTATTGGAGACATCCCCTGGCCCACCCTAACTTCTATTCCCTCCATCAACTTGTAAGATTGGTTCTGGCTGGGCTTAAAAACAAACATCTTTGGAGAACTTTGTCTTATGAATCTGAGTTCTTTGAAGAAATAACTAAAATGGTCAACGGGGCAAAGCCATTGTATGGACTTCAGAAAGAAAGGCATTTGATAAGGTTCCGTATGGTAGATTGCTCTGGAATATTAGATGACATGGGATCCAGGGAGAGCTAACCAACTGGATAGAGAATCGGCTTCATGGAAGAAAGCAGAGGGTGATATGGAAGGTTGATTTTTGAACTGGAGGCCTATGAGTAGTGGTGTGCCTCAGGGATTGGTGTTAGGCCCATTGTTGATGTGGCTGAAATGAACAATTTGGATGAGAATGTACAAGGCAATATTGAATAAGTTTGCAGATGACGAGTGGGTGCTTTTGAAGATGGTTATCAAAATGATAACAGGATCTTTATCAGTTGGGTAAGGAGACTGAGGGACAGTTAATGGAGTTTAATGTAGATAAGTGTGAGATGTTGCATTTTGGGAAGTAAACCAGAGTAGACCTCCACAGCAAATGGCAAGGTTCTGGTGGATGTTGGGGAACAGAGGGATCAAGGATTGCAAGTACATGTTCCTTGAAAGTGGCGTCACAGATAGATAGATAGATAGGGTGGTCAAGATTCCTTTGGTACAGCCGCCTTCACCAGTATTGAGTATAGAGGTTGGGATGTTATGCGACAGTTGTGCAAGATGTTTGTGAGGCCACCTTTGTAGTATTGTGTTCAGTTTTGGTCACCCTGCAATAGGAAGGCTGTTGTTAAGCTGGAAAGAGTACAGAGAACATTTACGAGGATATTGCCAGGGCAAAAGCACCTGAGCTCTTGGGAGAGGTTTGACAGGCTAGTACTTTATCCCTTGTAGTGCAGGACGATAAGGGGTGATCTTAAGAGGTGTATCGGATCATGAGGGGAATAGACAGGGTACATGCCCAGTCTCTTGCCCAGAATAGCAGAATCAAGAATCAGGAAACAAGTGTAAGGTGAGAGGGGAAAGATTTAATAGGAACCTTAGGGGCAATGTTTTCACCCAGAGGGTAGTGGGTATATGGAATGAGCTGTAAGATACTATAATACTATATAAGGCAGGCACTTTAAAAGTCAATTGGACATACGTGGATAGGAAAGGTTTAGAGAGATATATATGGGCCAAATGCAGTCCGGTGTGACTAGTGTAGATGGGTAATCTTGGTTGACATGGGCAAATTGGGCCGACGGGCCTGGCTGTATGACTCTGACTCCATTACATGTTCTGGTGACAATTCAGATCAGGACTCTTCAGACTGATTGTGAAGAGTGGGGAAGAAAGTTGAAAGAGTGGAGAGGCATGACAAAGTCTGGCAGGTCATGGGTTGATAGGGTGATGGGGGGTTTTGATAGGCAGATGGTGGATAAAGGCCCATGATGAAAGCCATCAGTCATTTCAGATTCAATATTAATTGACCATACCTCTGCATTTTAGATCTTAGTGTCTGTAACTTTTCAATTTTGAAAACAATTATTTGAAATATTGAATCTTTCTTTGTTCAGGTGTGATCTGATCTGACATATTTTTTCAAGATTTTCTGTATTTTGTTCTCTATTATGTAAAATATCCAAGTTTTTGAAGAATATTGTGTTCTCGTATATCTTTGCCTTATTGACCCACAACTGGCGACACATTAATTAATCAGCTCATTTTTTGGGTGGCTTTTGCCCTTTGTTGGACTATAACTGGATGGATGAGAACTGGATGGACTATTTGGCATTGACCTAGATTTAGACAGAATCATTTTTCCACCAGCATGGTCAACTCTGCAACTAGGAACAGAGGGGTTGAAGGTGAGATAGCAGTTTCCAAGACAGTTGAGCAACAACCTGAGGAACAATTTTAAGTAATTTCTACAAAGACCTCACTTTCCCCCTTCCCTTTCTTCCTCAAACCCCACCCCTTTATTTTCTCTTACCCACCCACCCCTCCCTGAACCCTGGCTGACCTTGCACCACTTTCTCTCCTCTGCCTTCATTCTCCCCTCCAGCTTCACAATTCACAATTTTTCTATCCTCGAGCTTCACAATTTGCAATTCTTTATCCTTTTGGCTCACACTTTTTTCTGCTCAATCTGCTAATCAAAAAAGAAACACGTTGCCTGAGTTCACCTATTACTGACCATGTTTGACTGTTCCTCACTTCCAGCTTCCCACCCCCCACCCTTGCAATTAGTCTGATGATGTGTCCCAACCCGAAACATCACCTATCTATCTTCTCTGGAGATGCTGCTTACCCACTGAGTTACTCCAGCTTTTGTCTTTGGTAAACCAGTATCTGCAGTTCCTTGGTATTACATTCCTCAATCCAAACTGTTCAAGGACAAGTACAACATTGGAGTTATCTGCTAATTGGAAAATTGCCCAAATGTCTTATACAGAAAATGCAGAGCTGAAATAAAAGTGGAGGTAGTGCAGCCTCTCCATCCTGACCATCAGTGCCAGCTCCTCACTGAAAAATTATGTCTGACAGTTGAGGAAGGACAGCAGCTGCTTCTCAACAGGATCCACAAGACAACGCTATTATTAGCAGCTACAAACTTTAAAAAAACCCTCTAAAGCTTGTTTAGGAAGGAACTGTTTAAACTGGAGGTAGACACAAAAAGCTGGAGTAACTCGGGTTCTGTAAATTATTTTATCAATAATGACCTAGTATTCATTTTGGGCATTCTTGTCTGCCGAGCCTCTGATTCCTTTGTACATTAAAAAAAAATTATGCAGCATTTTTGCTGGAATCTTTATCTTCAGAAAAGTGTTAGAAAGTGTTGGCAACATGTTAGCAGATCTTAATCTGCTCACCGGTGATTGGTTTATATTTCACTAAGAGAATTTGGCTCCAGGCCACTCAGTTCTGGTACTGCTTAGAAGGGTTGAGTACCAGGAGTGACATGAAGATGGTTGTCCTTGATGTGGCAATATTTACTGAGCATGACATCAAAGAATTGTAGTAAAACTGATGCAAATGGAGACTAAGTAAAAGGACTCCATTATTTAGAGTCATAGCTTACATTTTGGAAGGTAATTTAAAGGTTGTTAAAGTGCAATTATTTCAGCTCCCAACATTTTGCCGGGCAGCGTTTGTGGACCAAGCTACCTTCGACTTCTTCAATGATCTTCATTCGTAAGATCAGAAGTGGAGGTATTCACTCAAGATTAAACAATGTTCAAATCCACGGTACTCAAAAAGTGAAGAAATGGATGCCTGCATACAACAATAATCAGACAGATCTGAGTGCCACATCATCTTCAAAGTGTTTTAAAACATAAAAGTGAAGTTTTTTTATGTTTTCATTGGAACTTTGTATTATGTTATTAGCAGGCCATTTGATTTGAAAGGAAGAGGAATTTAATGACCCAATCATTAAAATTGATATTTTAAAATTGATGGTCTTTGGGAAATTTTATTAAAGGTGCCTTAATTTAATTTTCCTTTTTGGAAACAATTATTACATTTACTAACATCAAAACACGTTGAAAGATTTTGTTGCAGAAGTGGATAGTTAAGTGTTAAGAATTTGGAGTATTGTCTTCAATTTTCATCACCCTGCAAACGGGAGGATGTATTTAAGCTGGAAAGAGTGCGGTGAAGATTTACAAAGATGCTGCCAATACTCCAGAACCTGAGCTGCAGGCGAAGGTTGGGCAGGCTGTGACTTTATGTCTTGGAAGGCAGGGGGATGAAGGGTGATCATACAGAAGTGTATAAAATGTTGAGGGGAATAGATTGCCATCTACCCAGAGTAGGGATATCAAGAGCCAGGTTAGAGCTCGGTGCAGGAGGTTAGGAATTCTAGAGGCAGTCAATAGAGAACACAGTCTTCTTTGGGAATGACTCCACATGCTCAGCAAAACGAAAACACAATCTGCATTTGGAATCCTATGACAGAAACAAGTCCCTTGGCCTACACTGTCCATGTTGACCATCAAGCATCCATCTATAACATTTACCACCAAGGTCTGTAGTCCTCCTTGCCTTGGTGATTAAAGTGCTCGTCTAGATGCGAGGTGGGTGAGGGAGTGGGTGGGGGGGGGGGGGGGGGGGGGGGCGGAGCGGAGATAGAGGAGGAGAGAAGGTTCATTCCCCAAGTGGTCCACATCGTGATTTTTAATGTTCTGTAATGCCACATCATATGCGCTTGAGTTAAGAAGCACAATTTGTAAAAAAAATGTTGATTCATTCAATTTTATACCACCATATCTCAAATTCCTAGGTAGTAAATTGGATTCTATAACCCAAGTGGCTGTCACACAGGGCTCGCCTATATTTATTAAACTTGGAGAGTCACTGCATCCACCATGCTCTTAGGCAGTGCATTCCAAATTCAAACCACCCTCTCGATAAGAAAATCCTTGTATCCCCTTTCCCCTCTCTACTTCCTTCTTGTGTTAAGCGTATGCAGGTTTGCTTTTAGATGCCTCTGCCATTGCAAATGGTTTACTACCAGCCTTATCATATGCTTTGCCAAAGTCCATGCAGACTATGTTAAACGCAATGCCCTAATCTAGATAGTTAGTTTCATCTTTGGAAGCGCAGGACTTCCCATGAACAAAGCCACAGTGATCAATCATGATAAATTCTAGCTATCTAAGTATAGATTCATCCTGTTCTCTGATTTTATCCAGTAATATTTGGACCATCGACAAAAGACTTATTGCCCTCTAATTATCTTGACTGACCCTTGCCACTGGCCAATGAAAATTAAAAATTATCAGAGCCACAGGTGTTTTCAGCCTTCCCCAGCATGGGGATAGAGCCACCTTTATGTATGCTATGACATCTACTTTTAATGAAAACATGCACTAGAATATCTATTTGCCTTTTATTGTTATGACTGTATGGCAAATGAAGTTCCTCGTATGTTGCAAAACATACTTGGTTAATAAAGTATTATTGTGATTGTGATTCCCTACCTCAAGTTCTAGCTACGATGTTTCTCTCCTAAGTGAATACGGAAGGGAAGTATTCATACGATGGTCCACTCAATCTCTGGTTACCCTCTTGATCTTAATATCAAGCCCACAATGTTCTTTGAAATCCAGGGTTCCCTGGACTTGCTGTTACTTGTACTTTACATATATTCTTTTGGGAATATGCTGGTTCTCAACTCGCTCAATTTTGCTTTTAAAAGACTTCCACTTGTCAATGAACTGTACAGCATGGAAACAGGCCCTTTAGTCCACTTTGTCCATGCAAACCAAGTTGACCCACTTGCTGGTCGCTTTTGGCCCAGAGCCTTTTAAACCTTTCCTATCCCTATATCTGTCAAAATGTCTCTTAAAGATCATAATTATTCACTTCTGTAGCTTCCTCTTGTAGCTCATTCCCAGTGTAGGTGTGAGTGAAAACGTTGTCTCTGAGATCCCTCCTAATTCTCTCCCCTGTCTACTCTTCTGCACCCTTTCCAACTTAATGATGTCCTTGCTGTAGATGAATGATAAGAAGTACACGGTGTACTCCCATTGTGGTTTCACCAACTACTTCTACAACATCATGTCACAAACTTCTACTCTATACCGTTCAATGGTTCTTATTTGTCACGTCTGCACTGCACAGTGGAATTTTTTTGCATAGCTCATACATGCACAAATTGTCATATTTTGGTGCCATTTACAAAAGAAAGAGTCCAAAGTCCGGTTCATATGCTGGATATGCGCCCCCACTCCAGGTAAGCCTAAAGCTGCTGCAGGACCTGCTCAGCCACCCTCGACCAGCTCGGTCTGAGAACCGATGTCCCTCTCCTTGCCCGAGTGCATTTATGTTTGGGGTTGCCTCCTGATAGTGACCTTGAGGTGCTGGAGGCAATAGCCTCATCCCTCCCCTACTGGCCCTCTCCTCTCATCTATCGTTACCAGTGGCTCACTCCTCTTCTACTCTCTGGTCTTTGGGGCCGAACTCGGTGGCTTTCGAGCTTCCCCTGCAGGCAATGGCATGCCGGGTCCTCCTTAGCAGCCGCGAACCAGGTCTACCGCCACATGTAGGTCTTGGTTCGCGGTGGCCCACCGGGTCTTCGTTTGGGACGGCCTGCCGGGCCCATCCTTGCAGCACATCCTGGGAGGTTTCTGCCCTCCTAGATTCAGCATTCATCTCTACAACTGGATCCTTGACTTCCTTTCACAAAGGAAGATGGTTGTGCTCGGTACAGATCAATGACTCCGGTTCTGAAACATCATTGCAAGAATTCTTCAGGGACGTGTCCTAGAACCATCCATCATCAACTACTTCAATGACCTTCCAGAAGTTGGGACATTCAATTCCATTCACAACTTCTCAGTCAATGAAGCAATCCATTTCCAGGCCTGGTGGTTCAAGACAGTGTCAGAAAGGTGTCATAAGGGCCCTCTGAACTTGCCTTCAAATGTCAGATTAAGTATATATTTTCTAAGCATTACAAAGATTGTATTGCAGCAGCAGTGACCACCGCCGGACTTGTTTACAGCATTAACCGGGCAGGCTCAGCATGCTTTGTGTTTCATTGAAGGCAAGCGTGCAAAGGACCTCTTCACCAACCTGTTTACCTGGCTCACCACTTTCATCTGTATTCCCAGATCCTTCTATTCTGCATCACTCTCCAGCATTCCACCATTTACTGTGAAATTCCTGTCCTGGTTTGACCTACCAAAGTGCAACTTCTCACATTTTATGTGCCATTATGTGTTAAACGTTATGTGCCATTCTATGGCCCACCTTCTCAACTGATGTAGATCTTGTTCTAAACTTGGATATTCCTCCTCACTGTATTATTGTTGGTTCTATATTTACCTGCAAATAGCGGTTCCAAATCTGTATTTGCTAGGTTCTGAAGCGTGATGTTGAAATCTGTCTTTCCCTTGATTTATAATCTTAATTTATCCCTTATCCTTATCCCTTTCTATAATTTCCTTGACATTTATAATGTGGACATTATGTTTGGATTCTTCAGTGCAATAAAGAGTATATGTGAATGTAGAATGCAGGACACGAGGATGGAAGAAGTGTACATGAATCACTGTTTCTATTCTTGATGGTGCAAAGGGAAGAGGTGAAAGCACAGGAGCTGTATCTTAATTGTGTGGGAGAGTATATATATATTCCTTTATTTGTCCCACACCGGGGAAATTTACAGTGTTACAGCAGCAAAGTGGATAGCAAGAGATCATTCATTATAAATAAAAGTAAAGACAAGGATAAATTGTCATCAATTTACTGTGTATTCCTTGACTGTTACTGTTGACTCGTCTGCTGGGAGCAATGCTGGTTGTGCAGTCTCACAGCAGCGGGAAGGAAGGACCTCCTATATCTCTCCTTCACACCTTGAAACAAAGAGTAGTGTTGGGAATAGGAATGTAGGGCTTTGCAAAGTTGTCAGTTAAAATGCCTTTAAGCTTTTAAAGGATGTACCACACGTCAAATGGCCCTCTTCCAGCTGCCTGGAACTATTGGGGTTTATTGATGTATGTATCAATCATAGGGTGTGGGGAAGGTGTGAAGGTTTGAATGCTTCCAGTGGTCATGTACCTGGCCATGCTGGTAAAGAATATTGCCCTCAAGAGGCATTTTCTTTGTGACAAGTGGTTACAATGATTCTTCAGGATTTATGTAATTGTTAGAATGTTTCCAAGGAAGTCACTAAAAGAAGTAATACCACATGAGAACAGTTTTGAATGCCCCTCACAATTTCAGGAAAATGCAAGGGCTTTTCCATGCATGTGCTGATTAGATATCAAGACCAGCACATTCCACCAAGAAGGAGGAAAATAAGAATGATAAGGTGAGGGAACATTGGATAACTAAAGTTGTTGTAAATTTGGGCAAACTGAAGCATGTGAAAAGTTTAGAAAGATTAAATCGGGCAGCAACTTTTGATAAATATAATGCAAGCAGGCAATAACTTGTGGGCAATTAGACCAAAAATTGCATTAAAGAGGGAGGGAGGGAGGAAAGTGGGGGGGAAGGAGGGAGGGAGGAGGGAGGGGGGAGGGAGGGGGGAGGAAGGTGGTTGAGGGGGATGAAGAGGGGGACGGGGAAGTGGGGAGGGGGGTAGGAGGTAGGAGAGGGTGCTGCACCAATGCAGGAGAGGTTTGGGCCCAACGGGTCCACTTGGTCTAGTTACTATTACACCTGCACGACTTTGGAGTGAGGAGGAAACTAAAGATCTCGGAGAAAACCCACGCAGGTCACGGGGAGACCGTACAAACTCCATCCAGACAACACCCAGAGTCAGGATTGAACCTGGGTCTTTGGCGCTGTAAGGGAGCAGCTCTACCGCTATGCCACCGTGCTGACCGTGGGGGGGAGGGAGGTGCGGGGGATGGAGGGAGGGGGAAGGAAGGTGGATAAGGGGGGTTGAGGGGGATGGAGAGGGGGAAGAGGGGAGGGAGGTGGTAGGAGAGGGTCCTGCACCAATACAGGAGAGGTTTGGGCCCAACGGGTCCACTTGGTCTAGAATACATTAAAAACATGAGGGTAACCAGGGAGATGGCGGTTCCACTCGAGGATAATGGAATTCATGCTTGGAATCAGAGGATATTGGCAAGATACTAAAATAATATTTTACATCTGTGTTCACGAAGAAGGATGCGGAAAATAGTGAGAACAATCTGCCTGACCCGCTGAGTTACTCCAGCATTTTGTGTCTACCTAGGGAATACTAATATGCTAGGGCAGTTTTAGATCAAGAAGAAGTTGATGTTGGGGGTCTTGAAAAGCATTAAGTGGATATATCCTAGGGGCCTGATGGGATCTATCCCAGGCTGTTAAGAGAGGAGATTGCAGGGGTAATTGATGAGGATTTTGTATCCTCTCGCAAAAGGTGAGATCTTGGAGGATCGGAGAGTCGTCTTTGTTGTTCCTTTGTTTAAGAAGGAGCCATGGATTAATCTGGAAAATTATAGGCCAGTAAGGCTCACATCAGTGGTAGGCAAGTGGTTGGAAATTATTCTTTGGGATACGATTTAATCACATTTAGAAAAGCATGGGCTAATTAATAGCTTTGTCTGTGGAAGGTCATTTCTTACGAATTTGATTGAGGTTTTTCAGGAGGTAAAGAAGGGGATCAATGAGGATAGGGCAGTGGATGTTATCCATGGATTTTAGCAAGGCATTTGATAAAATCCCTCCTGGTAGGCTGACCCAGAAGATTTATACATGGGATCCATGGTGAGTTGATTGTTGGATTCTGAAATGGCTTATTCATATAAGACAAAGGGGTCTGGTGGAAGAGTGTCATTTAGGCTAGAGGGCTGTGAACAGGGGAGTTCTGCAGGGGTCTGTGATGGGACTTCTTTGCAATATATAAATGGCTTGGGTGTAAAGGTCAAAGGATTCGTTGGTAACTTTGCTGACGACAGGAAGGTGATCAGTGAGGAGAGCTGTCAATACTACAGGATATATATCGGATACAAAAACAGATGGATAAATGGCAGATAGAGTTTAATCTGAGCAATATTGCACTTTGGGAGGTCAAATGTAAGAAGAACGTATATAGTTAATGGCAGAACCCTTGCTGTACTGATGCACAGAGGGATGTTGGGGTCCAAGTCCATACCTCCCTGAAAGTGGCAATGCAAATAGATAGAATGGTAAATTCCTGAAAGAATAAAATTGAGAGGCATACATAGGGTATACGGTCAGGACCTTTCCCCAGGGTAAAAATATCAAAGACTAGAGGGCATATCTTTAGGGTGACAGGGGCAAAGTTTAATGGAGATGTGTGGGACAATTTAGTTAAAATACAGATTAGTTGGTGCTAGAATGCGCTACCAGGAGTGATGTTGGAAGCAGATATGATAGTGGCTTTTAAAAGATAGGCACATGGATGTGCTGGGAATGGAGAGATATGGATCACGTTCAGGCAGAGATTAGTTTAACGGCTTCATGTTTAACATGTATGTTGTGGGACATAGGGCCTATTTCCATGCTGTTGTGTTCTGTGTCTGCTCTTGTACCTCTATTTAAGAATTTTCTCATTAGATATGGCATACGGGTAACCACCTCTCTACAAAAGTGAGCAAAAACCTGAAGTTGCACGGATCAATGGTAGCAGCTGTGAATATTTCTGAAGCTGAGACTGATCTCAGTGGACAAAGCGGCCCAAGGAACCTTTTGAAGATTTATCTGGGGTTTTGCGAGAGCTCGCAGATCAAATTGCACAAAGAATGCAGCTTGTTGAGCTTTTAAATGCTTTTTAAGGGATGGGGTTTTTTGCGGAACCTGGTTGTCCTATGAATAACTAAGAACTGTCATTTTTCAGAGCAGTGAGGTTGGATGGCACCCTTTAGGCAAATGTGTGTTGCATTGCTGTTATGTTGTTCCCTTAAGCTCTAAATTAAAAGAAAGGTGCCATGGCAAACAAAATTCCTGTCAAAAACTAGGAATCTAATTTTCTAAGATATATATATATCTTTCACAGAAAGACCCAGAAATAGAAGCAATTTTGTAGTATTTTAGATTTAAATTATTTTAATTGTGCGGTCATTTTTGGCCCAATTCCGCTTCATTTTTTTTAGTTTAGGTGAATGTAATAAATGTCATAGAGAAACAAAATCCTTGGCTCATTGCATCCTTTAATGTTTAATACATCTGAATGTATTAACTGATTCACTTTATATCAACTGAGTGCTTAAATTTGCATGTCATGTAGAATTCTTTTCATACTTGTCTATGAAGAGAAAGCACTTTGCAGAACCTTCTGATAACCTTCTGCATCTATGTGAATTAGGCAGTTAATTTGTTATACTTATAAATATGGTCTAAATATGTCAGTTACCATGACATGGTCCATCTCTAACAAAATGAAATGAATGAGCTTCCATGATTAGAAATAAAACTCTAATGACATGATACAGCTTTGTTGACAGCGCAGAGGCTTGGAAATAGGCAGTCTACCATGTGGTACCATGTATTGTTCACAAAATCATTTAAGATAATTGGATATTATCTCTTATTTAGTTTAGGTCAAAACATAAACATGAGAAAGCTGGCATACAGAGATGTCAGATATCCATGACATGGGTACTGCAAATTTACAAACAAGCTATCTTGCATTGTTGAACAAAATGTGACTGCAAAATAAGAATAGAAACATTTTGAGATGCTTTGTAGTAGATTTTTTAAATCCTAGTTGGGACATGCTGCAGAACTTGAAGGCTTTTTGCGTTGATAATGACACTTATTTCGCAATTACCTGTGTAACGACTTGGATTGTTTATTAAAGATAACAGAAACATTGGGCTTCTTTTGCTTTCCACGAAACTAGTAATTTTGTAACCATATAAAAATGTTGGCTTGCACGTTCTATTGTTAACCAAGGAAAGTCAATTTCTAAATTTATAAACAAACTAAACCATGATTGGTCATTTCACATGTATAAAAATAAGTTCAATATAAATCAAAATTTGTTTTTTAATGAATTTAAATTTATTGTATTCAGTTACCAGCTTTGAAATTTGTTTTTGCACTTCTGAATATTTAGTGCCAAACGCTGCAGTAGAAATGGGTGTCGATGATGTGAGCTTACCCACGTGGGATGAAAAGAGCTGCAGCTGTTCAGTGATTCCTGTACGAATCAGCATGGAAGGCCTTGAAGTATTTCAGGGATGTGATACTTGATCAGCATGTGGGCCACTGCCATTTGCAACCCTTTCAAATGCCAAATCAGTGTAGTTCAGTGTAGTAATAGGGTGCTTTAGAATATACTTCTTATTTCCAGCTATCAATCAATCCTCAGACTTAGGCAAGATGGTGTTGATTGAAAAGTGATGAGGTGTATCTATTTAATTAATCAAAAGTTCACTCCTGTGCTCTTCAACATAATTTATTCTTAAAAAAGGTGTTTAAAAAAAACTCCCCAATTTTTCATTTGACAGTATTCCCACCACTGTCAAATTTGTAACTTAAAAACTGCCTCAATAACTACTGTCCGATGGCACTTGCATCCACCATGAAGTGCTTGAGAGGTTGGTTATAGCGCTGATCAACTACTGCCTCCGAGATGCCGTAGCACGGGAATGGGTCCATCGTGCCAACTTGTCTATACCAATCTAGATGCCCCGTTAGTCCCATCAGCCTTCTAAACCTTTCCTATCCATGTCCAAATGTCTTTTTTTCTTACAAATGTTTTGCAGAAGATTTTGTGTAATTTATGTACCACCTGGTGGCGCCAGCAATGGCTGCCTCGCCAACAGTCTATCCCTTCTTCTTCGTTGTTTTTTTAGTATGTGTTAAATGTATATTTTTAGTGTTCTTTAGTTTGTTTTATGAGGGGTTGGGGGAAACCTTTTCTAATCTCTTACCTTGACAGAGATGCGTTTTTTTTTCCCCGTCTCGTATCTCCGTCGGCACTGCGGCCTAACATCGAGGAGTTGGTTGCCTTTGCTGGAGACCGACTTTGAGAGCTCTACCGCAGGAGCCTGCGGACTTTAACATTGTGGAGTTTGGGGTCTCTGGTCAGAGACCCACTTCGGGAACTCCAAGCCGCAGGAGCTTCGACCACCCCGACGCGGGGGGGCTTCGACCGCTGCCTGCGGGAGCTTCGATCACCCCGACGAATGGTTCAACTGCCCCGACCGCAGGAGAAAAATGAGGGAAGGAGATTAAACTTTATTGCCTTCCATCACAGTGAGGAATCCGCTGTGGTGGATGTTAAGGTTAACTTTTATGTAGTTGTATGCCTTGTTGCTTTTTAAGTATAGCTGTATGGTCATTTGCATATCATTGTACCTTAATTGGTACACGTGACAATTTTCCCTCTCGTTTCCCACAGTGTCGTCGAATATATTTATTCAAACCCGAGAGATTTGTCTACCTCGTACACTTCAGGACCTTCAGCACCTCCTCAACCATAGTAGTGACTGTTCAGTATAAGAAAATAACTGCAGATGCTGGTACAAATCGATTTATTCACAAAATGCTGGAGTAACTCAGCAGGTCAGGCAGCATCTCGGGAGAGAAGGAATGGGTGACGTTTCATGTCTGTTTAAATGCCTATTAAATGTATCTGCTTCCACTACTTCCCCTGGCAGCATATTCTGGGCATCTAACACTGTGTTTCTAAAAAAAAAATCTTGCCTTGTATTTCTCCTTCAAACTTCACCCTCTCACTTTAAAACTATGCCTTCCTGTATTTGACATTTCCAACATAGACTCTGACTATGTTGCAAATCTATGCCTCCTGTAATGTTTTATATACTTCCATCAGGTCTCTCTTCAGCCTTTGGCACTTCAGAGAAAACGATTCAAGTTTGTCCAACCTCTCCTTGTAGCTAATACTCTAACCCAGACAGCATACCGGTAAATTTCTTTTACACCCTTTCCATAGCCTCATCTTTCCTGCGGAGACCAAAACTGCACACAATAAGCTGCAATAAACTGCAACTGCAATATGAGCGTGGAAAAAGGCCATTCGGCCCAACTTACCCACACCGACCAACATGTCTCTACTAGTCCCACCTGCCTATGGTTGGCCCATATCCCTCTAAACTTGTCCTATCCATGTACCTGTCTAAATGTTTCTTGAGCGTTGCGATAGTACCTGCCTCAACTACCCCCTCCCATAGCTCGATCCATATACCCACCACCCTTTGTGTGAAAAAGACACTCCTTAGGTTCCTGTTAAATCTTTCCCCACTCACCTTAAACCTACATCCATTGTTCTCGATTCCCCTACTCTGGGCAAGAGACTCTGTGCATCTATCGATCTATTCCTCTCATGATTTTGTACACCCCTATAAGATCACCCCTCATCCTCCTGTGCTCCAAGGAATAGTCCTAGCTTGCTCAATCTGAGAGTTAGATAGTGCTCTAGGGGCTAGTGGAATCAAGGGATATGGGGAGAAGGCAGGCATGGATTACTGATTGTGGATGATCAGCCATGATCACAATGAATGGCAGTGCTGGCTTGAAGGGCCGAATGGCCTCCTGCACCAAAACATTTTCTATGTTTCTATCCTCTCCCTATAACCCAGGCCCTTGTGTCCAGTCAAATTCCTCATAAATCTTCTTTGCACCCTTTCCAGCTTGGCTATATTTTTACTTTGGCATGATGACAAAAACTGAACACAATATTCTAAATGTGGCTTCACCAACGTCTTCATAAGTGATGGGAGCAAATTTAGGCCATCTAGCCCATCAGGTCTACTCTGCTATTCAATCATGACTGATTTATCTTTCCCTCTTAACTCCATTCTCCTGCCTTCTCCCCATATCTCCTGACACCTGTACTAATCAAGAATCTATGTATTCATTGGTATACATCCAATCGGAAAGACAGAAAGGTGGGCAGAGGGGGTGGGGTAGCTCTGTTGGTACGGAATGATATTCAGTCCATTGCAAGGAGTGACATAGAATCAGGAGATGTAGAGTCAGTATGGATAGAACTGAGGAATTGTAAGGGTACAAAGACCCTAATGGGAGTTATCTACAGGCCCCCAAACAGTATCCTGGATATAGGGTGCAAGTTGAATCAAGAGTTAAAATTGGCATGTCGCAAATGTAATGTTACTGTGGTTATGGGAGATTTCAACATGCAGGTAGACTGGGAAAATCAGGTTGGTACTGGACCCCAAGAAAGGGAGTTTGTGGAGTGCCTCCTAGATAGATTCGTAAAACAGCTTGTACTGGAGCTGACCAGGGAGAAGGCAATTCTGGATTTAGTGTTGTGTAATGAACCGGATTTGATAAGGAAACTCAAGGTAAAAGGGCCATTAGGAGGTAGTGACCATAACATGATCAGTTTTAATCTACAATTTGTGAGGGAGAAGGGAAAATCGGAAGTGTCAGTATTACAGTTGAGCAAAGGGGTCTATGGAGGCATGAGGGAGGAGCTGACCAAAGTTGACTGCAACGAGACCCTAGCAGGGAAGATGGTGGAACAATAATGGTAGGTATTTCTGGGAATAATACAGAAGGTGCAGGATCAGTTCATTTCAAAGAGCAAGAAAAAGTCTAAGGGGTGTAGGAGCCGACCGTGGCTGACAAGGGAAGTCAAGGACAGTATAAAAATAAAAGAGAAGTATAACATAGCAAAGATAAGTGGGAAGCCAGAGGATTGGGAAACTTTTAAAGAGCAACAGAAGATAACTAAAAAGGCAATACAGGGAGAAAAGATGAGGTATGAAGGTAAGCTAGCCAAGAATATAAAGGAGGATAGTAAAAGCTTCTTCAGGTATGTAAAGAGGAAAAAAATAGTTAAAACAAATGTGGGTCTGTTGAAGATGGAAGCAGGTGAATTTATTATGGGGAACAAGGAAATGGCAGACGAGTTGAACAGGTTCTTTGGATCTGTCTTCACCAAAGAAGACACAAATAATTTCCCAGATGTACTAGTGGTCAGAGATCCTAGGGTGACGGAGAAACTGAAGGAAATTCACATTAGGCAGGAAATGGTTTTGGGTAGACTGAAGGGACTGAATGCCAATAAATCCCCAGGGCCTGATGGTCTGCATCCCAGCGTACTTAAGGAAGTGGACGCATTGGTGATCATTTTCCAATAGATTCAGGATCAGTTCCTGTGGATTGGAGGGTAGCTAATGTTATCCCACTTTTTAAGAGAGGACGGAGAGAGAAAATGGAGTTATAGACCAGTTAGCCTGACATCGGTGGTGGGAAAGATGCTGGAGTCAATTATAACAAATGAAATAGCGGAACATTTGGATAGAAGTGACAGAATCTGTCCGAGTCAGCATGCATTTACGAAGGGGAAATCATGCTTGACTAATCTTCTGGAATTTTTTGATGATGTAACTAGGAAAATGGACAAGGGAGAGCCAGTGTATGTAGTGTACCTGGACTTTCAGAAAGCCTTTGATAAGGTCCCACATAGGAGATTAGTGGGCAAAAATTAGAGCACATGGTATTTGGGGTAGGGTATTGACATGGATAGAAAATTGGTTGGCAGACAGGAAACAAAGAGTAGGGATTAACGGGTCCCTTTCAGAATGGCAGGCAGTGACTAGTGGGGTACCGCAAGGCTTGGTGCTGGGACTGCAGCTATTTACAATATAAACATAGCACAAAAAGTAAGGAAATTTGTGTTTGGTAGATTATTTCTTTGTTGTAACAATGCTTCTTGGCAATAAATCTTATACCGTTGGAAAGCCTGTTTATTTCCCTTTTAAATGGTGCCACATTTGTAAGGAACATGCATTTGTGGGATGAGCAGCAGAGCTGAGTATATGGGTTGCGCCCATGAAAAATTTGCCAAATCTCTGCCAATGCCAAACAGCTTATTCTGCCATTGACTCTTGTTCGGTGTTGTTTGGTGGATTGGATGATTGAAGTCTGAAGAAACAAGACATATTGGCAATTTAACAATTTATTCATTTAATAAACAGGAGCCACAGTAGCGTGTGGAAGAACCATACACAGCCATAACAGCCTGGCACCTCCTCCTCATGCTGGTCACCAGCCTGGTCACACACTGTTGTGGGATGGCATCCCATTCTTGTCAGCACCTGGGGGTACCAGAAGCTCAAAACAAGAGTCAATAGCAACAGCAGAATAAGCTGTTTGGCATTGGCAGAGAAGATTTGGCAAATTTTTCATGGGCGCAACCCATATACTCAGCTCTGCTGCTCATCCCACAAATGCATGTTCCTTACAAATGTGGCACCATTTAAAAGGGAAATAAACAGGCTTTCCAACGGTATAAGATTTATTACCAAAAAGCATTGTTACAACAAAGAAATAATCTACCAAACACAAATTTCCTTACTTTTTGTGCTATGTTTACATTAATGTCTTAGATGAAGGGATTAAAAGTAACATTAGCAAATTTGCAGATGACACAAAGCGGGATGGCAGTGTGAATTGTGAGGAGGATGCTATGAGGATGCAGGGTAACTTGGACAGGTTGTGTGAGTGGGCAGATGCATGGCAGATGCAGTTTAATGTGGATAAATGTGAGGTTATCCATTTTGGTGGCAGAACAGGAAGGCAGATTATTATCTGAATGGTGTCAAGTTAGGAAAAGGGGAAGGATGATGAGATCTGGGTGTCCTTGTTCATCAGTCACTGAAAGTAAGCATGCAGGTACAGCAGGCTGTGAAGAAAGCTAATGGCAAGTTGGCCTTCATAACCCAAGGAGTTGAGTACAGGACCAAAGAGGTGCTTCTGCAATTGTACAGGGCCCTAGTGAGACCACACCTGGAGTACTGTGTGCAGTTTTGGTCTCCAAATTTGAGGAAGGACATTCTTGCTATTGAGGGAGTGCAGCGTAGGTTCACGAGGTTAATTCCCGGGATGGCAGGACTGTCGTATGTTGAAAGAATGGAGCGACTGGGCTTGTATACACTGGAATTTAGAAGAATGAGGGGGGATCTTATTGAAACATATAAGATTATTAAGAGATTGGACACACTAGAGGCAGGAAACATGTTCTCGATGTTAAGGGAGTCCAGAACCAGGGGCCACCGTTTAAGAATAAAGGGTAGGCCATTTAGAACGGAGGTGAGGAAATACTTTTTCACTCAGAGTTGTGAATCTGTGGAATTCGCTGCCCCAAAAAACCAGTGGAGGCCAATTCTCTAGATGCTTTCAAGAGAAAGTTAGATAGAGCGCTTAGAGATAGCGGAGTCAAGGGGTGTGGGGAGAAGGCAGGAACAGGGTACTGATAGTGGATGATCAGCCATGATTACAGTGAATGGCGGTGCTGGCTCGAAGGGGTGAATGGTCTAATCCTGCACCTATTGTGCATTGTCTATCTCTGCCTTAAAAATATCCATTGAAATGGCCTTTAATTCGGAGGCTATAACCTCTGGTCTGAAACACTCCCACTATTGGAAACATCCTGTCCACGTCCACTCTATCCAGATCTTTCACTATTCAGTAATTTTCAATGAGGTCCCCTCTCATTCTTCCAATCTCTAACAAGTAGAGTCCCAACGCCATCAAATGCTCATCGCATATTAACCCACTCATTCCTGGGATCATTTTTGTAAACCTCCTCCAGACCCGTTTCAGTGCCAACACATCCTTCCTCAGATATGGTGCCCAAAATTGCTCACAATATTCCAAACACGGTCTGATCAGTGCCTTATCAGCGTTACATCCCTATTTTTAGTATTCAAGTCCTCTCAAAATAAATGATAGCATTGCACTTGCTTTCCTTACTACCGATTTCATAATCATAATCTTACTTTATAAGTCAAGTATGCTTTGCAACATACGAGGAATTTCATTTGCCACACAGTCATACCAATAAAAAGCAACAGAACTCAAAATATGTTTTAACATGAACATCCACCACTGTGACTCCTCCACATTCCTCACTGATATGGAAGGCGAAAAAACAGTTCAATCTCTTCCCTTCTTTGTTCTCCTGTGGTCTGGGGCCTCGAGCCTTCTGTTGACAGGGCAATCTTGACTCCCGTAGCCGGCAGCGTTTGGGGCAATCGGGGCAATCAAGCTCCTGCGTCATGGGGGAATCACCGCTCCCCCGCGCTGGGCGATCTGACTCGGGTCAGGGCTGGTCGAACATTCTGCGTCTTTGAAGCTTCCCGACGTCGGTCTCTACCCGAGACTGTGAGCTCCTTGATGTTGATGTCTGCAGGCTGCAGTTGTAGCGTCGATCCCAGGCAAGGGATCGCAGGCTCCGATTGTAAGTCCATGCCCCGCGGTGGGGCTCAAAGTCAGTTCCAAGCAAGGCTGCCAGCTCCATGATGATAGGCCGGAGATACGATCCGTAAAACAATCGCATCTCTGGCAAGGTAAGAGATTGAAAAAAAGTTTCCCTTGCCCACCCCCCACATAAAACAAACCAGAGAACATTAACACAAACTTTTAAAACACACTAAAAATAACAAAAAGACGTAAAGACAGACAGACCGTTGGCGAGGCTGCCATCGCTGACGGTTACCACCCACCACCATTCAATATGATCATGGCTGATCATCCAAAATCAGTACCCTGTTCCTGCTTTCTCCCCATTTCGCTTGATTCTGTTAGTCCTAAGAGCTATATCTAACTCTCTCTTGAATACTCTTGAAAAGGTAGGGAACTACAGGCCAGTGAGCCTAACAACTGTGGTCGGAAAATTACTAGAGAGTATTCTGAGGGATAGAATATACATGCATTTAGATGAACAAAGGCTGATTAGGAATAGTCAACATAATTTTGTACGTGGGAGATCGTGTCTCACAAATCTGAGTTGTTTTAGGATGTGACCCAACAGGGCACAAGGGCCTGAGCTTTCGGTAGAGGTGAATGACAGATGGAGTTTAATACCAAGAAATGTGAGCTGTTGCATTTTGGGACACTAACATGGGCTGGACTTGCAGAATGAACGGTAGGAATCTGGGGACATGGAAATTTGAATGAGGTGGACTGCAATTACCAAATTTTAAAAATTATTATCTGGCAGCACAAATGAGTTTTATTTCATCCTTTTATCAAGAGGGTGGAAAAACAGCATGGGTTAAAATTGAAATGGATAAAATAAAAGAGTTATGTCCAGAAGAATTTATATATAAATGGGAAGCGAAGCTATTAGTTAAGGATAAAGAGTCACCTTTGCTAAAACATTTAATTAATACATTGTTGAAAACAGTTAAAGTTAATGATAAAAGATTTTTTTTAACAGCTAAAACTCCATTAGTAAAAAATAGATTATTGCCGTTTGCTTGGAATAATCAAATACTACAAGTCTGGGAACAGAAGGGTATTAAAAATATAGGAGATTGCTATGAAGGAAATAACTTTTTGACATTTTCTCAATTGAGAAATAAATATCAAATTCCAGGGAATAGTATTTTTTTCTATTATCAATTACAATCTTTTTTAAGGGAAAAGTTAGGTAATTCAATGTCTCTATTTCAGATTAAAGGAATTGAATCCTTGATTCAGGGCAAGGGAATAAAAAAAACTTATATCATCAATGTATAAATTATTACAAAAATCTAGTCCAAAGATAGGAATTCAAAAATCAAGACAAAGATGGGAAACAGATCTTAATATTATCATTGATGAACCAAGTTGGGAAAGACTGTGTTTAGATAGTATGAAAAATACTATTAATGTGAGATATTGTTTAGTACAATATAATTTTTTAGATCAACTATATTTAACCCCGAAAAAATTAAACAATTTAAAACCAAACTCATCTGAAATTTGTTTTAGATGCAACCAAGACGTGGGTACTTCTTTACACTCTACATGGGCATGTCAGAAGGTAACTCCTTTTTGGAAAGACCTAAAAAAATGTTTGGAACAATTGATGAATAAGATCATACCATTGGATTCAAGGTTGTTTTTATTGGGAGATACTAAAGGAATATTACCAAAGCTAATTTTAGATAAACATCAGGAAAGATTTCTCAAAATAGCAATAGCAGTAGCAAAAAAATGTGTAGCAGTCACTTGGAAAGATCAAAATGAAATAAGATTTGAAAGATGGTATGCAGAAATGCGTAGTTGTATCCCATTAGAAAAAGCAACGTATAATCTGAGAAATGGATATGACTTCTTCTGGAACCCATTCATTTTAAAGCTAGGATTAAGAATTGGAAATATTTAAATTCAGGATTGTTTTGATACCTTTAATAAGAATTTAATAAGAAATTACCCGGAAGTGTCTCCTTCTGGACTCCAGGTTTCTTTCTTTCTCTCTTTCTTTTTCTTTTTCTTTTTCCTTCTTTTTAACTGGGGGGTGGGGGGGAAGGGGGGGGGGGGTGGGGGAGGGGATATAATACAGAACAATACATAATCAAATTTATAATGTAGGTATTATTGGGTACTATGAAATGTAACATTATGAACTCTGTTAAAACTTAAATAAAATAAATTTAAAAAAATTAAAAAAAGGAATTTGGCAAGTGTTGTAGAGCAGAGGGATCTAGGAGTACAGGTATGTAGCTCATGGAAAGTGTAAACACAGGTAGATAGGATGGTAAAAAAGGTTTTGGCACATTGGCCTGCATCAATCAGAGTATTGAGTATATAAGTTGGGAGGTCATGTTGCAGTTGTATGAAGGGGCTTTTTCTGGTTGGCTGCCAGTGACTAGCAGAGTTCAGCAAGGGCCGTTAATCTTCACATTGCATATCAATGATTTGGATGAGGGAATTGAAGGTTTTGTGGTCAAGTTTGCAGATGAAACGAAGATAGATAGAGGGGCAAGTAGTATAGAGAAAGCAGGGACTCTGCAGAAAGACTTGGACAGGTTGGGAGAGAGGGCAGAGAAGTGACAGAAGGAATACAGCGTAGTGTGGAGTCATGCATTTTGGTAGAAGTAATAAAGGCGTAGATTATATTCTAAATGGGGAGAGAATCCAGAAATTGGAGGTGCAAAGGGACTTGGGAGTGCTGGTGCGGGATTCCCAAAAAGTTAATCTGCAAGTCGAATCAGTAGTAAAGAAAGCAAACGCAAACCTAGCATTTATTTCGAGAGGGCTTGTACACAAAAACAAATGTAATGCTACGGCTCGATAGGTATAAGGCACTGGTCAGGCCGCATTTGGAATATTTTGGACACCATATCTGAGGAAGGATGTGCTGGCTTTGGAGAGGGTCCAGAGGAGGTTTACAAGAATGATCCCAGGAATGGGTAGGTTAACATATGATGAGCTGAACAGGGGTCTCGACCCGAAACGCCACCCATTCCTTCTCTCCAGAGATGCTGCCTGTCCCTCTGTGTTACTCCAGATTTTTTTTAGTCTATCTTCGGATTAAACCAGCATCTGCAGTTCCTTCTTTCTTACACAACATATGATGAGCGTTTGATGGCACTGGGCCTATATTCGCTGGAGTTTAGAAGAATGGGGGGAACCTCATTGAAACGTACAGAATAGTGAAAGCTTGGATAGAGTGGATGTGGAGAGGATGTTTCCACGAGTGGGAGAGTCTTGGACTAGAGGTCAGCCTCAGAATTAAAGGGGATTCTTTAAGAAGGAGATGAGGAGGAATTTCTTTAGTCAGAGGGTGGCGAACCTGTGGAATTCTTTGCCAGTGGATATATTTAAGGCAAAGATAGATAGAGATAAATCAGCCATGATTGAATGGCGGAGTAGACTTGATGGGCTGAATCGCCTAATTCTACTCCTATCATTTATGAACATTCTTCTTCTTCTTAAGCCCTTTGCTCCTCTGGAGAGCATAGGCTATTGACAAATGTCCTCCACCTCACTCGGTTGTTGGCAGTTCTTTCGAGATCTCCCCAGTTGAGCCCACTCCCAGACATTTCTGCCTGGACACTTCTTCTCCAGCTCATCCTGGGGCGACCTCTTTTCCTTTTTCCGTGGGGGGGGGGGGGGGGGGGTCCATTTCAGGGCTTGCCGGGTGATGTTTGTGGCAGGTTTTCTGAGGGTGTGTCCAATCCAGCTCCATTTTCTCCTTCGAATTTGTAAGTCAATGGGATTCTAGCTTGTTCTTTTCCACAGGTCTACATTGCTTACTTTGTTGCTCCCTCATCTTCGTGTCCGGAGTAGATAATGGACTTCCTGCTGGCCAATTTGATCTCCCCTGACTGTATCCATCTTGTTTCTGCCAAGCCCAGGACTGAGAGATTGTAGCGCACTATTTTGATGGCAATTGTTGCAGCCTTGCCAGCCTGGAACATGGTTCGGATGTTCCATGTCCCCACAAGGATGGATTTCTTTGGCTTCAAAGGTGTGTCAGCTTCCCAGCGCCCTTGCGGGTTTGGCTGGGAAGCATCATGTTTTTCATGGCTGGGGCACCTTCTTCAACCAGGTGTGTAATTTGGTTTTCATTCGTCAAAGTTTCTGTAACTTACACTTTTTCCAGGGTGCGGTAGTTAACCCCACGCCCAACCCCCAACCTGGAGGACCAGGGACTACTTTGTCTGCCTCCTCACCCTTGACCTGTCCGGTTTGGTTGAACCTGCCAGGGATATAAAACCCCATCCGGCATTGCTCTCAGGATCACTGGAGTACGCAAGCCTCTCCACCACGTCAAGGTTGCAGTCCAGGAGAAGATTTATGAACGTTACCTCGCACTTATTCGGATTAAACTCCTCCTGCCATTTTACTCCCCTTTTCAGTAACTGAACTGCATTGATGGATTGATGATTAATGGAGAGAAGGTGTTCTTGAATCAGGAGTTGGTAGTTCCTAGGCTCCTACAGTACCTTCCTGATGGTAGCAGCGAGACGAGATGTTGGCCAATGTGGGTATGAGAGAAGAGCAGGGGTCTGAGCACTCAGACTTGAGGTGCCCTGACATTTCTTTATCTTGGAGCATTGCCTTGAGGAAATCTGATGCTCAAAATCTTGCTTCAAGCTGCATATTTCTCAGCAGTTGTCTGCAATAGTTACTTGGTAAGAGTGGCTTATATGATCATTATTCTTGTCAGCCGGAAAGAACATAGCAGATTTGTGGATTGAATGAATGTTGCCAGTTCTGTGGAATAGTGCCTCAGCAATCTCCATTTTGTTGACATTTGGTGAACACGGACTGGTATGCAGAACAAAGTTAAGATTGCATAGCTGCGTGCTAACCTTGCATTGGAGGCTTTTGAACCTGGAGGTCAATGCTGAAATATGTTTAGCACAAACAAACGAGGATGATTTTCCATCATATTGTCTGGTTTAATGCCTGTCAGACTTTGTGCCAAAGCAAGAACAGAATATTGGAAGTGCTCAGCAGAACAAGCAGCATTAGTGTAATATAGTTTCTTAAAGCTCAAAATGTTAAGCTTGTGAAGAGATTTGAATTGGCTCAGGTAGTCCAATGCTGCAGTGGGATGACTGAGTACCAGAAGATATTGTGGTAAAAACATTTTATCTTCTCATTGAGCAACTAGTCGATATGTGGAAACAATTTGGGATCAAAAGTAGGGGTGAGGATCAATAGATAAGTAGAAGAGTTGCAGCCAAATAGGTTGGATGGGGGAGGAAAGGTTTTCAATGGGGCCAAACTGTAGGCTGATTCAGGTTAGAGCAGTGGTTGTTGTGTACATGGACTCAGTAAGGCAATTGAAAAATGTCCCTTTATGGGAGGATGATCCAAAAGATTGAGATACGTCACAGTGACTTGGCAGTTTGGATGTAGAACTGGCTGACCCATAGAAGATAGAGGGTAGTGGTGATTAGGAAGTTTGCAGATGGCAAATTTGTGTTGTGGACAGTGAAGAAGACTTTCAAAGGACACTACATGATCTTGATAATATACAGATATGGGTGGAGAAATGGCAGATGGAATTTAATCAATGCAAGTGTGAGATAATGAACTGTTAGGGATCAATTGAAAGAGAAAAGTTTTCAATCAACTGATTTAAGGGCCCTGCCATTTACAGCATTGATGGCCAGGAAAATCTTTGGGTCCAGGTCCGTAACTCACTGAAAATAGTAACACAAGTAGCTAGAGTGGTAAAGGAAGTATGTTTACCAGGATGCTGCCTGGATTAGAGGGTATTAGCTGTAAAGAAAGGTTGGACAAACTTTGATTGGTTTCTCTGGAGAGTCAAAAATTGAGAAGTGATCTGATAGGTTAAGAAGTATAGATGGTCAGAATCTTTGTCCCAGCGTGGAAATATCAAAGACTGGAGGACATAGTTTGAAAGTCAGAAGGGGAAAGTTTAAAAGAATATGCAAGGCAATTTTTTTTACATAGAATGGCATGGTGGCAGGGCGGTAGAGTTGCTGCCTTTCCAGCGCTTGCAGTGCCCGAGACCCGGGTTTGATCCCGACTACGGGTGCTGTCTGTATGAAGTTTGTACGTTCTCCCCGTGACCGCGTGGGTTTTCTCCAAAATCTTCGGTTTCCTCCCACACTCCAAAGATCTACAGGTTTGTAGGTTAATTGGCTGGTACAAGTGTAAATTGTCCCTTGTGTGTGTCGGATAATGGTAATATGCGGGGATTGCTGGTCGGGGTGGGCCGAAGGGCCTGTTTCCGCGCTGTATCTTTAAACTAAACTAAAAGAATGGAAGGTCCCTTGAACATCCTGCTGGGGATAGTGTTGGCAGTAGATACAATAATAGTCTTAAAGAGACTTAAAGAGATAAGATAGAAAAATGAATATCCTGGCAGTAGAGAGATATGGATCATGACAGGTAGAAGGGATTAGTTTAATTTGACATCATGCAGTGCCTTCCATATTGTTTGGGACAAAGACCCATCATTTATTTATTTGCCTCTCTACTCCACAATTTGAGATTTGTAATCTGAAATATCACTTGTTGTTAAAGTGCACATTGTCAGATTTTAATAAAGGCCATTTTTATACATTTTGGTTTCACCAGGTAGAAATTACAGCAGTGTTGATACATCGTCCCCCTATTTCAGGGGACCATAATGTTTGGGACACAGCAATGTCATGTAAATGAAAGTAGTCATGTTTAGTATTTTGTTGCACATCCTTTGCAATGACTGCTTGAAGTCTGTGATTCATGGACATCACCAGTTGCTGGGTGTCTTCACTGGTGATGCTCTGCCAGACCTGTATTGCAGCCATCTTTAACGTATGCTTGTTTTGGGGGCTAGTCCCCTTCAGTTTTATCTTCATCATATAAAAGGCATGCTTAATTGGGTTCAGACTTGGCCACCCAAGAATTGACCATTTTTTAGCTTTGAAAAACTCCTTTGTTACTTTAGCAGTATGTTTAGGATCATTGGTTTGCTGAACTGCCGGCCAATGAGTTTTGAGGCATTTGTTTGAACTTGAGCAGATAGGATGTGCTGATAGATAGAGCAGATAGAATTCATTATGCTACTACCATCAGCAGTTGTATCATCAATGAAGATAAGTGAGAATGTACCTTCAGCAGCCATACATGCCCAGGCCAAAAAAAGGCCACTGTGTTTCACAGGTGAGGTGGTATGCTTTGGATCTTGGGCAGTTCCTTCTCTCCTCCATACTTTGCTCTTGCCATCATTCTGATATAAGTTAATCTTCATCTCATCTGTCCACAAGACCTTTTTCCAGAACTTTGGTTTCTCTTTTAAGTACTTCTTGGCAATCTGTAACCTGGCCACCCTATTTTTGCAGCTAACTAGTGGTTTGCAGGGTAGCCTCTGTATTTCTGTTCATGAAGTCTTCTGCGGACACTGGTCATTGACAAATCAACACCTGACTCCTGAAGAGTGTTTCTGATCTGTCGGACAGGTGTTTGGGGATTTTTCTTTATTATAGAGAGAATTCTTCTGTCATCAGCTGTGGAGATCTTCCTTTGCCTGCCAGTCCTTTTGCGATTAGTAAGCTCACCAGTGCTCTCTTAATGATGTTCCAAACAGTTGATTTTTCTGATGTCTCTAACAGTTTTATTCTTGTTTGTCAGTCTCATAGTGGCTTCTTTGATTTTCATTGGCACAACTTTGGTCCTCATGTTGATAAACAGTAATAAAAGTTTCATCAATGTGATGGAAAGACTGGAGGAAAGACTAGGTTCTGAGAGCTCTCTTATACCTGCATTAGGAGGCATTTAAACACACCTGAGCAATTACAAACACCTGTGAAGCCATGTATCCCAAACATTATGGTGCCCTGAATGGGGGACTATGTATAAACACAGCTGTAATTTCTGCATGGTGAAACTAAAATGTATAAAAATGCCCTTTATTAAAATCTGACAATGTGCTCTTTAACTACATGTGATTTGTTTC
Organism: Rhinoraja longicauda; assembly: GCF_053455715.1. Classification (NCBI taxonomy): domain Eukaryota; kingdom Metazoa; phylum Chordata; class Chondrichthyes; order Rajiformes; family Arhynchobatidae; genus Rhinoraja; species Rhinoraja longicauda. The sequence continues at coordinate 12,743,185 of NC_135993.1, forward strand.
TATTACAAATCTCAAATTGTGGAGTACAGAGGCAAATAAATAAATGATGGTCTTTGTCCCAAACATTATGGAGGGCACTGTATTTGTTACTGACATCAAGGGTTGCCTAGTATGTCCCTCTGCTGCACTGTTCTATGTTCTGCAGGAGTTGGATGGAAGTTGTGTGAATATGGAAGTAACTACCAGGAATTAAAATCTCTTTGTGCATGTTCAGTTTAAAAACTTGTTTAGAAAAATTGGAGTTCAGAGAAAGCTAATATGGGTCTTGATATTAATGCTGTTCACTCACCAAAATGGAATGTAGAATAAGTGTAGATCAAGGGCACTCGGGGAGCATATAAGAATTATTCTCCCTGTTCTATACCAGCTGAAGAATAAAACCTTTATCCCATAGGTGCATAATATTGAACAATATAAACAGGGAGCTTGGTAATCGGTACACAATGCTCCCATCCATGCAGTGATAATTGATGAAAATCGAAGGGGCATCAGGTTGGATAGATGTCTTCAAGCAAGGAATCACTGGGCATGCCCAGAAGAGATGATAAATTCTAGCCTAGTTGTGGATTTACATGTTATAGTAATTGTAAGATTGCAGTTAATATAAAACCTAATGCCTCTTTTATGTGTTGCTCTATAACCGGAAAAATATGTCGCTGCCTATCTTAAAAGGCATTTTAAAAAAAAAGTGTGCTCTACCTGGTCACAATGTCATAATCTAGGGTCTCACGAAACAGATTACTATCAGGGACAAGGAATTGATGGTACCACTGGAAGAACATTTGATAAGTAAACTTTGTTACATTAAGTGGACATTAAGGTGATTCAATGCAACCGAACTTCCGCCAATACCACACCTCCATGCTGATTGGAAGGCACTGATGAAGGAGGATGAGAGGGTCGTTCATCAGTGGTCCGAAAGCTCCAAGACTTCAGAAGCATGACAGAATCAGAGGACATTTTGAAAAAATAGATTTAGTTAGAAAAGACCTGAAACTATGGACTGACTGCTGATGTACATGCATGGAGTAAGATTGTATCACATGTATTAGTATTTGCACTGTTATTGATTATAATTGTTTAGATTTTGTTAATTTTGTTATAACAGAAAACGATACAATAAGTTGAAAACCCTGAAAATGGTCAAACAGGTAAAAAGAGAGATACATCCATCAATTAATTCCAAAAGTGTATTAGATAGTGTTATTTAATATACCTTGTTTGGGGATGGCCAAGAGGGGGAATTTGATGTGGGAAATTCTGAAAATTATTAGAAAGATGAGTAGTTCGTAATATGTTTAAGAGCTTGCATATTGGGGAAGCACAATGGGAAAAGTGGCCAACATAGTGAAGGGAACTTAAGAATGTTTGGGGAGGCAATAAATAGATTTATCATGGTGTTGAGAGTCTTGGGCATAGCTAGCTAGAATTATAATAAACATAGGGGGTTCTAAACCAGGCAAAGGCAATAAAACTGATCAAGAAATAGTGTATTTTATTGATCATATTTGCTTTTTAAATAACAGGGAACAGAACGTTAAAGATGACTGGGGGAGAACTAAGATGAAAAGCTAGAGACATTGATCAATGATGATATACTTCAAAAATTAAAGATCCACATGTAATCATTGTGACAAAGAGAATATAAAAAATGCTGTCGGTGTAGCAAATCATTGAAACACTTTGTTCTCTCCGAGTGTTTACCAGTCCGTACTGTTAAAGCCTTGAATAAACCCACTTATTGAGAAACTCACCACTGCTCAGGGAAATGTTCTTTGTGTCACAAAATTAAACACAAAATTCCCTCCAACAATAGTCTACAGCTAAAATAACTTTTAAAACTTTTTGGTATGATATGATTAGTGATAGCTGCATCATGAATTATGACATTAGTTACTGTGCATTCTATTACTGATCAGCCTTTCAAGAAGGAAATATAAATATTTATCCTTCTGGATGTGGTTACAGTATTTATTGCCCATCCCTAATTGCTCTCAAAGCTAATTTCTTGAATTTCTGCTGTTCTGATAAAGTATATGGAAAATCATAATCACAGATTTACATTTTTATTTTACCATAATTAGCATTTTTACATTCCCATTCCCATTCCCATCTTGGAATTATAAATTGATTAGCATACCAATAATCTGGATCGATCCTATCCCTATAATCAGTTGTCAGTTATCAGTAAAAATCTTTTTATGACATTAACAACCAAAGAAGTAACTAGTATGGTCGCAGCAGCTTAAGCACTGTGGGGCTGTTAAAACTGTTGGAACAGCTGAGGGTGGGACCCACAGTACTTGTGATAAAATGTGACAGAAATGACTGCAATCATCCATGGCTTACTGGTGAACTTGGCAATCATCACTCTTCAAGATTCCATATAATTACAGCCACCATTCCCAAGTGATTTAAAATATATACCTTACAATATCAATTTTCCCGACTTGGAAGGAGAATTGCTGATTTGCTAAGATAGCAGGATTTGCTAATACAGTATACTTTTTCTATTTGACAGGATGATCAAGTTGTTCTTCAATGTACCACAACCATTGTCAAATCGCAGATTAAGCTCTGCCTTGCTGCTGAAGGATTTGGTAATCGACTCTGTTTCCTTGAACCAACATCAAATGCTAAGGTATTTTACTTTGTGTAAAATTTGACTTGAAATTTTCTCTAGAAACTGGCAGAGCTGTAGCAGAGTAATTACATAGAATCTGGGAGGATTTGTATTACTCAACAACTTTATTCTGTGATTAGGCCCTTGACTTTGAATTTACCAAAGCATGTGTGCCACCCCGAGTTCTGTTTGTCAAAATTCCATTAATTAATTTATTGTGTAAAAGTCAAGAGCACGAGTTTCTTTGATGTACGCCATTCTAGAATTTGCATAAAGTCATCGAATCATAAAGTCATATAGCACAGAGTTGGGCCCTTTAGCCTAACTCGTCCCTGCAGACCAAGATTCCCTATCCAAGCTAATCTCATACTGCTCTAAGCCTTTCTATCCATGTACAGCCAAAATGTCTTTAAGTTGGTACATTTAATAAATATTGTTATTGTACCTGCATCAACTACTTCATCTGGTAGACCATTCACTGTATCCACCACCCTCGTGAAAAAGATGTAAATAAGCTTTATGCTATACCCAGACTCAAAATCGTTATTTTATGTAAATAAAATAAGCAGTAATCTGCCAAGGATCCAGCAAGGACTTCTACCTTATCTCTTCTATCTATCTGGGATACCTCTGGGATTATCAGGCCCTGGAGATTTATCTGCCTTTATTCACTCAAAGACATCTATCGTCTCTTCCTTAATGCCACCATGATCTAGAATGTCACGGTCCCTCCTTCTGAGTACCATATTTTTTACTTTTCTGAATACAGATGAGATGTTCACTTTGCCTCACCCATGCACAGATTGACCTTTAGGGGACATACAATTTCCCTAGTTACCATCTTATTCATAATGTATTTATAAAATGCCTGTAGTATTATCTCAGCAATGTGATCACCCTTTTATATTTCTGTGTTCTAGCTAAATGGACTCATTCAATGAACCTACCAGGACTTCCTTTGTCAGTACTGCTAATAGAGTGGGGTTAAGAGGCGAGGGGCAGTTGTGTTTTTGAAACATCACGAGAACATCACGATTGTACTTGGACAGGATATTCTTGGAAGATTGTCCAGAGAGGCCACATGGGTAGAATTTAGAAATAAGAAGGGGATGTTTTGCAATTGAGGACTGTTGAGGAACATCCCCTTCTTATTTCTAAATTCAACCTATGAGGCCTTTCTGAACTCTTAACTAAGTGTATCGTAGGACATTGTGGGAACCCAGGGAAGAACTTCCCACACACAGGGTACTGCTCTCCCTGGTGACCCTTTGCCATTTTGGTCTGTCGTGTGTTGTGTCCAGTTTGCTAAATATGCTGTACATATTTCTTACCATCGTGAATGCTCCACAGTGAGTCCATCCACAGCTGTAGCTGCGTAATGTAGTCAGTCAGGAGCTGCAGGTGAACACACTTTCTGTACACATGGTCACTAGGGATTTCTCACATTTTACAAAAAAAGCATTCACTGGCCCTGACCTCTCCTGTTGGCCCCTGTTGCCCACCACTCAGTAATATCATGTATTTTGAATCATTGAAACATAGAAAATAGGTGTAGGAGTAGACCATTCGGCCCTTCGAGCCAGCACCGCCATTCAATATGATCATGGCTGATCATCCAAAATCAGTACCCGTTCTGGCTTTTTCCGCATATCCCTTGATTCCCTTAGCCCTTAGAGCTAAATCTGACTCTCTCTTGAAAACATCTTTTATATTTCTTTTATTTTTATAATTCATAATGTAACTGGCCTTTCTTTAATATAAACATTAACAACTACACTGGTGATTTTTTTCCCCCTCTAATTTCAACACTAAACAACTACAAACTTCTTTCTGGAAGAGTTAAACAAAGGAGGAAAATACTTACACTCTGATTGCAGCGCGCCAGGATCCACTACAAAAGCACGCTGTGGTTTCTGTGGGGTTTCTGTAATTGGATATGGTGGAAGTCCCTGTTGGGAGATGCTATCTGTGCAATGTGTTTACAAATGGTACACTGTAAATAAGTTGGACGTGTGGTGGAAGGAGTGATAGATGGAGGAGCAGGCAAGCTAACTTTGTCCTGTATGGTGTTGAGCTTCGAGTGTTTTGTTGGATCTGTAGAAACAAAGAACTACAGATACTGGTTAATACACAAAAGGAAACAGTACTGAAATAACTCAACAGGTCAGGCAGCATGTCTGGAGAACATGGATAGGTGACTTTTCGGGTGGAGACCTCTTCAAACTGGGGGACGGGTGAAGAAAGCTGGAAAAGGGAAGAGGCAGGACACAGCATGCCTTGAACTAGGCGAGGAGGAGTTTTGATAGGCAGATGAGAAGAAAGGACAGAGATAAGAAAGAAGGCAGAAGGTGAGAAATGGGTTTGAAGTGTTGTGGATTGTGAAGGCAGAAGAAGAAAGTAGAGAGCTGGAGGGGAGAGATCGGTAGGAGTCCAGGTGGGGCACGGGAGGGGGAGAAAGGGGATGAGGTTTGGAGGGGGAGTTAATTAGAGGTTGCCTAAAATTGGAGAATTCAATGTTCATACCCCATTCGGTTGTAAGTGGAATATGAGGTGCTGTTCCTCCAGTTTGCATGTGGCCTCACTGTGGCAATGGGAGAAGCCCAGGACAGAAAGGTTAGTGTGGAAATGGTTTGAAGAAAGCTCTCGGCCCGATAGGTCACCAATCCACGTCTCCAGTAATGTTGTCCAATGCTGAGTTACTCCATCACTTTGTGACCTGTTGTTGGATATGCCCTCTTCTAGGCAAATGATAGCATTATTATATTCTTCACTTGCAAGGTGGTAAATAAGAGTTGAAGTGTCAGGAAGCAAGTCATTCACCACAAGATTTCCAGTTTCTAACCTGCCCTTGTAACTTACTTCAGTTAAGGTTATTTATGTAAAGATATATGTAAATGTGCTGCCTTCTATATTTACAGAATGTGCCTCCAGACCTTGCAATCTGCAGCTTTGTCCTGGAGCAGTCGCTCTCTGTCCGAGCTCTGCAGGAAATGCTGGCCAACACCGTTGAAAAGGGCAATGAGGTATGTCTGCAAGGTTGGATGGTAGTGAATTTGTAATTACACTGTTTAATTCTGTTGTCATAATGTTTAGAAAATGTTTTGCATTAAATCAACATCCTTAATTTGTCATTAAATGATTTATAAAAGTTTGATTATTTTAGATAATTTTTTTAATCATTTAAAACCATCTTTAGCTGTATGAAAAAGTTCATAAAATATTGAAACAATACAAAGATGACAGTGTCTGGGCATTTATTCTAAAATTTGATTAATTGTAAGATTTACAAATAATTGAAATGTGCATGTGAAGGATGGTAGTTCTCTTTAATTTGCTTGATGTCAAATATGCCAGTTTCCTTTCATTTGCGATGGATTTTCTGATGCAGCAAGAGTATCACAATAATATGTACCCACCAATGTTTACACTGAGAATCTCAAAAATGAAGAATTGTGGATGGATTTGTTAATTGAATGGGAATATCAGATAGCAATTTATAATTCCCAAATTGATGAAATTACCTTCAAGATGTGAATTAAAATACAATCAGATATTTTTTAAATCTCAGACTTTAAAGTTAAATTATTATGGTGTAATAATTATTGGAAGGATAGCCAATTGTAATACAAACGCATGACTGTAATCACTGTCCTGCGTTTGTGAGGACTATCACAATGGGTCATTGTTTACATAGCATTGGCCACTTGGTTGACATTTTACTTAAATTGTGTTTGTAAGGATTGTGCATGCAATTTTTAAATATTTTTAATTAAGTCAGTAGAGAGGTGCAGCATGGAAACGGGGCCATTGACCCAAGTCTGCACTGACCAACCACCCATTGACACGATCCTCTGTTCTGTTTTTTTTATTTTCTCCATATTCCCACCATCTTCCACAAGATTCTTCCACTTAACTACACACTACAGCAATTTACAGTGGCCAATTAACCTACTGAACTGTCATTCTCCCTGTGATCATCGGGTTACCCTCATGATCATAGGGGGAAATGTGCAAACTCTACGGCACCCAGAGTGCCACTGTGTTGTCCCTTGGTGAATAATAAGCATTTTATTATCAGTGCTGACTTTCTGAAATTATTGTGAAATGTTTTGACTTGCCTTGTATAATCAAATTGGATTAAATAACTTTCTTATAATTTGCATATTTTGTTTGAATGTTTAGTACAGTTATAATTCAGTATTTGTTCATCTAATTGTTTTATATGCTGACATTCAACTGTAATAAGGAACCCTGGGGCAAAATAACAGTGTAATTCTCAATCACCTGTGTTGAATTGGAACTTTGATATTGAAGGAACATGTATTCTGTTGAGTGCACGGTGACTATCGACCTTCATTTTCAATCCCAATGTTATTAACGTAATGCATAACTAAAAAATATAAAGAAAACAAAGACTTATAGAATGCTATGTTATGAATGGTATATATCAGGAAATAATTTTGGTGAAATGTGCAATGTTTTTAACAGCAACCGGTATTTCACATATTTAGTAGGTAACAGGATAAAATTATCCAGTATGTTGAGGATACTGTTTTCCTATTATTCCCAGTATTCCTATTGAATTAAAAATATTAAACCAGTGCTCAAAGCTGTGTGCCTGGAATTTCTATGTTCTCCCTGTGCTCTGGATTTCCCTCAGGAACTCTGTTTCCTTCCACATCCCAAGGATGTGCTGGTTGGTGGGTTAAGAGGCCAATGTAAATTTATCCCGCGTGTAGGTAGATCAGAGGAGAAACAGTGAAGAGTTTATTGCCAAATGGGAGAGATTAGATTACAGGAAAATAAGTGGTGGAATGGGATTCTTCTAAGAGCAGGCACTTACTTGCTGGGATGAATGGTCTCCGTTGTTGAAGAAATATGAGAATATGTTTTGTTCTGATTGCCGTGAACCGTGCTTTCATAATACAGAATAATATGCAGATATTGACTGTTTCTATTTGTAGTTGTATCATTGTTCATTCTCATTAGTTTTCTATTCTTAAGCATTAATGGTGTGATTTCGTTTTTAGTTTAGTTTAGAGATACAGCGTGAAAACAGGCCCTTTGGCCCACCGGGTCCATGCCGACCAGCAATCCCCGTACACTAGCACTATCCTACACACTTGGGACAATTTACAACCGAAGCAAATTAATGTATAAACCTGCAGGTTTTTGGAACGTGGGAGGAAACTGGAGCACCCTGAGAAAAGCCACATGGTCAAGGGGAGAACATTCAAACTCTATGTAGATAGCACCGGTTGTCATGGTTTAAAATAATAGCTACTTTTTATAATTTATTCACCATGCATGGCAGATGCAGTATAATGTGGATAAATGTGAGGTTATCCAGTTTGGTGGCAAGAACAGGAAGGCAGATTATTATCTGAATGGTGTCAGATTAGGAAAAGGGAAGGTGCAACGAGACCTGGGTGTGCTTGTACATCGGTCACTGAAAGTGAGCATGCAGGTACAGTAGGCAGCGAAGAAAGCTAATGGCATGCTGGCCTTCATTGCGAATGGATTTGAGTTTAGGAGCAAGGAGGTCCTACTGCAGTTGTACAGGGCCCTGGTGAGACTGCACCTGGAGTATTGTGTGCAATTTTGGTCTCCTAATTTGAGGAAGGACATTATTGCTTTAGAGGGAGTGCATTGTAGGTTCACCAGGTTAATTCCTGGGATGGCGGGACTGCCATATGATGAAAGAATGGGTCGACTGGGCTTGTATTCACTGGAATCTAGAAGGATGAGAGGGGAATTTATAGAAACATAAAAAATCTTAAAGGATTGGACAGGCTAGATACAGGAAAAATGTTCCCGATGTTGGGGGAGTCCAGAACCAGGGGTCACAGTTTAAGAATAAGGGGTGGGTCATTTAGGACTGAGATGAGGAAAAACTTCTTCACCCAGGGAGTTGTGAATCCGTGGTATTCTCTGCCACAGAAGGCAGTGGAGGTCAATTCACTGGATGTTTTCAAGAGAGAGTTAGATTTAGCTCTTAGGGCTAAAGGAATCAAGGGAGATGGGGGAAAAAGGAGGAACAGGGTACTGAATTTAGATGATCAGCTCGAATTGAATGGCTCAAAGGGCCGAATAGCCTACGCCACCTATTTTTCTATGTTTATATGAGTTACTACAACATTTTTTGTCTATCTTCAGTTTAAACCAGCATCTGCAGTTCTTTCCTACACATTAGGGCATTGTCGGTAACTTAAAACTTGCAACAGCAAGAAAAGTACTGGTGTCTATCTTTGCCCTAATGTGTATCTTGGCTGTGTTTAGGAGACACAAGGTGAATACATTTCTTCTCACCTTGGACATAGTCATACAGCATGAAAACAGGCCTTAGGACCAATTTAATGATGCCCACCAAGGTGCCTCATCCAAGCTGGTCCCATTTGCCCATGCCTGGCCCATATCCTCCATCCTTTCCTATTTATCTACCTGTTCAACTACTTTTAATATGTTGTTATTGTATCTACGTTAACTACTTCCTCTGGCAGCACATTCCATATATCCGCCATCCTCTGTGTGAAAGAATTGCCCCTCAGGTTCCTAATAAATATTTCTACTCTCACCTTAAACCTATGCCCTCTAATTTTTGATTCTCCTATCCTGGGAAAAAAACTCTGGGCATTCACCCTTTTATTTACTTCCTGATTTTACGCACCTCTGTAAAATCACTCCAGCTTCTGTGCTCCAAGGAATAAAGTCCTAGTCTGACCAACATCTGCCTATAGTTCATGCCCTGGAACCTTAGCAACATCCTTGTAAATGTTCTCTGCACTCTTTCTAACTTAATGTTATCTTTCCTATGACTGAACACAATACTCCAAGATAGACACAAAATGCTGAGTAACTCAGCGGGACAGACATGTTGCCCATCCCGCTGAGTTACTCCAGCATTTTGTGTCTATCTTCAGTTTAAACCAGCATCTGCAGTTCCTTCCTACACAATACTCCAAGCCATGCCAATGACTTGTAAAACTGTAGCATAACATCCCAACCTTCTATATTTAATTTCCTGACTGATGAAGGACAGTGTGCAAAAAGCTGCCTTCGTCAACCAATTCTTGCTGCATCTAACTAGCCACAGCCTCACAACCTGAAAATGACTCATTTATTCCTACTCTCTATTTTCAGCCTATTTTCAAGTCTGCAGTGCACTTTAGAATATTACACTGAACACCAAGTGCCCTAATAAAGGCCTTCTTGGAGTCAAAGTATATCACACCCATTTGTTCCCACATTTTAGTTTCAGCCATAAACTGCATTATTTTTTGATTCATAAATCCATGCAGCATCTGCCTAATTCAATTGTTTTCAAACACCTTTGGCACTTCCATAATCACAAATTTTACCTTTTTAACTAATAATGATGTCAAACTAAGTGGTCTAGTTCCTGTTTTTTTTCTCTCACTCCATATTTTCCGGGAACAATGGTGTTACTCTGATCTATGGGAACTGTGCGTGGAATGTTGGAGATGACAACCAGTGCATCCATGTCTCCCAAAGCCAGGTCTTCTAAAACTTTGGGATGTAGGTTATTATTTTCTGGGAATTTATTGTCTTTTAATACCACAAATTTGCAGGGAGATCACAGATAGCTGTAAGAATAGTAGGGTTGTTATAGTAGGTGATTTTTAAACTTCTCTATGGGACTGGGTGCAAAGGGATTAGATGGGGCTGAATTTAACTGTGCCTAGGAAAGCATTCTCAAGCAATATGGATGATGGCCCTGCTAGAAAAAGGTTAACAGTCTGCCTCCTCTTAGGTAATAAGCCTGGGGAAGTGGCTAAAGTGTCAGTGGTGAGAAATTTGGGACCAGTGACCATGATTCTATTAATTTTAAAATAGTATGGAAAGAGATAAGAGTGATCCACAAATCCTAAATTGGGGCACGGGTAAATGTTGATAGCAATGGACAGGAACTTGCAAAGGTTGATTGGGAGAGCTGTGTGCTGGTAAGTAGGAAGCTTTTAACAATTATATGGGGAGAGTTCGTGGCCCAACATTATTATAGTGGGGAAGTTATAGAAAGTAAGGAATTAAAGAAAATGAATCGTGATCTACTGAAACATATCCACATTACAAAAGAGGAGATGCTGACAGTCTTAAAATATATTAGGGTAGATAAATACCAGGGCAGGATCGTGTACTCTAGGACATAATGGGAAGCAAGGTGCAAAATTGCACGGGGCCTGGCAGATATCTTTGTATTATCATTAGCCACAGGTGAAGTACAGAAAGACTGGAGGGTGGTTAATGTCGTGCCTTTACTTAAGAAAATCTGCAAGGACAAACCAGAGCCACCGGCCATGGAGCCTAACATTAGTGTTGGGAAATTTACTGGAATAGATTCTGAAGGACAGGCTCTACCTGCATTCGGAAAAATAAGGATTGATTACAGATAGTCAGCACAGCTTTGTGCATAGGAAATTGTGCTCACAAATTAAGCACTCTGGCTGCATTTATATATATCTCAACAGCAAAGGTCCAAGCATAGTTCCCTGCAGAACTCTACTGGTCACAGACGTCCAGTCAAAATATCTACCTTCCACCACAACTCTTAATTCTATGAATAAACCAATTCTGAATGCATAGGCCCACGTCATCGTGAATCCTGCATATCTGAATCGTCTGGATCAGACTACCATGAGGGACCTCACTAAAACCCATATTTACTAATCCGCCACCCTATCTTCATCAGTCTCCTTTGTCACCTCATGAAAAATCTTAATCAAGTTGGTGAGACACGACCTGCCACGTACAAAGCCGCGCTGGCTTCCCTAATTAGCCCATTCCCTTCTAAATGGGAGTAAATCCTATTGTGAGGCACACTGGCCTATAGTTCCCTGGATTCTCGCTACTTCCTTCCTTAAACAAAGAAACAATGTTGCCCACCTATGGCTGGAAAAGGAACAAAGATTATCGTCAAGGCCCCCTGCAATCTCCTCCCTTGCCTCCCTTAATAACCTGGAATAGATCCCATCAGGCCCTCGGAACCTGTCCACCTTAATGCTCTTCAAGAGCCACAGTACTAGCGCCTTCTCAATCTCAAATTGCTCTAGCATGTTCGTATTCTCCATACTGATCTCGTGTCCTCCAAGTCCAACTCCTTGGTGAATACAGATTGAAAGTACTTGTTTAGTAATTCATACATCCCGCCGACTCCAAGTGTAGATTCCTTTCTTTATCTTTGAGTGATCATATCTTCTCCCTTGTCACCCATTTATTTTTAAAGTATATATAAAAATCCTTGGGATTCTCCTTAATCAGTCTCACCAATGATATTTCATGGCCTCTTTTGGCCCTTCTAATCGTCCGCTTGAATTATTTCCTACACGCTTTACATCAGCCCTGTCTGTTGCCTTCTCCTTAAATCAGACATAGGCTTCCTGACCCAGTGTACAACCTCCTTGGATATCCACGGTTCCCTTACTTTGCTGTTCTTATTGCTCCTCCTTACTGGAACATGCTGATCCTGCACTTTGATCAACTGACCTTTAAACGAATCCCACAAGTCATCTGTGGATTTACCCAACACCAACTGCTCCCAATCTACTCTCCTTGGCTCTTGCCTAATAACATTGTAATCTGTCTTTCCTTAATTAAGTACCTTCCCCCAACATCCAGACCTGTCATTATGTCAAACAATCTTAAAACTTATGGAATTGTGATTAGTATCTCCAATTTTTTCTTCCACTGCAACACCAGTCACCTGGCCAGGCTCGTCTCCCAATACAAGGTCCAGTATGGTCCCTCTTCGAGTCGGACTATCCACATACCGTATACAGAAACCTTCTTGGATACGTCTAACAACTTCTGTACCATCCAATCCTTTTGCCCTGAGTAAGTCAAAGATTTTAAAGGTCTTTTATTGTCACATGTACCAATTAAGGTATAGTGATATGCAAATTACCATACAGCCATACGAAACAAAAGCAACAAGACACACAAATACATAAAAGTTAACATAAACATCCACCACAGCGGATTCCCCACATTCCTCACTATGACGGAAGGCAAAAAAAGTCCAATCTTCATCCTCAATATTGGGGAAGTTAAAGTCACCCACTACAACAACCCTATGGTTCTTGCATCCTTCTCGTCGGAAAGAGGAGGAGAACTTCTTTAGATTTTTTTTAGATTTAGAGATACAGAGCGGAAACAGGCCCTTCGGCCCACCGAGTCCACGCCGCCCAACGATACCCGCACATTAACACTATCCTACACACACTAGGGACAATTCTTTTTACATTTACCCAGTCAATTAACCTACAAACCTGTACGTCTTTGGAGTGTGGGAGGAAACCGAAGATCTCAGAGAAAACCCACGCAGGTCACGGGGAGAACGTACAAACTCCGTACAGACGGCGCCCGTAGTCAGGATCGAACCTGTCTCCGGCGCTGCATTCGCTGTAAGGTAGCAACTCTACCGCTGCGCCACCGTGCCGCTCCCTTTGAAGAGATTTAGCAGTGGAGCAGTCAAAATAAGGAAACAAAGAGCTACAGATGCTGGATACCAAGGAAAGACACAAAATGCTAGAGTGATCAGCGGGTCAGGCCCCATCCCTGGAAAACATCGATAGGGGACGTTTCGGGTCAGGATCCTTCTTCCGTCTGATCTTTACTGCTGTAACATGAAGCCCTTGCTTAATGTCAGTGGTGGAAATGTTACTGGAGTGGACACTGAGAGTCATGATCTTTCTGCATTTGGAAAGGCAAGAGTGATTAGTGATTATTATATTGGCCTTGTGTGCAGGGGAAATTGTCTCTCACAAACATAATTGAGTTTCTTGAAGAGGTGTCCAAGAGGATTGACGAGTGTCAGATGTAGATATTGTCTACATGAGTCGGATGCAGATATTGTCTACAAAGCTATTGACAATGCCCTTGATGATAGAAGGTGAAATCACAACGGGTCCAGGACAAGCTAACCAATTACATACAAAATTGGAAGGGCAGAAGAAGTCAGAGGATGGTAGTGGAGGGATGTATTTCAGGTTGTATGCTTGTAAACAGTAGTGTGCCAAGGGATTGTTGCTTGAGCGCTTGCTCTTAGTTGTCTATATTAATGATTTGGATGATGATTGGTGGTGATGGACAGTGAAGAAGGTTAACTAAGGATCTACATCAGCTGGGATCTACATCATTGCAGTTGGTATATAACGCAGACAAATGTAGAAGTGCAGGACTTGTACAGTAAATGGAAGAAGCCTGGGGAATGTTGTAGAGCAGAAAGATCTTGGAGTACAAGTACATTGTTTCCTGAAAGTGAGACAAGTACACAAGGTGGTGAGAAGGAACATGGCATGCTTGCTTTCAGCAGTCATGCAATTAAGTACACGAGCTGGGGCTTCATGTTACAGCAGTAAAAGATGTTGCTGAGACCACATCTAGAATATTGTGTGTAGCTCTGTTTGCCATACTGCAGAGAGGATGTGATTTTTGTTTTCCTTGTGTTATTTACCACAAATCATGGTTTTTGGATTACTTATACCTTTGCTGTTGAAAGTACCTTCAGAAAGGAAGGAAATAAAATTGCTGTTGCAGTATTAAAAGCAGTGGATAATAAAGTGGTCCTGTCAACCACCACATATTTGAGACAGAGAGAGGTGGTATTGGTGTAGAGATGAATACAGAGCATGTGCCTGGATTTGGCACCAAGTGTGGTTCTCAGGTTGCATTGAGAGCATTGCCTTAAGTAAGGTATTGTAGTTTGGGGGGTTGAATGTAAGGGGAGTGTTTACGGTTAATGGCAAGACCATTTGCAGCATTGATGTGCAGTGGGATCTTGGAGTCCGTTCACAGCTCACTGAAGGCAACAGCCCAAGTAAATAAGGTGGTAAAGAAGACGAATGGTATGCATTGCTAGGGGCATTGAATATACGCATCAGGAAGTCATGATGCAGCTCTATAGGACTTTAGTTAGGCAGCATTTGGAGTACTGCGTAGAGTTCTAGTCGCCTCATTACAGGAAATATGTGGAGGCTTTGGAGAGGGTGCAGAGGAGATTTACCATCTGAGCGAAATTATGGTAAATCATCATTCTTTAGGGGATGGAGTTTCCCCCTTCCATCATAGATGAGCCCCTCACGTGTCTCCTCGGTACCCCGCAGCTCCGCTCTTGCTCCCCCTTCCCCCAAGTCGCAACTGGGATAGTGTCCCCCTAGTCTTTGCCTTTCATCCCATCAGCCAGCGCATACAACACATAACCCTCAGACATTTTCGCCACCTCCAATGGGATCCCACTACTAGTAATATTTTCCCATCTCCACCCCTTTTCGCCTTCCGCAGAGACTGTTCTCCCCACAACTACCTGGTTAACTCATCCCTTCCCACCCTAACCACTGCCTCCCCAGGCACCTTCTCCTGCAACCGCAGGAGATGCAACACCTGTAGCTATACCTCCTCCCTCGACTCTGCTGAGGGACCTCAACAGTCCTATCAGGTTGGGCAGAGGTTGACTTGTACCTCCTCCAACCTCATCTACTGTATCCTTTGTTCAAAGTGTGGACTCTTATACATCGGCGAGACCAAATATAGACTGGGTGATTGTTTGACTGAACCCCTTCGCTCAGTCTGCCTGGGCCTACCTGATCTCCCAGTTGGCAAACACTTTAATTCCCCTTCCCATTCCCACACTGACCTTTCTGTCTTAGGCCTCCTCCATTATGCCCACAAATTGGAGGAACAGCATCCCATATTTCGCTTGGGCAGTTTACAACCCAGTGGTATAATATTGGTTTCTCTAGCTTCAAGTAACCCCTCTTTCTTTCCATCCCTTTCCAAACCAAGCCGTACCAGCTTCAAAGTCGTCTTGTTGAGTCTCATTGCCTGTAACGTGTTCTCATCTAACGCACAGCTAACAATGGCCTGTTTCCTTTATCATCGTTACTTTTTCGCATATCTTTCATTCATTTGTTTTATATTTCGCTACATCACCCTCTCTAAATCTCTTGTCTCCCTTTCCCCTGATTCTCAGCCTGAAGAAGGTTCTCGACCCGAAACTTCACCTATTCCTTTTCTTCAGAGATGCTGTCTGACCCACTGAGTTACTCCAGCTTTTTGTGTCTTTTACCAGAATGCTGCCTGGATTAGAAGGTTTCATCTACAGGGAGAGATTGAATAGACTTGGATTGTTTTCTCTGAGATGATGGAGGTTGAGGGGAGACTTGATAGAGGTAGACAGAATTATTAGCGGCATAGATAGGGAGACAGTCAGAATCTTTTTCCCCAGGGTGAAAATGTCCAACTCTAGAGGGTTATTTCTAGTGAGATTGTGAACATTTAATGGAGAGGTGTGGGGCAGGTTATTTTATACAGAGAGTGGTGGGGGCCTGGAACGAATTGCCAGGGGTGGTGGTGGAGGCAGAAACGATAGTGGCATTTCAGAGGCTTTTAAATAGGCACTTGAAAGTGCAGGGAATAGGGGGATATCATGTAGTGGCAGATGAGGTCAGTTTAACTTGGCATTGTGTTCGGCATAAACATTGTGGGCTGAAGTGCCCATCCATGTGCTGTACTGTTCTATCTTCTATGTTAAGCAATGCTGGATAGTTTTAAACGTGTGTCATCCTGAGCAGATCCAAATTATGAAGGATGGAAGTTGAGGAGAAATCCATGTGGGATAAATTAAAGACATTTACGCAAGAAAGATGTTTTTACTTTCCTTTACTTCCTGCAGTTTAATTAATTTTTCTTTATCTTCTCATTTTTAGCAACACAGTTGGTTTTATTAGGTCAACCAGTCTTACCCTACCATAGATATTATCTTTATTACACCCCACCCCCTTATATCTACCTAAACTTATTTGGTTTCTTGCTTTCTCAGTTCTGATGAAAATTCCAGAGCTCAAAAGTTGACTTTTGTTCTTTTTACAGATATATGCAGTGTTTTTCCAGAAGTTTCTGTTTTAGTAATACACTTTTCGTTTGGTTCAATGTAATATTGTTAATACTCTGGTTGGTGTCAACAAATGAATAAATATCAAGTTTGTAGCTGTTTTGCTGTGATTAATAACATTTATTTTCCATATTGAAGACACTTGTAATGGGTACATTTTTGCAGTTAAATCATATCTATTATTTAAATAACTTTAATCCTATACAGATACATCTAACTTCTCTCGGGACTTTGCAACTATATTACTTTTGATGGTGGTAGTAAATTATTATCAAATGGCTTAGACTGAAATCAAAATGTATTTGTGTATTCCTTGAATCATCAAAGACCCCATCAAAACAGTATATGGAGCTATTTAACTTAAAGATACAGACCTGACTAAAATACAATACATCCTTTGCTACTATAGCAATCCAGATTTAGACCTTAGACCTGAATAAATGTCAACAGGTTTTATAGTTTGCTCACTGTTAAAATGCTGCGTAGCTTCTGGGCTGAAGATTGAGTGGACACATTTTTTTTTGAGGTTAGTTGATTGATATTTTCACCTAATTTATGAATTCTAAAATGTTATAAATAATGGAAAAATATACCAAAATACTAGATATATTTAGGTCATATACCACTTGTGCATACTAGTCAATTGTATATTTTATTTACTTTGGTGTAATTTGCTGATGTATTTTTGTTTTCTGTGAGTAACTGAATGTTATACCAGCAGAGCAATGTTGTAATAAATTTTAAATGACAATTTTTGCCTGAAGCATTTTTCTACTATGCCTTAGACTTGACAAACATAATTAAAACATATATTGATAACTAAAGTACATTGCATGTTTTGTGGATCACTTGCTGCATTGAACAAAATATTTATGAAGATGATTAGAAATAAAATAAATATATGTCAGCATATAGCAGGAATCAAATTACCCTAGTTTCAAGTGATTAACTGATCGCCAGTCTGAAATATACTATTGTGCCATCATCGGGTATTATAATTTATTAGATTTGTGTATATGAACCTTTGTAATAACTGTTTTAGAAATTCATGTCGTCAACATTGGTGTGTGTGTGTGTGTTTGTATCAGAGAGTGAGTGGTTGTGGGGCAGTTACCCTTAATGCAAGTGGAACAGTCCAGAAAGTGGTGCTAATTGAAAATAATGTACTTTTTCTGCTTTTCATTTTATCCACTATGCAAGCCTCTTGATCTGGACAAATGGGTATGTTTGTGTGTCTGTACTACTCTGATTTTGTTGCTGTGCCCTTAATTTAAACAATGTTAAATCCCTTTTCCAGGTAAATCGTCATCACTGCATGAGCTCTAACATATTTCACTTGCATCGTAAAGGCCCTGTTCATATCTTGCTCAAACATCGCACTCATGTTACCATAACATGTTACTCTTCTCTAAATTATTGTTCTTTATGGTTTTGATTTTCTCAAAAAAGTAAAATCTCAGAATTGATCATTCAAGAAGTACAGTTTCTTGACATAGAGCCTTACATTTTTGATCATAATTAGATCCACTAGGTTTCGTTCAGAATTTTTTCCTTTTTTTTAATACTCTTTCTATTTCACTTTATTACTTCTACCGCTGGTCAAACAGAGTGTGCATTACTGAAATTGAGTGAAGGTGGGTCTAGCTGGTAATGCACCCCACCTGGTCAGAACATGGGTTTTTTTTAATAGGGATTTGTTGCTGTTTTATTTTTCTTGAGAAACTGAAAAACATTGCAGAGGAATGTTGTCAACGTTCAGAAATTCCCATAGCAAGGAAGTTATTTTGCTTCATCTCTTTGAAGGAGATGTTTACATTATGTTGGAAAGCATATTGTGGTCTCTGATCAATCCAATAGTATGTATGGTATGTAATAGATTTCTATTTGCATTCAATATACATCTGGATCTGACTCTTGGATGCTCATGTGTTAAAGATTCAAAATTCACTTGCAGGTGTCCAGGTGTTTAAGGTCATATTATTTAAATGGTGTGTCCTGGTTTTAGGAAGTATATTGTTGATTTCAAAAGCTATCTTATGGACAAAATATTTTCATTTTCCTCTTCAACCTTTTCCCTCCTTTGCAGCACAACAACTTTCTGGTGCTTCAACAAAAAAAAAAAAAGAGCTATTTAATCAATTTACATCTATCACATAGTGAAACAAATAATGCAGGAATGCTTCATAGTAACCCAACTCAGGGTTGACTATTTCTTTCTTTCTGCCTTTTTGGTTTGTGATTTGGGGGTCTTCAGAAAAAGAAACAACAATTCCTCTTACACAAACTCAGCAGTTGGCTAGCAGTGCACAATGTTATAAAACAGAATCATAGAAAATTTTCCGTACAGAACGGGACGTATTATGCCAGTGTTGGCCGAAAGATCACCCAGTCTTTTCATTTGAGGTTTGGAAAAGTGAGGTAATTGTCTGTTCATCGAGATGGATTTTTACTATATGATATACTGCAGCTCAGGATAAGTTAGAAGAGCTATCGATCTCGGTTTTAAATGAAATGACTGATCATTTGCAGTCCATTTTGGTAGAAAACAAATAATGTATTCTGTTTTAACTCATTCTGTCAAACCCTCTCAGAATGACATAAATTGTGATTACTTTTTATGTTTGCTCTTCTGAGCTTCAAGAAGTAACGATCCATTTTATTTGATTGCTCATTATGTGATTGCATTCAGGAAATCAAATAAATCAAATTAAATTGATAGTGGACATTTAAATTGATAGTGGACGCTGGTCATTGATGCTATCTACACCTTCATAATTGTATATATTTCTATCTGGTTGCCCCTTGACCACCTCTACTCCAATGAAAACAAATCCTTATAGCTTAATAGTCTATAATTGGGGCAGCATCCTGGTTAACCTCTTTTGCAGCATTTCCTTCCTGTAATGCAGTAAACAGAACCCTACACAATACTCCAAATCAAGCCTAACCAATGTTATACATCCCTGCAACGTGCCTGCCAACCTATCAATGCCCTGATGGATGAAAGAAAGCTTGCTGTACATGTTCTTTACAATTCTATCTACTTACGTTGCCATTTTCAGGGAGCTGTGGGCTTGCATCCCAAGACCTTTTGTGCGTCAACGCTAGGGTTGCCAACTGTCCCGTATTAGCCGGGACACCCCATATCTTGGGCTAAATTGGTTAGTCCCGTATGGGACCCTTGTCCCGTATTGTCCCATATTGGTTAGTCCCGTACGGGGCCCTTGTCCCGTACAAGGCCCGGGGGCCGCTGTGGGCCCGGCCACTGTAGGCCCTATGGCCGCTATAGGCTCGGACAGTGTAGGCTAACGGAGTGTGTTCGAGGAGCGGGGCCGTGTGAGTTCGCCCAACAGAGGTTGCATAGCAACCCGCCTCCCGGCCCGGGCAGCCACCATTGGTTGAGCGGGAGCACGTGGCCGTTAGCTGGGTGAGGTCACATGGGGCTCGGGCGGTGACGTCACCTTCTGTCCCTTATTTGGGAGTGAGAAAGTTGGCAACCCTAGTCAACGCTCCTAATGGTCCTGACAATTAAAATGTAATTTCCTCATATTTGATCTCTCGAAATGTACCATCTCACACTGATCTGGTTAAACTCCATCTTCTATTTTTCAGCCCAAATTTCGTACTGATCTATATCCTGCTTTATCTTTTGGCAACCTTCTTCACTATCCACAGTGCCACCAATTTTTGTGTCGTCTGCAAACTTGCTAATCAAAGCATCTACATTTCTGTGACAGATCTCCATCAATAAAATTCGCCGCCAATGACCTCCAGTCAGAATTCATCCACCACAACCGTCTGCTCCCTGCTATGTAGCAGACAATATTGAATCAAACCTACCAAATCTGTATGGATACCATGTGGCTTATTCTTCTGGATCAGTCATCCAAGAAGGTCCTTATCAAATGATTTCCTGAAGTTGGTGCAGAAAACACTCATTGCCCTACTCTCATCAATTACCACAGACCCACTCAAAAAAAACTTAAATCAAGTTTGTGAGATAAGGCCTCCTTTGCACAAAACAATGCTGATTACATAGAACAGCACAGCACAGGAACAGGCCGAACAATGCTGTTTGGCACATGCATTGTGGGCTCTAGGCCCTGATCCTGTGCTGTACTGTTGTCTGTTATATGAATATCCTCCCTTGAGATTTTCCTTAATCCTACTTGCCAAGGACATTTTGGTCAATTTTGGCCCTCCTGACTCCTTAGAACATAGAACAACACAGGAACAGGGTCTTTTGTCCACAATATCCATGCTGAACATACCGGATTAAATCACTCTCCTCTACTTGCACATGATACATTTTTGTTCTATTCAGTGCATATCCATGCGCCTATTCAAAAGCGTCTTTAAATACCACTATCAAGTCTGCCTCCATAATTACTCCTGGCAGCGGGTTACAGGCACTCACCAGTTTCTGTTTTAAAAATAAACTTGTCCTGTACATCTCCCTTAAACCTCCACCTTTCATCTTAAAGCTACGGCCTCTAGTATTTGACATATCATAGGAACAAGATTCTGACTGTCTACCATATCCAGGCCTGTCATGATATAATTTACTTCTAACGGTCTTCTCTCGGCGTCAATCCATGAACTCAATCCATATTTGCTCAACCTTACAGCTAATATCCTCTATCCAGGCGGCATTCTTGTAAACCTCTTCTGCACCGTCTCCAAAGCCTCCACATATTTCCTGCAATAGAGCGACTGGAACTACACACTGTACTCCACATCGAGCCTAACATAAGTCCTATAAAGCTGCAACATGACTTCCTGACTTTTTTTACTCAATGCCACGACCTAGGAAGGCAAGCATACCACATGCTTTCTTAACCACTCTATCTACCTCTTTCAAAGTCCAACGCATTATAGTTGCTCAGATTAAATTCCAATCTGCTATTACTCTGCCCATTTCTGTAGCATATATATTCCACTGTATGTTTTGACAGCCTTCCTCACTGTCCACAACTTTATCAAATTCGGTGTTGTCACATAAACTGAGATTCCAGTTTTGATTCCTATGGAACTAGTTCTGAATCCAAGCAGTTCTGAATCCAACAACCAATTCACCGTGGATCCCATACATCTTAACCTTCTGGGTCACTCTATCATATTTTATTAGCCAAGTATGTTTTGCAACATACGAGGAACGTCATTTGCCACACAGCCATAACAATAACAAGCAACAGGACACACAAAATACATTTTAACATTAACATCCACCACAGTGACTCCTTCACATTCCTCACTGTGATGGAAGGCGAAAAAATAGTTCAATCTCTCCCTCCTTTGTCCTCCAGCAGTCGGGGGCCTCTAACTTTCCGTTGACGGGACGATCTTGAATCCCGTAGCCGGCGGCGGGCCTTCCTCATCGGGGCGATCAAGCTCCTGCATCGGGGTGGGGGTGGGGGGGGGGGGATCTCAGCTTCCACGCGCCGGGTGATCTACCACAGTTCGGGGCTTGTCAAACGTCGTGCGGCATGGAGCTCCCGACTTGGTCTCAACCCGAGACTGCAAGCTCCTTGATGTTAAAGTCCGCAGATCGCATTGGAGAGTCGATCCCAGCCAAGGAATCACATGCTCAGATGGTAAGTCTACACCCCGCGGGGGCTCAAAGTCAGTCCCAGGCAAGGCCTCCAGCTCCACGATGTTAAGCCGCAGAGCGACCGGAAATACGATCCGGAAAACAATCGCATCTCTGGCAAGGTAGACATTACCTCTGTCAACGGCAGGAGAGATTTTCCCATATCTACATCCTTTATCTGCATCCACACAAATCATACCAGCAGCTTTCACATTCAAATCATTAAGTAAGGATCTTAGCACTGATCTTTCTCGGGCAAAGCTGGTCATACTTTTCTAGTCAGAAAAGCAACGCAAAAGCACTGTATACACTATCATTTTTTTGTACGTTTGAATTTGCAGATGAAACAGTCATCTCAGTTTTACGGAGGCTAACATGGAGTTACACAAAATTATGAAGCATATGAACAGGGTGGATGTTTCTTCTCTGAAGGTTGAGTCTGAAATTGCTTTGTAGAGAGAAAGGGGGACAGAGCACTTGTATATTTAAGACGTGGATAGATTTCTATATATTGATGAAATTGTGGGTTGTGAAGGAAGAGCAAGAAAGTGGAATTGGGGAATGTCATATGAGCCATGATCATATTGAAGAGCAGAACATTTGAGGTGCTGAATATCATGTTGATGCTTTTGGTCCTGCCAAATATACTTTCTGAATGATACTGGGTTGTTTAAAAGTAAAGCAATCACAACTGTAGTATTTTGACTGAAAACCTTAGGAATAATTAATTATGAATTATCTGCATTAATACGAGTCAAAATTGGCCAGATTCACTGGTGTACCTAGTAAATATCTATATCAAATATCTCTTGTTTCAAATAGTAGGTATTTAGCTTTTAATGTTTGTCACCTTTCAGCCAGTTTCAACATCTGATTGGAGGGGAATTCTCTTTCTTGCAAGTCACCAAGCAGAAATTTCTAACCCCACATCTTACAGATCAAAAAAGAAAATTATATATCTTATCAGAAGCTTGAATTCACCAAACCTAGTTAAAGTATTAAACATTTTTCATGAAATGCATTTATTTTGTTAACTTTACGACTTAAGTAGTTCTTGTATTTTTAATCACTTTTCTGAAAAAATACCATTCACATTTTCGAAAGCCAAAAGCATGATCACACCATATTGTTTTCTTTACTAATCTCTCTTTTTAAATAAACTTACGTTTTCTTTCTTTTTCTACAGCAATTTTGCACTTTTTCCACTCTTACAGTCCAAATATAAAATGTTAAATTGTCACAATTTGACATTATATTTGGCTGAACAGGGCCAATTTCCCTCCTGGTTTTATAACCTTTGAGCAAGCCATAGTATGCACCATGTAAAAGCAGATGCTGGTGAAGTACATTTAAGTGCATTGAGCAATTCCATATCATTGCACTTTTCAGGCAAAGGCCAAATAGAGTAAAATGTGATACAGTAGAAATGTGTAAACTGCACAGTTTGAATAGTATCTGAACTTTACCTGGTGTGTACTCTAGATCTTCTCTGAATTTTTGTTGTGTGGTGAATTTATAACATTTTACCTGGTGTCTAAAGGGTTATTTAGCTAATACAATTACTAAAGTTATACTAAAGTTACAATAACATTAACTGAAGTGTGAAATGGTTGGTATTATCTTCTGATGACAATAATGAGGTTTGCAATGTAAATAAGGTGAGAACTATGTTTTATCACGGTTCAGTATTTGCAATCAATATTACAAACTGTATTCTCAATTTTTGAAGAAACCATGTAGGTTATTTCTGTTTGATGCAAATTATCTGGTTTAACATAACATTGTGTTGGGGCAGTAATAATATAGGTGAGCATTCATTGAATTAAAGGAATAGATCATAAACTAGTTTGTGTGTTTGTTGTCCAAATACAGAAATAGCATTACTAATTAGCATCCTTTTCAGAATATTACAAAAGCTCCTTTCACTTCTACTATGCAATGGAACTTAATTGTGAGTTCCCATTGTAAAATATATGCCAGATAGCATTAAGAATAACCCCAATGGAATTTGGAAGCACATAAATGGAAAAACGATAACCAGAGAGAGAGTGGAGGAATCAAAGCGGTCAACACTGTGTGGGGCCACAGGAGACGCGTAAGGTCCTCAACGAGTATTTCTCCTCTGTTTTTACCCTGGAGAAAAATAGGACGGAGAAACTTGCAGTAGTCACTGGAAGTATCTTGAGAGCAGTTAGCGCAGAGGTGCTAAAGGTCCTAACGCGTATGAAGATGGAAAAATCTTCAGACATTGGCCTGATCAGATATTTGTGAGGATGCTGTGGGAAGCTAGAGAGAAAATTGCAGGTGCATTTGCGGAAATTTAAGAGGAGTCATTAAATATAGGCGACATGCCGGCAGACTGGAGGGAGTCAAATGTTGTGCCTCTATTCAAG
Organism: Rhinoraja longicauda; assembly: GCF_053455715.1. Lineage (NCBI taxonomy): Eukaryota > Metazoa > Chordata > Chondrichthyes > Rajiformes > Arhynchobatidae > Rhinoraja > Rhinoraja longicauda. The sequence goes on from NC_135993.1 coordinate 12,767,697, forward strand.
AAGAGCTGCAGGGAAAAGGCAGGGAACAGGGCTTAGCATCTGTTGTCAGGAAGTTACTTGAGAGTATTTTGAGGGACAGGATATACATGCACTTCGAAGGAAAACTTTTTCAGTCAGAGAGTTGTAAATCTGAGGAATTCTCTGCCTCAGAAGGCAGTGGAGGCCAATTCTCTGGATACTTTCAAGAGAGAGCTAGATAGAGCTCTTAAAGATAGCGGAGTCAGGGGGTATGGGGAGAAGGCAGGAACGGGGTACTGATTGAGAATGATCAGCCATGATCACATTGAATGGTGGTGCTGGCTCGAAGGGCTGAATGGCCTACTCCTGTTGTCTATTGTCTATTGAAAAGGGCTGATTAGGGATAGTCAATATGGTTGTATACGTGGGCAGGACTTGTCTTACGAATCTGAGTTTTTTGAGGATGTGACCAAAAAGGTCGATGTAGGCAGAGCTGAAGACGTATACATACATTTCAGTAAGGCGTTCGTCAAGGTTTTGCATGGTAGGCTGCTTTGGAAGGTTAGTTTCCATGGGATTCAAGGAGAGATAGCTGAATGGATAGAAAATTGGCTTCATGGAAGGAAGCAAAGGGAGATGGTGGAAGGTTGTTTCTCAGACTTGAGGCTTGTGACTAGTGGTGTGCCTCAGGGATTAGTGCTGGACCCATTGCTATTTGTCATCTATATTAATGATTTGGCTGAGAATGTACATGGCATGGTTAGCAAGTTTACAGATGACACAAAAGTGGATGGTATTGTAGATAGTAAAGATCAAGCGACCTGTTTGTGCTTTGGCAAGGAGGGGAAGGATAAGATCAGATGTGGGAGAAATAGATGAGATGTGCTCAAAGACTCCCTCTATAAGATAGTAGAGGGGAAGATACAGAAATAAGGAACTGTAGGATACAGTTCAGGAAGATGGAAGACGTTTTAGAGGTACCCGTGAGGAATGTCTCAACGCGATATCAAATGCAACAGTGCGAGAGGAAATTAAATGGAATGGAGTCGCTGAAGGAGGCAGTGGAAGGAAGTATAGTCAATGTAGTTGTGAGTCTGAAAGATTATGATGGATTCGCTGAGATAGAAGGAAATGGAAGATTCAGAAATATTTTTTTCTGGGAGAGATGCAATCAAAGGTGATGATTAAAAGTTGTTGGGGTATCAGGGGGGAGAAATCAATGCTGGAAAAATGAGATGCGAGACTGGAGTGGTTTTGCATTAGAACTCTTTGGATTTGATGTTGAATGCTGAAGCATTTAAGAGTGGATGAGAATATTTGTAGAGGGGCAGCTCCTTCCGCATCTTGTAAAGAGAAAGTAGATTGTTTGGTGGTGACATATACATTTCAAGAACATAGCCTAGATTTGCAAATCATTAATTTAGATAATTGTATGGTTAATCATTGTAAGTTGCCAACAGCATTGAAATTATCCTGCCAGCTAATTAACCATCACTCTGTCCTCTTGGGCTTTGCATCTATATGATGCTTATCACTTGCAGTTAGCTTAGTGTTGCGCAAAAAAAATCTATAGTTTTATTGTGCAGGAAAATAATTTTTAACCCCAGTCAAATATATTAATGACAGTTTTTGAGATGTTTTGGACAACTCAGCCACCCTTGAGCATGTCATTCTTCTTCCTGAGACAATTTCCTTGTTGGAATAAATAAGATTATGTTGTTTGCTCTCAGGGCAAGCTAGTTTTGCTCAGTACAGTATTGGAGTGGCTCCCTAAATAATTTCCATTTCAATTGTTTTCCCTAACCCAACATCTCCAATCTCTGATGGACTTCCGCTCCCTTCTCCCACCTTGTGATCTGTTGAAGACCCATTGGAGGCTTCAATTTTTCCCTCAGTATTTACATTGGCCCTGGAATACTCTTCCACCTCCATGCTCCATACCCCCAATGTAAAGCATATGATCCTGACATAAAACATTAAACAGTATAGCACAGGAACAGACCCTTTGGCCTACAATGTGCCGGCAATCCATGATGTTAATTCAAGCAGCACATCTGCCTGTACATGGTCTGTAATCCATCATTTGCTGTTTAAATGTGCTTGTCTAATGGCTCTTAAGCATTGCTATTATATCAACTTCCTCCACCTCCCCAGGCCCAATGTTCCAGGCACGACCACACTACTTTCCCCCCTCATCTTAGTATATGACATTTCTACTCTGCGAAAAGAACTCTCATAATTTTGTATACTTCCAACAGGTCACTCCTCAGTGTCTGAGGCTCCAGGGAAAACAATCCACGTTTGTCCACCATCACTGGGGTATCAGTGATATCTTCCACTGCTACCATAGTGGGAACACAGCCACCTTTCCCCCATCACACAATGTACAATATACAATGTACTGTGCCTTCACTCACATCTATGCCCCAACCAACCCCTTCCAGCCACAGTGCGGGCTGACTGGACTTAAGCTCCTTGAATTCAATCTCAGATCCACTATCAGATAGCAGTTAACTTATTAGATAACATGTTAGGCAAAGGATCATTCCTGGTTGTGATAAGTCTGTGCCCTTTAGTCTCAAACACAACTTAAGTTTGCAGCATGGGTTCTGTGACTGGAATAATAATGCTTTGTAGCAAGACAGCCATTCAGCAGACCTTTTGAAATCACCTAGATCTCCTCTTTAAATTTCAAATGTATATATCAACAATCAACAGTTCAGCACCTCATTTATTGGAGAGTATATGCTTTCATAATTTTGTCTGATATTTTGATGTGTCAAGAGATTATTTGTGAAACTCATCATATTTGGCCTTTTTTACACGCAGTCTTCTCAAGGAGGAGGGCACAGAACCCTTTTGTATGGTCATGCTATTCTACTCAGGCATTCTCATAGTGGCATGGTAAGTAAACCATATTAGATTCATTTTTTGAAAAAAAATTGTTACCATTGTCCTTGTAAAAGGTTTTCCTTCCCCTAAATGGTTTGCTTTGAGCAAGATTCAGTCAAGTGCATAGCCGTTAAGAGTGGAGAAAAAAAACTGATTTGAATAGCTCCTCCAGCATTTTTTCCTCATAAACTTAAATATTCCACTTCACAAAATTCACTCCAAAGCGATTGTTATATGTTTGCTAAGCACTACTATTGCACCTATCATTTGAAGTTAATCTTTAAGCCCGACCTGAGGACGTAGTAATTCATTAAAATCTGTTCTATCTGTTGTGATGATATTTTTTGTAGCTTGAAATATATTTGAATTAATGAACTTCAGTCAATATAATTATTTCAAATTTGTAATGAACTTTAATATTTTTTAAAAATAGAAATGACATTTTGAGAAGTGTGTATTTTTTACTGAGATGGATGTGACGGAAATATTCCTGTCAGGAAAAGGACAATGGTACATGCTCCTTGACCCTTCTTCCCCATTGAATATGATCACAACTGCTCTGATTGTAACTTCAACTCTACATTCCTGTTTACATCTGGTAATGTTTACCCCTTGCATATCGACAATCTATCCACTTCAGCCAAAAAAATTCAATGATTCTTCTCAATTGGTCTTTGAGAAAATGAGTTTCCAAGACTCATCAACTTCTGAGAAAAGCAATTTCACCCTCTCTCTCTCTTAATTCCATTTTGAACTGTGAACTCAGGTTCTCGATTCTTCCACAGAAACCTCTCATCATGTAATGAGGGTGTTCATTCGCAATGAAGCTTGCTAATTTGTTCAAACATCAAAAAAACATAGTCCTGCCCACATTTAAATGGGAATTGTCCATTTAATTGTTGTGCTGTAACATGGTCCCTAGAGTGTTGGTTAATGTGAAGGAATAGAATCTATAGACTTGAATTTTTGCTATTTCCATATTTGCAGGCATAACTCTTACCATCATTTTATTTCCAGTATTTATGTTGTTTGACAACCTCGAGGTCTCTAACAGATAAATTATCCTTTGATGTTGGACTGCAAGAAGATGCTTCAGGTATTTTTGAAAATGTATTATGTTTTAATTGATTGGCTATTTCTGTTTTATAAGGTATGGGACAGAATTGGTTAAAACCTTCCTTGGTTCAAAAGAGAAATGGCATTAATAGCAATTTTCATCCTGTTCTCAGAGCCTTTTGTTGAAGTTTGAGTTGGAATTTTGCAGACGCTTAGCGAAAATTATTGGCTGCGATATTTATTTACAGAAAAATGAAAACGTTAATTCTGAATCTGATAATGCTTTGTCATCAAAAATATACTGCTGTCCTGAGCAGAATACAAGAAATAAAAAGATGATTTGTGGGATATAACAAAGTTTCATAAAGGAAAAATATTGATCAAATTGTACTTTGCATTTTCTCATATACAATGTATATTTGTTTTAATTTTTAAACGTGATGAAGATGTTAATGGGGAGACTAACTGTAATTTTAAATGAATGTAGGTGGGGCAGGAGACACATCTTGATTTCTGTCATAAAGATGTGCTTTGAATTTGAGTACATTTTTAGAACAGTTTTTTAATACATTATAAAGTGCAAGGGAATTGGTAACATGAAACTCACTGATATGATATGTGCAGGGGAAGCTTGCTGGTGGACTATTCATCCAGCCTCCAAACAGAGGTCGGAAGGTGAGAAAGTACGTGTAGGTGATGACCTCATCCTTGTTAGTGTTTCCTCTGAAAGATATCTGGTGAGTGTATTTTTTAAGTGTAGAGAAGTTAATTGCAATTAGCCTTTAATGCTATCATGACTATGTCTTATTTATTCTGAATGCAAAATAGAAATAACTGAATATGGTGGTGGAAATTTAAGATAAATATTTATGTAAAAATAATTTGAGGAAATTTTAAAAATCCGTTTGAATATTTGGGCAATGGATTTAAGTGAATTTTAAGTAAAACTAGACCAAGTTGCATCAACACCTCTCCTGCATTGGTGCAACTCCCTGCCCCCTTCCCGCCCCCCCTTCCCTGCCCCCTTCCCGCCCCCCCCCCCCTCCCTCTCCCCCCGAAATTACTGGTAGTATTCAATAGACCAGGCAACATCAGTGGGAATAAAAGAAGAGTTACCGTTTCAGGTCAATGACCCTTCGTCAGATCTCTATTCCGACGGGTTTGATGAAGGGCCTTTGACCTGAAATGTTAACTAACTGTCTTCCCAGAGATGCAGCCTGTCCTGCTTAGTATTTCAATGGTTCAATGGTACTTTATTTGTCACATGTGTGGAGGTACAGTGAAATTATTTTGTGTATTGTAGAAGTATCACTATCCATAACGTCTTAGATACATCTTAGATAAGCATCTCAGATACAGTACAATTGTGTGGTAGCAGTACATTGAGACAGTTTACAGAGTCCAGTTTACAGAATCCCATTTTCAAGTCCCAGTTATTATAGGTGAAGAGTTCTTAACCTGAGCATGAAGGCATATTGGCCAGGCTTGGTTGTTGGAATCCTTCACTGCTCTGTGCCGCTGCAGGCTGCGTCCACTCCACATGCTAGGCTCTTGGAGCGCACCCCCCCCCCCCCCAGTCCAGCCAAGCCCCAGGCCGCTGTAGGGCCTCCAGTGGCCCACTCCACCGATGAGGCACTGCACTGCCTCCTGCAGCTGGTCCACTGTTCGACTCCGATTCCCACCTGGGGCGAGCAAGGCCTGGGCTTGGTGGCTTCTCTCTCCGGACGGGTTCCTGGTTCCGCAGCGGGAAAACCAGGACTGATGTCAGATATGCCTGGGCGACCTTTAGGCATTTTCCGTTTTTGTACCAAAGTATGGATGCAGTTCAGCAATAAGGAGGATGTTAATAAACCCGCTGAATCATTAGCAAATAAAGTGCAATGTAGTTATGGAGAGGCACATATTGCCAGGAGAATAGGGACGCCACATTACCTGAAAGATTAAGTCTAGCTGGGGTGAAAGAATTTTTCTCAAGGTACAAATGCACCAATCACAAAAAATGGTGCAATAGGTTAGCGACGGTTTATTTCCAGAAAAATACATTTTTTTAAATGTGGCATATTATGCTAAACCTTTATTGAACTTTGGTTAGACACACTTGGTGTATTGTGACAGCTCTTGCTGTATTATTAGAGAGGGGACAGCAGCACTGTGGACCTGCAGAGAATCTTTACAAAGATAGTATCGGACAAGCTTATCAAGGAAAATAAAGAGCTTGAGTCTTTTTTCTCTCTCAAAGGGTTAATGTAATAGAGATCTTTAAATTGATAGTCAAACTTATAAAGCATGGAAACTGGCTCTTTGGCACAATTCATCAATGCCAACCAAGTTGTCTACCTGAGCTAGTCCCAGTCACCTGTATTTAGCACATATCGCTTTAGAATGTTCTTATCCATGTGCCGGTCTAACTACCTTTTAAATGTTCTAATCGTAATCACGTCTCCAGCTTCTTTAACAGCTCATTCCAGATACCGATCACCATCTGTGGAAAAGGTTGTCCCTTGGGTCCCATTTAAATCATCACTTCTTAGCTTACACCTTTGCCCTCTTGTTTTAGCGTCCTCTCCCATGTAAAAAACTGTGACCATCCACCTTATCTATGACTCTCATGATTATATTCCTCAAATGTCACATGTGCGAAGTGCGAACGTTCAGTAAAACTTTTTTCTTACAAACAGTCCAGTAGAGTATTGCCATACATAAGCACATCGCCGATTAGCAAAGTGTACAGAAATAGTCAACTGATCCCGCATGCAATAGGCACCATATTTTGAAGCCATTTTCAAAGTTCAGTCTGCGTTGTAGTTGTTATGAGTGGTGCCTGTTCCTGGTAAGCCCCTGGCCGCTGTGGCCTCTAGCCGTCAGCATCCTTGGACGTGTGGATCGGCCAGAGATCCAACTCACTTTACCTGTCCTCACCCTGCCCGTCCATCTTTGTGCCCCGGGGGGGGGGGGCCTCCCGCAGCCAGCCTTAAAGGCTAGACCTTGGTTCTCTCTCCTACCGGCTTTTCTCCTTGCTGGTTGTGTCTGTTGTCATTGATGGCTCCAAGCTCAGGGGACGAGCAGGGGTCGCGGGGGACCGGCACGGTGGGGTCCCCTTGCAGTCTGGTCTGCCGGGTCTTGCATTCATCCGCGGGGGACCGGCAATTGATTATTGTAAAAATTGGTCAATGTGAAAATTACTTTCTCTCAATCTTGTGTAGGTTATGGAAGATACGGTACTGACATTTTTTTCTGTATATCTTTAATAGCATTTATCTTGTGCCAGCGGAGATTTACAAGTGGATGCCTCTTTCATGCAGACTCTTTGGAATATGAACCCTATCTGCTCAGGCTGTGAGCTTGCTGAAGGTTAGTAATAAATTGTAACATGAGGTGGAAGGAAAAATAATCCGTTCATTGCAAATTATACTAATTCATAGTAGAACACCAGAAAGACGAAGTGCAGTCTAGATGTCTGTTCGATGAAGGCATGCGCTCTGTGCACTATGGCTTGCTGGAGCTCCCGGTTGCTAACCATTTTAAATTTCCTTACCATTTCCATATCGCCTTTTCGTTTTCACTTCCTTCATTGCCAGAGTTTGGCTACTCTCAAACTGGAAGAACAGCTTCTCGTATCTGCTTGGGTAGCTTACAACCTAATGATATGAGCGCTGAATTCGCCAATTTCAAGTAAGAACTCCCCCACCTCTCCTCTTTCCCCTGCCCCCTCGCTCCCTCCCCCACCTCGATGTGAGTACATTTCTGCCACCTCCCTGCTGCTCTCCCCCTCCTCTTCCATCAGTCATCTCCCATCCCTGATCCTCATATTTCAATTTTATCCCACCCTTTTCCCTTCTCCATCCCCTTCCACCCATATTTTTCCCTCTGGCTTTACATTTCACTTAAAATTTCCTTATATGATGCCATTTTGTCTGCTTTTCACCTTTAGTCTTTGTCACTCCAACCCTCAACTGAATCCATCTGCCACTTGTGTATGAGAAAAACTGCAGATGCTGGTTTAAATCGAATGTAGGAACAAAATGCTGGAGTAACTCAGCCGGTCAGGCAGCAACTCGGGAGAGAAGGAAAGTGTGATGTTTCGGGTCAAGACCCTTCTTCAGACACTCGGGAGAGAAGGAAAAGGTCTCGACCCGAAACGTCATGCTTTCCTTCTCTCCCGAGATGCTGCCTGACCCGCTGAGTTACTCCAGCATTTTGTGTCTACATCTGCCACTTGCCAGGCTTTGCTCCACTCCCTCCATGCCCAGCTGTCTTCCCCTTTACAACATTCAGTCTGAAGAAGGGTGTCAATACAAAACACCATCTGTCCATTCCCTCCACAGATGTTTCCTGACCCACTGAGTTTCTCCAGCACTTTCATTTTTTGCTGAAGATTCCAGCATCTGTAGTTTCTTGTATCTAAAATATTTTGATGAGCAACACAATTAGAAGGCTGTGCAAAATGTAATGTTGTTCAGCCAAAAATAGAAGAAATATCAAGAACATCTTAAAATGTTCTTGTAATTATTTTCTATTAAAATGAGCTAAAGTTGTAACTACTTTTGTGTGCTTTCAAACAAAATTAAATCTCTTGGCATATGTAATGCTTTGGAAGTGTATTGTGGTACATTTTGAACATGGGATTGGAGGCAAGGATGCTGTTGCTTGAGAGAAATGATAACAGCCAGAACAAGAATGTCGCTGCTTATCAAAAATGTTAGCTTGGGGACAGAGCAGATGGTGAGTTAATGAACAGTGCTTACAGTGTAGTGTAAATCCACCCACATTGAGTGTATAATGGGAATCACGACAGTGTGTTAGGATCATTATTTCATATGGAGGTTTTGTTTAATTGTATTTCAAAATACCTGGTCACACTATTCATGGAAGTACTTCACAGAACATTATGATGAAGACTGATGATTCCATGCAGTTGAAAATATCTGAACAATTTCATTAATGATAAATATATTGGCAAGAGTAAATGTAAGTTAAGCTTAAAATGCGCAACTCTTAAAGAACTATAGCAACGTTTCTCAACCTTTTTATCCTTGCGGAACCCTTGAAATCATTTTCATATCTCAGGGAACCCCCTACATAAAAATTATTATATATATTTATTAATCTCTTTCTTTCTCTTTCATAAACTTATTTGTAAGGCAAACATAATATATTTTTCTGATAACTGGTTTAAGCAAAAAATAACTTACATTTTTCTCAAATTTATTGACAATGCAAAAAAAAACCTGAAATCAAACTGTTTGAACATAAACTTTTCATAAACTAACAAAAATAAACATAAACATACTTACATTTTTTAAATTCGTATAACATCCCTAAATAATGGGCAAAAATGACTAAATAACATGTGTGAATGAGGAACTGTACCTGCACTCCAGGAAGCACAGACAGGACTGATGGAGACCGTGCATGCATCTGTACTTGAGATAGTCACTTGATGATACACGAATCCATCAAGTACAGCTCCTATCCACTGACCACTAAAGGCCGTTTTACACTGGCGCCGTATAGACGTCGCTAAATATATTCCCTATGATTATTATACTTTAAAATGATATCATATCATATCATATATATACAGCCGGAAACAGGCCTTTTCGGCCCTCCAAGTCCGTGCCGCCCAGCGATCCCCGTGCATTAACACTATCCTACACCCACTAGGGACAATTTTTACATTTACCCAGCCAATTAACCTACATACCTGTACGTCTTTGGAGTGTGGGAGGAAACCGAAGATCTCGGAGAAAACCCACGAGACAGGAAGACTTTATTATAATATCCAAGAATTTTCCAAGAATATGCCATATGTGTATAATAAAATTACGAATATGAAATTAAACATCAAAATGACTCAAAAATACATTTACATAAAATTAGCCTATTTATCACTTTCTCTCGGAACCCCTCGCGCCCTCTCGTGGAACCCTAGGGAATCGCTGATCTATAGAGCTGTGAAAAAGAATCTTAAGTGGATTATTGAACTGTCAGGAAAAGGGAGTACAGTGAAGATTTACCATGTTGAATCTTGGGATATTGTTTTGTTGTATGAGGAGAGGATAATCAGGTTAGGATTGTTCTGTGGAGACGCAAAGGGCTGCAAATCCTGGAATATTGAGCAAAACACAGTTGGAGGAATTCAACGGACCAGGCAGCATCTGTGGAGGGAAATAGAAAGGAGTTTAGAAAAATAGTGATATCATCAAAATATACAAAATTCTTCCAGAACTTGACACGGTATATACAAAGTTAATGCTTCCCATGACCGTGTCGTCTAGAACCAGGGGTCATGGCATTAAAATAAGAGGCCAGCCTTTAAGAACAGAGCTGAGAAAAATATTCTTTGCCTAGGACAATGTTTTTTTAGAATTTGCAACCCGAGAGGGCTGCAAAGAATCAAGAATTTATAAAGAGTAGTCGAAAGAGTAGCAGGCAGTTGAATTTTAAATTATAAAGTCTACTCCACCATTCAATCATGGCTGATCTATGTTTCTCACCTAACCCCATTCTCCTGCCTTTCCCCATAACCCCTGAAACCAGTACTAATCATGAATCTATCTATCTCTGCCTTAAAATATCCATTGACGGCCTCCACAGCCATCCGTGGCAAAGAATTCCACAGATTCACCACCCTCGTACTAAAGAAATTTCTCCTCATCTTCCTACAATAACGTCCTTTAATTCTGAGGCTATGGCCTATAGTCCTGGACTCTCCCACGTGGAAACATCCTCTCCACATCCAGTCCATCCAAGCCTTTTGCTATTCTGTACGGTTCAATGAGGTCCCCCCTCATTCATCTAAACTCCATTGAGTATAGGCCCATTGCCATCAAACGCTCATCATATATTAACCTACAGAGAGTTGTGAATCTGTGGAATTCTCTGCCTCAGAAGGCAGTGGAGGCCAATTCTCTGGATGCTTTCAAGAGACAGCTGATAGATCTCTTAAAGATAGCGGAGTCAGGGGGTATGGGGAGAAGACAGGAACGGGGTACTGATTGTGAATGATCAGCCATATCACGTTGAATGGTGGTGCTGGCTCGAAGTGCCGAATGGCCTACTCCTGCATCTATTGTCTGATGTCCATTGTCTACCCATCCCTGGGATCATTCTTGTAAACCTCCTCTGGACTGTCTCCGGATCCAGCACATCCTTCCTCAGATATGGTGCCCAAAATTGCTCACAATATTCCAAATGTGGCCTGACCACCTTTTGGAGCCTCAACATTACATCCCTATTTTTGTTTACAAGCCCTCTCAAAATAAATGCAAGCATTGCGTTGCTTCCTTACTACCAATTCGACTTGCAGATTAACCTTTTGGGAATCCCGCACCAGCTCTCCCAAGTCCGTTTGTACCTCCGATTTCTGGATTATCTTCCCATTTAGAAAATAATCTACGCCTTTATTCCTACTACCTAACTGCATGACTCCACACATTGCTACACTATATTCCATCTGCCACTTCCTTGCCCACTCTCCCAACCTATCCAAGTCCTTCTGCAGAGTCCCTGCTTTCTCTATACTCCCTGCCCCTCCACCTATTTTCATATCATCTGCAAACTTAGCCACAATGCCTTCAATCCCCTCATCCAATTCGTTAATGCGCAACGTGAAGGGCAGCAGCCTCAGCACCGAGCCCTGCTGAACTCCGCTAGTTACTGGCAGCCAACCTGAAAAAGCACCCTTTATTGCCACTCTGCCTTCCAGCCAGCCTGATATCCATGCTAGTATCTGTTCTTTGATACCATAGGCTCTCATCTTCCTTAGCAGCCTTCCATGTGGCACCTTAACAAAGGATTTCTGAAAATCTAGGTCAACAAAAGCTACTGCCTCTCCTTTGCCAGTCTTGCTATTTACTTCTTCAACAAATTTCAGCAAATTTGTCAGGCAAAACATCCCCTTCACAAAGCCATGCTAACTTAGGCCTATTTTGTTGTGAACTTCTAAGTACTCCGTAACATCATCCTTTATAATGGACTCTAAATTCTTACCAACCACCGAAGTCAGATTAACTGGCCTATAGTTCCCACTATTCTGCTTTGCTCCCTTCTTATGCAGTGAGGTAATATTGGCAATTTTACAATCAAAGACAATAGACAATAGGTGCAGGAGTAGGCCATTCGGCCCTTCGAGCCAGCACCGCCATTCAATGTGATCATGGCTGATCATCCACAATCAGTACCCTGTTTCTGCCCTCTCCCCATACCCCCTGACTCCGCTATCATTAAGAGCTCTATCTAACTCTTTCTTGAAAGCATCCAGAGAATTGGCCTCCACTGCCTTCTGAGACAGAGAATTCCACAGATTTACAACTGAGTGAAAAAGTTTTTCCTAATCTCTGTTTTAAATGGCCTATCCCTTATTCTTAAACTGTAGCCCCTCGTCCTGGACTCCCCCAACATTGGGAACATGTTTCCGGCTTCTCGTGTGTCCAATCCCTTAATAATCTTATGTTTCAATAAGATCCCCTCTTATTCTTCTAAACTCCAGTGTATACAAGCCCAGTCGCTCCAGTCTTTCAACATACGACAGTCCCGCCATTCCGGGAATTAACCAAGTGAACTTACGCTGCATTCCCTCAATAGCAAGAATGTCCTTCCTCAAATTTGGAGACCAAAACTGCACCCAATAATCCAGGTGTGGTCTCTCTAGGGCCCTGTTCAACTGCAGAAGGACCTCTTTGCTCCTATATTCAACTCCTCTTGTCATGAAGGCCAACATGCCATTAGCTTTCTTCACTGCCTGCTGTACCTGCATGCTTACTTTCAGTAAAGAGAGAGTGAGCGACAGAGAGAGAGAGACGCACACACGTTGCATAATAACACCCTTCCACCACTACCCTCTGTCTTCAACCGTTTAGCATCTTGTTTCCATCCTCTAACTCCAAGCATAAATTCCCATTATCCTTGACCTCGTACAAGTCTTTTGCACAAAGGAAGTCCCAGTCAGTATTGGGGAATTTAAAGTTACCCATTAAGACAACCCTGTTGCTTTTGCATCTTGAATTGACACTATGTGAAGATGCTATCAGTGATCAGAATGGTATATGAAATGTGAAGGGATCAAAATGTCTTGGTGTGGAAGTGTGCAGGATTATTGAGGACTGCCATGTGGTCAGTTGGGCCAGGGGTCAGAATTTTCAGTGATGTGCATTGTATGTTGGGGTAGGGTTGGTGATTAGGGTGTGATGGGTGTTGTTGGGTTAAGATTCAAGAAATAAACTGAATAATTTACCTCTCAGTATTACAGTAAACCCTTGTTTTAACGGACCCCTTTATAATGGATTTTGGTTATAATGGACGGACCTGCCAACCCAACCCCAACTCGCACCATCTCCACATCCACTTACAGCCCGGGCTTCAGAAGCCACGCCCGACTCGCAGGGTGCACCATCGAGCCCTTCTTCACCCACTGCACGGTTGTTGTTGCAGCTGATGTTGTGATCCCTGAGGACAGTGCTTTCTGCAGGCCACTGCGAACAACAGGAGGACACGTGGAGTACCCCCATCTCTCACCAGTTGCTGCTGCTGCTTCTGCTTCCTACTCGACTGTCGATCAGTCCACTTGGCCTCTTCCTCTCCCCACTCCCCCCCCCCCGCCCACCTCCTCCTCCCCTGGAGTCGCTGCCTTACTCCTCCTTGGAAGCTGCAGTTGGTGAGAGGGAAGAGAGCCCCAGGGTGACCGAAAGCATCCTGTCGTTGGCAGCGGCTTGAAGAAATCGCTGCCCACAGGGGTTACAAAGTGAGCCGCAACAACAGCTGTGTGAAGTGGTGAAGAAGGGCTCACTGCTGACCAGTGGCATTGATGCCTAGTTTTAAGATAAAATGACCCAACATGCTGAAGTAACTCAAAAGACTGAAGTACAAATGATGGTTAATACATAAAAGGGTCCAGACATCTCCTATCCAAGTTCTTCAGAGATGCTGCCTGACCTGCTGAGTTAAGGGGCTGTCCCACTTAGGCGATTTTTTTGGCGACTGCCGGCGACTGTCAAAGTCGTAGCAGATCGCCAAACTTTTCTTTTACCCGACGACAATGACCACGACAATGCCGAGTCAGGTCGGGATTACAGCATCTTCTGAAACATCGCAAAAATTCCCCCGCTGTCACTGGTTCTCCGGCGTCCTGGTTTTCGCTGAAATCACTGACAAGTCGGTAAGTACTTGAGAGTTTTGAACTATAACACCTTGTACAATCGCTTAAAAACCAAGCTTCACTGTAACAAGGAATAAACCGGATTTACTTCCAGTTTACTATTAGCTGTATTAAAAATATATATTTTAAAAGTGGTTCAGTGGATTTTTATGAAAAGTGTGTCGGCATTCTTTGAAAATGTAAGGGAGATGCATATCTGGTTTCTGGGTTGAATATCTGGGTTTGGAGCCCACTTTAAATGTAATGGCTGAGGCCAAAAACATCGCAAAAATTCCCATGCTTACCTGACCGTCAAACTGTCGCCTCCAATCTACCTGTCAAATATCCTGATGGTAAATAAATTGGTTAAACACAAGCATTTTATGGTATTTTAAAATGACTTTACTTATTTTAATATCATGTGCTTCTAAATGCATCTTAAGAGAACCTATCAAACCTGGGGACAGCAGGCGACAGCGACCGCAATAAGCAACGATACCTGGCGACAAGCCAGCTGTCGCCGAGAGATTTCAAACCGTTTGATTTCTCAGCGACGCACCGAGATCCACTACGATCTACTACGATCTTTGGAAGACTCCTCACGATCATGCCCGCGACACCCCGGTGAACTGTCGGCGACAGCCTAGTCGCCGGCAGTCACCTTAAAATCGCCTAAGTGGCACAGGCCCTTTACTCCAGCACTTTGCGTCCTTTTGTGTATTAACCATCATCTGTACTTTGTTTCAACAACATACAATGATAATACCTACTCGGTTATAATGGACAATCAGTAATAACAAACACCATTCCCCTCATCATGGTCCGTTATAATGAAGGTGTACTGTGTAGTTTTGCACTGTGTTACTAAGACCTACTTATCTCCAGAGTACCCGATAACAGTTGCCCTTGGGACAATGTCCGATGCACCTGTTAGAAATTATATCAGTGGTGCAAGCAGGTTGTGCTAGGAACATTCTGTTGAATTTCCAGCTTAATGTGTCCTCAAACTGAGATGACATTTTTCACTTTTTGAAAAAATACTGTTTGAGACACAAGAGACTTCAGATGCTGGGATCTTGAGCAAAAAACAAAATGGTGCAGGAACTCAGCATGCCATCAGCATCTGTGGAGGAAAATGGACAAATGACGTTTTGGGTTGGGACCCTACTTCAGACTGATGGCGTAGAGGAAGGAAAGCTGGTAAATTGAAAGGAAGAGGTAAGTCAAAAACTGGCAAGTGATGGGTGGATTTAGGTGTGAAGGGGGTAATTGGCAGATGGGTGGAAATAGTAACAAAGGCTAGAGATGAAATGGAGACATAGGGTGCAGATGTGGAATCGGATAACCATTGAAGTGGAGGACTGAAATGTAAAACTGAAGGGAGGTCTAGTGGATGGCAGGGTACAGGCTGTGGAGGTGGGGAGTGTGGGCAAGCGGGGCGGGGAGAGACTAGAAAGGAGTGGGAAATGATTGGAAGGACGAGGGGAAAGGAACCAGGGCAGTGGTTAAAATGGGTTGCAACCAGGAGCTCCAGCAGGCCTTGGTGGTTAGGCCACATATTCAGCAAAACAGTCAACTCGTCCACTAGTTGACGAGTCTTGCTGAATTAGAGGAGGCAACATCAGTAGCACCAAATGCAATGGGCCAGATTGGACGATGTGCACGTAACCACTGTCTCAGCTGAAAGCACTGTTGGAGTGCCTGAATGGAGGTGAGAGGAGGTATAGAGATAGGTGTTACATCTCCTGTGGCTGCAGGGGATGTGCATGGGGAAGGGTCGAGTTGGGTGTAGAGGGATGAGTGAACAAAGGAGTCATGGAGTGAGAGCTCTCCGTAGGAATTGGTGGAAATGGGAAGACAACTTTTTGTTGCATTTGCTGTAAAGAGAAAACAGTATTATCCTAATTAATTTCTAAGCATCTGTGTTTTATTCATTATTTTATGAATATGGCAGTTGCCACCTGTGCTTGGAATTCATTTCTGTAATATGTGGTAATTGCACTTGTACTTCAAAGAAGTAGGTCTCCTGTCATTGCAATGGAAGCTTTTGAATTCTGACATATTTAGATTTACAAAGCTATCTTATTAACTACCCTACTTTGAGTCAAGAAAACAATAAAGCTCATAAGCTTGTATCCAAAAGCATGAAATACAGTCAGTGTAAATGACATGAACATAAACTGAAATATGAGGTTCAAAGTTTGAAGAGTATCAAAACAATAATGGTTTTAACAATTTCTTCCAGTTTACGGTGTACTGCTCCTTGCTGTTTTGTATGTATTTGTTTGTTTGTTTGTGTTGTCTGCGGTAATCCCACAAAGATCACTGTCACGAGAGAGGTACTCCTTAACATCAGATATACGGTACGTTCATATATCGTTCCGGATTTCTCTCACTCGCTGGATTATTTGGACATACTTGTCGGCGGGGCTGTGGCTATGGCTGCGTTCAAGGTCTTGAAATGGAGGGGGACCCGTGGGAAGCGCTCTGGAGCACTCGCCCGACTCCGGCGACGAGGATTACGCACACTGCTCCCGAGTATATTCATCACAAATCTACGTTCTCTCAACAACAAAGTGGACGAACTGCAACTCCTGTGCCACACTAACAAGGACTTCTCTCGAGCCGCTGCCCTGTGCTTCACCGAGACCTGGCTGTGTGAGTCGACCCCGGACAGCGCGCTGCAACTGGCTGGCTTTCAACTACACGGAGCGGACCGCGACACAGAGGCAGCAGGGAAATCTAGAGAAAGTGGAATATGCTTCTACACTAACCAGGACTGGTGCAGCGACATCACGGTACTGTGTAACTTCTGTTCCCCCAATCTAGAATCATTCTTTATAAACTGCAAACCTTTTTACTCTCCGAGGGAATTTACCTCTTTTATTCTCGCTGGAGTTTACATCCCCCCCCCCCCCCAAGCCTGCGTACGTGAAGCGCAAACGCAACTCGCTGACCAGGTATTGAGGGTAGAGAGTGACTTCCCAGTCTCCATGGTTATTGTTTTGGGGGATTTTAACAAGGCCAACCTCAGTCGTGAGTTCCCAACGTACAGACTTCATGTTACCTGCCCCACCAGAGGGGAGAGGACACTTGATCACTGCTACTCTTCAATCAAGAACGCATATCGCTCTGTTCCCCGGGCGGCTCTAGGTCTCTCTGATCATTGTTTAGTTCACCTTATTCCGACCTACAGGCAGAAACTAAAATCTGCTAAACCTGTGGTCAGAACAATGAAAAGGTGGACAAGCGAGGGCATTGAAAAACTACAGTGCTGCTTTGACTGCACTGATTGGAATGTGTCCTGGGAAGCAACCACATGCCTCGATGAGTACACAGACACTGTGACATCCTATGTCAGCTTTTGCGAGGACAGTTGCATTCCCACGAAGACCCGGATCTGGTTCAACAACAACAAGCCCTGGTTCACAGCAGAACTCAGACAGCTCCGCCAGTCAAAAGATGAGGCCTACAGGAGTGGGGATACAGACCTCTACAGGCAGGCCAAGTACGAGCTGAGAAGAGGAATCAGAGCTGCCAAGGAAAGGTACTCTGAGAAGCTGAGGAGCAAGTTCTCAGCTAATGACGCTTCTTCAGTTTGGAAGGACTTGCAAGAAATCACCAGCTACAAGAGGAAAACCCCGCATTCCTTGGACAATCGTCAGCTGACCAACGACCTGAACGGGTTTTACTGCAGGTTTGAGAAACAGAAACATAACCTTGGGACCCCCACCCCCCATTCATCACTTCACACGTACTCAAAGACTGACTCCAGTTTGCAAAGACTGGATCCGTCCCCACCCACTCCTCCCCAAACTGCAATTCACACCTACTCAGAGACTGGCTGGAGTTTGCAAAGACTGGCCCTCCCCCCCCCCCCCCCCCCACCCCTCTACAATCACCAATTTGCACATCCTCACGGAATGACTACAGTTTAACAATAGAAATTGCGGAGGTGGAGAGGCTATTCAGAAAACAGAAACCTCCAGGACCGGACAATATTTCACTCTCTACCCTCAAGCTCTGTGCCGAACAACTGGCACCGATCTACACAGACATTTTCAACCAGTCCCTGCAAACCTGCACTGTCCCTGCCTGCTTCAAGGTCTCCACTATTGTCCCTGTACCCAAAAAGGATCACTGGTCTTAATGACTACAGGCCTGTCGCATTTACCTCTGCAGTCATGAAGACCTTTGAAAGACTTGTGCTGGCCCAGCTGAAAAACATCACAAACTGCCTGCTGGACTCCCTGCAGTTTGCATATAGGGCCAATAGATCGGTGGACGAAACAGGCAATCTAGGCCTGCACTTCATCCTCCAGCACCTAGACCGCAAGGGGACCGATGCCAGGATTCTGTTTGTGGACTTTAGCTCTGCTTTTAACACCATTGTGCCAGAGCTACTATACTACAAACTCTCCCAGCTGACTGTGCCTGAACCCCTCTGTCAGTGAATCATCAACTTCCTGATGGACAGGAAGCAGCATGTGAGGCTGGGAAAGCACATCTCGGACTCGCAGACCCTCAGCATTGGAGCACCGCAAGGCTGTGTACTCTCCCCTCTCCTTTACTCTCTCTACACCAACGACTGCACCTTCACAGACTCCTCTGTCAAGCTCCTCAAGTTTGCAGATGACACTACCCTGATTGGACTGATCCAGGATGGGGAGGAATCTGCCTACAGATGGGAAGTGACACAGTTGGCATCCTGGTGCCATTGCAACAACCTGGAGTTTAATGTTCTTAAGACAGTGGAACTAATTGTAGACTTTAGGAGAGCTCCCCCTCCCCCCACTCACCATCAACAACACCACAGTCACATCTGTGGAGTTATTTAAGTTCCTTGGAACCATCATCTCCAGGGACCTTAAATGGGGGGCCACCATCGACTCCACAGTCAAAAGGCCCAACAGAGGATGTACTTCCTGCGGCAACTGAAGAAACACAATCTGCCACAGGCAATGATGGTCCAATTCTATACTGCTATCATTGAGTCCGTCCTCACCTTCTCCACCATGGTTTGGTTTGGCTCAGCCACCAAGCACGACATCCGGAGGCTGCAACGGATAGTTCGCACAGTTGAGAAGGTTGTTGGCTGCAACCTTCCCCCCATTGACGAACTGTACACTGCAAGGGCCAGGAAGCGAGCGGGCAAGATCATCTGACCCCTCTCACCCTGGCCACAAACTCTTCGAAGCACTTCCCTCTGGAAGGCGACTCCGGACTGTCAAAGCAGCCACAGCCAGACATAAAAACAGCTTTTTTTCCCACGAGTGATAGTTTTACTCAATAACCAAAATCTGTAGTCTCTTTTTTGCTCTGGTTTATTTTCACCCACATGTTTAGACCGTATTGGGGTATCCTTATTGTTCTGATGTGGTTATGCTTTATTCTTAATTGTTAACTGTATGTTTGTGGTGTTATTTGTGAGCGGAGCACCAAGACACATTCCTTGTATATGCATACTTGGCCAATAAACTTATTCATTCATTCCTTTAATCGGCAATCTATACAAAACTTAAAAGTTAGAAAATGCGAAATGTTGAAATTGTAACTTTTTGATTATTTACAGAATGTATTTATATTTCTTCACACTGTATTCTTTTGTTGATGTGCACAGGATTTTTAACTGGAGGGCATGTTCTTCGCCTGTTCCATGGTCATATGGATGAATGTCTTACCGTAGCATCATTTGATCAGAATGAAGATCAACGCAGGTCAGTTTATCATTTGGCATTGATTTAATCTTTTGGAAAGATTCTGTTTTCAGTTGTAAAGTTTTTGCTTTTAAGAGTAAAATAAGTATCTTTCAAAATAACACCATACTTCCGGTGGATGTGCCACTTGCAGTAACATTGGACTTCATGACTTCTCTTTTCATGACATGGCTATTCTCTTTTCTAACTAAACACTTTGTGCTAGGATCGTTGAACCATGGAGGTATCACAATTGACCTCTATACCATGAAGGGGAAATATCGGGTCCAGTTTCAGTATTTGCTTATTATTCAGTGATCTCCTGCTGGAACATGCATATGCGTGAGCAAGGACAAATGTGACCTGGATTTGTAATTGTGGGCCACAATTCGTATGCTTCCTGAGTGATACATATTCACTTGCTGTACATTTTGCAGCTAGTCTACTCTGTTCCGAGATTAGACCACTCGAGAGAGTGCAAAGGAGATTCACCAGGACATTATTAGATCGGAGGACCTTAATTGTTGGGAGAGATTGGATAGCTAAGCCTCTTTTATCCTTAAGTGAAGGTGGCCTGATAGGAGTATATAAGAATGTGAAGGCATAGATGGGATAGTTAGTCAAATTATTTTTCCCATGGTTGGGATCACAAAAGCAAGAGACAAAATGCTGGAGTAACTCAGCATCTCTACAGAAAATGGCGAGGTGACTTTTCAGGTCGAGACCCTTCAGACTGATCGTAATAGGGAGAGCGGGGAAAAGAAATTGAAGTGATAAAGGGCAGGACAAATCAGGGCTGGCAAGAGAGAGGTTCCCTAATAGACAGATTGTTGGATGGAGATAGGTATGCTCCCAAGAGGGACACATAGTTAAGACTTTTAGTGGGGAGACTGGTGCAAGATCAGCGAGGGTTCAGGTAAAGGGAGTGGAGGGGGAATAAAGTAAGGGTGGAGAAGTGTTGGGAGGGAAGAAAGGGAGGGAGAAGCGAGGTGTTTGAATAAAGGGCCTGTCCCACTAAGGCGATTTCTTTAGAAGACTACGCTGTCGCCACACGGTCGTGAGTCGTCTCCAAAGAGTCGTAGCGTTTTTCTGGTCGCCGCTGGATTTTGAGATGTTTAAAAAATTTCTGCGACTGTTGGTTTGATGCCAATGATCGTAGCTTGACGTCTCCTGATGTACGTGCTGACGTAGGTTGTCGCCGATGCTGACTTCGGTGAATTCCATTGGCGACTACCTACGTCAACTGGTGACAGGTACCAGCATTAAAACCGGAGGCCAAAATGACGTGCATTGTCTTCAGTTGTCACCGACAGGGTCGTAGCTTGTCGCGGGTAGACGTAGGTTGTCGTCCTAAGTCGCGACGATTAGGTTGCCAGTTGTTGGTAGCGTGCCGTAGCTTGATGTTGACTAGGTGGTAGGTTGTTGTAGCTTGTTGTGGACATTGTCGTAGGGGGGGTCCAGTCGCCGGTTTTTCGGCGACCTGCTATGACTATAACAGTCGCCTAAGTGGGACAGGCCCTAAAGTTACCTAAAATTGGCAATTTCATTGTTCATCCCGTTGGGTTGAAAGCTATCCAATCAAAATATGAGCTGCTGTTCCTTCAGCTTGCATGTGGTTTACCTCTGGCAATGGAGGAGGACCCCGCTAGATGCGATGATATGGAAAAAGCAAGAGGGTATAGGTATAATGTGAGCGATATAAATTTTAAAGGGGATCTGAGGGGAAAGTATTTTATACAGGGAGTAGTTGATATCTAGAATGTGTTGCCAGAGAGGTGATGGAATCGGATACAATTACTAAATTTAAGAGAGATTTAGACAAAAACATAAATAGGCACGCAGAGAAGGATACTGTCCTAATGCTGACAAATGTCCAGTTCAATGGCCTTTAAATTGCTGACTTGGAATAGTATTAGTGTAGAGATTACTTTTCTTATATTTTGCTTTCCATCTACCGCAGTTACTGTCAGTCTGAGTGGACACACATTTAATCAACTGTTTGTGAAATGCCAAAAGACTGAATTGTACAAAGGTGATCACTAAATGTCAATAACTTGAAATATTAAAATATTTGATTGGAGATTTACATGTGGGCCTTAGAATTCAGAAAATGCACCTTTCAAATCAGTTGTGTACTGCACATTTGGATATGTTCATGAGTATAGAGAACGCAGGATAATGCTTTTTAAAACTGGTGATGTCCATGAATCGCAGACTTCAAGCAGTCATTGCATGCAAAGCATATACAACAAAATGCCAAACATGACTACTTTCATTTACATGACATTGCTGTGTCCCAAACATTATGGTGCCCTGAAATTGAGGGACAATGTAGAATTTTCTACATGGTGAAACCAAAATGTATAAAAATGGCCTTTATTAAAATCTGACAATATGCACTTTAACCACATGTGATTTT